>NW_017729006.1:34086282-34087504 GCF_001723915.1 Gavialis gangeticus | reverse complement strand
GCTGCTTCCCAGGGCCCCGTGCTACACCACACCAGGGTGGGAAGGCAGCCCAGCTGTGCGATCTAGCATGGGGCCCCAGGAAGCAGGCCAGCTGGGCTGCCTCCTGCCCCCAGTGTGATCTAGCGCGGGGCCCTGGGAAGCAGCCCAGCTGAGCTGCCTCCGCCCCCAATGCAATCTAGTGCAGGGGAACAGGAAAGCAGCCCAGCTGGGTTGCCTCTGCCTCTGGCGCAATATAGTGCTGGGGATGGGAAGTCAGCTCAGCTGGTCTGACACCCCATCCCCAGCAAAACTCAAAACAGTGTCAAAAAAGCATTTCTGTTTCGAGGGAACAGAACAGCTGTTTTGACTCAAAATGAAATTTGAGACAAAACACTGTTTTGTCGAACTGTCGAAACACAAGGCAAAATGGAACGGTGCCGTTTCGCACAGCCCTACTCTACAGCCATGACCTATCATACGTATGTGGCTGCAGAGCACTTTTAAAATGGCCAATTGCATGAAAAATTCATTCTGCTTTAGAGCAGCTCAAGGAACTTGTGTTCTGTTGACAGTTAATTTTTCACATGGGGGGTGGGGAGGCAGGGTTGGTGCAAGTACCAGCCCAGCCCCACCCCCACGGCTTTCGGTGGGGAGGGAGAGGGAAGGGAGCAGCATGAAGCTGCCAGCTTGCCTGCCCTGAGCTGGGGGACAGGTGTGGAACAGAGCCCCCCTTGCCTTGTGGGTCTCCCCCAGCTACCCCAGTTGGGGTACTGGGGGCAGCTAGGCCAGTTCCATGGGGGGAGGGGCAGAGTTCCATTGCATCCTGCCCCAACTCCAGCTTTCAAGAGCAGCAGCAGCAGCTGCTGGCTGGTTTGCCTGGCCTGAGCTGGGGGGGTGGGGAAACATAGACCCCTCACCTTGTGGGCCCAGCTGAGTTCCCCCCAATACCCCAACTGGGATAGCTGATGGGGCCCATGAGATGAAGGGGCTCTGTTCCACTCCTCCCCTCCCCCCGCCCACTCAGGCCAGGGAAAGCCCAGCTGGAAGTTCTGTGATGCTCCCTTCCCCCTCCCTCCTCACTGACAACCCCGAAGATGAGAGCAAGGGAGCAGAGCTGGGGAGAGTGGTGGTTCAGCAGCCTCCTCGGAGGCTGCTGGAGTACCCCCACCTGCTGGCCAGGGCCAATGAAGGAAGGCTCAATCTGTTGCCCTGTGAGGTCAGGCCAACTCTCAGGATCTCAATA
>NW_017729006.1:34068819-34086271 GCF_001723915.1 Gavialis gangeticus | reverse complement strand
GAGGGAATGCATTTTAAAATAAATAAAAAAAAAGAAAAAATGGGGGTTTTGCTATAAATCCTCCCCTCCCCAACCAACAGGTGAACATCTGTTGGGTTGGGACAGGGGCGGGGTGGGCCCCCTAACTCATGGTGCTTTATGTAATGCACCATGAGTTGAGAGGGGGCCTGAATGTCTGTAGGCACCCTTAGTGATAAGCTGGAGTAAGAACCCAGAGAGGAACCAGCAAAGGGCCTTACTGACAAAGATAAGGCTGGCATCCACAGTGCTAAGAAGGATATAGAGAAGGCTTGGGAAGAACAGAGGCTGTAAATGAATACACAAGACACAAACAGACTCAAGCTGTTGGTTTCAGGACCTGTGAAAAATTGGCTATCTGTGTATTCTGCGCTTTTGGATTTGAGGGTTCCTCTGGCTGCAATGACAATTGTGTTTTTAGCTTCCATTATTACTGCCCATGTTCACTCACTCATGGACATCTCAAAATTCTCATCTAAGACTGAAACTTTCCATTGTTTTCACAAGCCCCAGGAGTGACTTATTTATTTCTCAATATGAGAGGGAAAAAATCATTCAGCCATTTGAATTATGGAAGAGCTGGGATTGAGGTAACACAGTTTTTCATCTTTGTGCAAAAATATTTTAAAACTGTTCTTTGTATTACCTTCACACACACACTGACAAGGCCTTATCATTGTTAAGGCCCCAACCTATAACAAAGAGCTTTGACTGATGATTAGAGGTGCACTGATATATCATATCAGATTGGCACCAATAAAAGGAAAATTAACATTACTGGCTATTGTCCTTTTTTGGATGGTGTAGCTGATCATGTCAACAATAAATACCATATGCCTTCTGGCCGCAACCCCTGGATGTTGTGTGTTGGGCAGGCAGGGGGTGCACAGCTGGTGTGGGGCTCCCAAGCTAAAGGCAGAAGAGTGGAGAGCCCCAAACCCACAGTGGACAGCCTGCATCCACTTTTACCCCACTCCACTCTGGTTAAAAGCATCCTCACACTTAAAAATGGTGGCAGCAATGCTTGAACTAAAGCTCATTTGGCTGCTGCTGCTATTTTTAAGTGCCAGGATGCTGATCCCCTGAATGAACCACCCATAGGTCTGTCACTCCCCACCCTGGCCCCAGGCCCCATTCGCTGCCCTGGCTGGACAGACCCCCAGCCTCAGCCCCTGCCTCCCTCCCTCAATCTGGCCCCGTCATGCCTCTTCCCTCCCTCACGCTCCTTCCTCTCCACAGACTTACCTGCAGCTCCCTAGCTGCTCTCCACACTGTCTGGCTGCTTTCCTATAAATCGGTTATCAGGTCGGTATTGGTCAATATGGCTGCTTAATAATTGGCTACCAGTATTGGCCAAGAAAATCTTTATTGGTGCACCCCTGCTAATGATTTAAGTAATAGCTGACCAGCAGCTAGCAAACTTGGGACTGGAGGAGGGTGGGGCTTCTATGTGATGCTGAGTACCTTTGGTTAACTTGGAACCAAAACGATTTCAAGTAGGCTTAGCACTTTGATGACTGGGCCCTCAAGTTGAAACCAAGGAGAATTCTCTTTTAATGTTATAAATGATTAAAAAAGAATTACATGGCACCCTGAAGTAGGCATCTGCTTAAAGTTTTGATAGCTTCATGCAACATCTGATAGGATATACCAAGTGGGCAGGTGGAACTGCTCCTACTGCAAAGTTATATGAAAGAGACACAAGAAGACACAGGAGACTTTAAAAGGGGCTCTGTAACTTAGCAGAGCAGAATTTGGCTCACTTTGTATATATTTATGTCCCTATTAAAGACTAAAGGGAAATCAAAGCTATTATGTATATCCGGTGGGGCAAATGAAGTTACTAGGAAGTTTATTTGTCCATTTCCTAGCCTTTACACATTTAAAAGTATACCTTTACTGCTACATTAATGTCTTCTCTTGCATTTAAGCTTTGCTTCAATGATGGGAAAAGAACAAATCATTGTACAAATAAAAAACAAAATGAAAGCACTGGCTTGGAGGTCAGCTGGAAAGTTTCTCTGCTGCTATGCAGGACTGATTCCTAATGAGAGCATGTAAGCCCCATGGCAGTGATGGCTAGGAACAAGTTAAGAGGTGGTGGTGGCTCTTGCAAAGAAAAATAGATTCTGTCATACAACAACTACCATTTCTGACAATCATGAGTGCTTCTCCCAAATGGATGGTAAATGGAACAGACCAACATGCTGACAGAAAGATTTGCAGAACTTGGAAAAGGGAGTCAGGAGCACCCCCTTCCTGATTATCAGTACTATATTAAGAATAATTATCAGTACCACATTAGGAAACACTGATAAAAACATGCTACACATTAGAGCTGTGTGAAGCTTCAGTCCCTGATTTGATTTGGCAGAGATTCGGCCCAATTTGGAGTCCAAATGGAATCAGAGGGCCCTTTAATCTCTCCAAATTGAATCGGGACCCTTCAGATTTGGAGAGAGTCTGAAAGATTTAGAAATTCAGACATAGATACAGCTTCAAATGTTTTTTCTACATACTTCTAGGTAGCAGGCAGCTCATGAGTGCTGCGATGCTGGGGTGCATGAAGCATCCTATAGGAGCACAGGAGGCTCCCCAGTGCGTTCAGCAGCAGACCTGGAAGTGGACCAGAAGCACTTCTGGGTCCACAGGGGAGTGTGCTGGGGGGTTCCCCCACACCTCCCCGGCTTGGCGACTGGTGCCTCCTGGGTCTGGGGGGAGGCACCTGGGGGCCAATCACTGAGTCGGGGGGAAGTGGGGAGCCCCCCAGCATGCTCCCCAGTGGACCCAGAAGTGGACCAGAACTACTTCTGGTCCATTTCCGGGTTTGCCACCAAGTACATGGAGGGCTCCCCCCCACACTCCTGTGGGATGCTTCACAAGCTGCGCTGGTCCTCAAGGTATGTAGAAAAAAGATTTAAAGCTGTGTCTATGTCTGAATCGCTGATTCTCCGAAGCAGCTTCGAATCTTCAGATTTGGATTTGGCCAAACTGAATCAGGGACAGTGATCCGAATCACTGGCCCTGTGTAGCAAGGCACTAAGGTGCCTGCTACTGACAAGCGGTAATATGGGCTCAGCTGCTAGTCACCAGGGCAGCACAAGTGTGGGTTGCCACGACAACCAGTCTGGTCAGCTGACCGGCAGGGGGCAAGGCCTGGCCTTTATAAACAGCCGGGCTGAGGCCAGAAGGGCAGTTCCCCTCTGGCAGCTAAGGAAGCTGGAGCTCTGTGGGATCAGGCAGGGCAGGCACAGCAGAAAAGCCTGATGGTCTGGGCGTCTGCTTGATGGTACTGGGTGGAGAAAACCCTGATAGGGATATGTAGGAAGGATAACCAGGTTGGTTTGGGATTTATGTTATAGCCCAGGGGTTTTGTGTTTTCTGTTTTGTTATTGTGTAACACCGGAGGACCAGGTGAGGCTGCAGGGGTTGGAGGAGGCCTCATGGGAGCTCCCCAGTAGTGGGGGGGGGTTCCTGGCACTGGAGAGGGCGCTGCGTTTTGGGGTGTCCCAACCCCAGCCCCAGTGTGGGCAATATCGGGAGGAGCCCAGTGTGGGCATAGGCAAGAAGCCCCAGTGGGGCGTAGGACCCGGAAAGAGGGTCTGGGGGCCAGGTGAGGCTGCCTGAGCCCCAATTGTGGGAAGACCCAGTGGGGAATGGGACCCGGAAAGAGGGTCTGGGGGCCAGGCACGGCTACGGCCACCTGAGCCCCAATTGTGGGAGCCGCGGGAGACAGGCCCCAGTGCGGGTGACGCGAGCGCGGGAGACAGGCCCCAGTGCGGGCGACGGTAGGACTTACGGGTAGCCCCTAAGGCTAGAGTGCACTGGGACAACCGGACAGATCATTGGCTAAGTTACATCAAGGCACTGTGTCAAAGCAGATAGAAAAGGCAGCCTCCCCTAAACATTTAAAACATCAAAGACGTGGCGGGCGAGATTGGTGAGGGTGCATTGACACCGGCTTGACACGGTGGCCAGGGGGCACTAGGGGAGGTCACGGCACCCCTAGGTCCCGTCCTGCCACACCCTGATTCAGGTCAAATCCAAATCCAAATCAAATAGGGCTCAGTTTGCACACCCCTACTACACAGCTGATTAAAATATAATAAAAATTCCAGTTTGCATTTGTGATGCTGGAACACTGGTGATACATTACCTTTTAAAAATATGCTATCCAGGTGACATTATAATGTCTTTTAAATATAATCACTGCAAGATTTTACTTCCTAAGTTTTTTCATTGCATTTAAATATGAGCGTTTAATAATCCTGCGTTCAATAGGTTTATGTTGATAGATAGATATCCAGCAGCAATGCCCTAAATCTGAAAGTTTCTCCAGCAGTGCATAGTCAGTGACAGATTAACTGATTGATATTTCTCAGATTAGTAGTACAAAACCAATACGCTATCATTAATTAGGCAACATTATAAATAAATGTAATGAGAAGCAGCCATTGAAACCCACCTGCTATAGAGCAAGGGACTGGAAAATAATACATAAAACGTATGACCAAGTACATAACAAAAAAAGACAACTATGTGGTATGACTACAATATAATATCTGGGAGAATTAAAAATGAGACAGTAATAAAACTGTTCATACAGTGTATTTTTAAACATAAAGATAACAACAATATAGTTTTACAGTGTTCTTTCCATAGAATAAATTTAAAAACTTGGAATAAAATCTGTTTAAGGGATGCTGCCAACCCCTTTGAGAACCAAAATTATTTTTAGTTATATTTCCACTGAAGTCAATAACAGAATTCAGATGGGATTAAGATCCAGTTCTAAACTATGGAAACATGGACCATGCTGCACTCACAGAAGTGTTCAACATTATGTAGGAATTACCAACAATTATGTAAAAACATGGAAATTCATTGCAATCTTCCCCCCCTTTTCTCCTTTTGATACCTATTCTTGAAGAGTCCCTTTTATGAGACTATTTTCCTTTAATACCCAAATTTATTTATTTTTCCTACAGACCGGGCACGTGTACACGTGCTTATTAATGTGCTTGAATAAACTCCAGCTGGGTGTGTGTCTGCACATGCACTCAGGATTGCAGCATGTTGAGTTAGGGCAGAGCAGCCTTGGCTGGTAGGGTGCCAGGGGGACTCAGCCTGCCAGCCTGGGGCTGCTCCCCCCTGGCTCCATGTGCTGCAGAGGGGCTGGCTGGACCACAAGCATGCTTCAATACAGGCCTAGCCAGCAGGCAGCCCTCCCACTGAAGCATCCTCATGCCCCAGCCAGCCAGGGCAGCATCTATACATGTGCTGCTGCCAAGTTTTTTACTCCGCAATAGGATAGTACTTGTATAAAAAGTGTAGCATTTTTAGTTAACTAGTTTACTTCGCAGCAGGACAGTATTTGTATTTACAGCAGGATACTATCCTGCTACAGCGTAAACTAGTTTACTCTAGCCTAATACAGGCATATATGTAGATATGAGACATTTATTGCACAGGTTATTAGTTAAATGCACAGTAAACGTCTTGTGTAGATGCTCCCACTATGCGTTACTTCCCTTTTAATTACTCTAAATGGTTAAACTAAAAATGTTACATAAAAATGAAATGAGTGATAGTAGATTTTATCATAAGGAATGCATACTAGATTACTGTAAATAAAATTATTGTTGGTTAATACCATTACTTTTAAGCCATGTGATGCTTTTTGCAAACATAAATCTAGAACAAGCCAGATTTTCCTTTATTTGGGTAAATTCTTTTTGATGTTTAAAGCACTGGATCAAATCAGACTATTAGACTAGGAACAAGTGTTACAATTGCCTGGGACAAGTTCAACCTATGCTTTTCCTGAACAGAAAAGTCCTGGCCTTGGCATGTACACACATCACGCTTCCAATCAGGTTTTAGTGAGTAACTGAATGCACTGCTATTTTTCTGCCATTGATTCAATTATGCAATCCTGGGAGAACTGTTCAGATGTACTTTGCAACAGCCTGGCACACACTACAGTTAACACTTCTTATCCCATGAATCTCTTTAGGATTTGTTCTGGAACACTGCACATGGATGCCTGGACAACAGTACTTTGTCCTGGGATAAAATGGTTTCTCAGAGGACAAAATAGTTTCTCCTGGGACAAATGTAGCCTCTGTAGCCTTAGGACTCATCTCTATAAGGCATAAAAGGATGGCTTGTTTTTTTTTTTTATTAGTTAAATCACTTGGAGTAGCTGACTAGTCTGAAATCTTACTTAACACTAGCAAAGATATTGTTCAACACCTTTTGTTCATTTCTTGTTCCCTGCTTGTGAGAATCTGACTTTCTGAAGCAACACTGGGATTAAATGAAGTAACATCCCTTGAAATGACAAACGTTTCAGAAGTGTAATACCTGCCCTAGCATAGCCAATTCTCACAATTTTATTACAAGTCTTTTGATGTATACCTTTTTTTTCCTTGAAGCCTCAGGCCTTTTCTATACAAGTCTGATTCTGCGATCAGAAGGGCAGCAGACAACAGGGAACCGCCAAGAGTGTGCTTGCACCTGCACGGCTCCACTTCATCAGCTGTGTTGGCAGGGCAAAAAGAGCACCTTAGGAAGGGTAGATGATGAAGGGGTAGCAGCTACCAGGGAAGGTATGAATGCATCTACATGCACTTTCTGCTGGTTGCCAGGTGGCAGTGGAAGCCTTCTTCCATTCAGAGAACTGGTGTTGTTTGGTGGTCAGGAAGAAGGGCTTCTTTCCACCACAGGGAAGCCTTGAGTGTTGATGCACAACAAAACTATGTAATATAGATCAGGTTCAGATGCTGGAATCAAGAGATTACATTCAGTCTTCATTTTACCATGATCAACCTCATCCTCTACTCAGAAAAAAAACAATAATCAGACATCCGTTCATCTCTTCATTTCAGCATATTAGATATTAGGAGTTTATTTGCTATGCAGCTGTGATTTATTACTCTCTCATTGATTTTAGTAAATACTAGGGCTGTGCAAAGCTTCAGTAGCCGATTCAATTCGGAGGAGATTCGGCCCGACTTGGTGGCCAAATTTCCAAATCTGAATCGAATTGGGAGACCAATTAAAAACTCTGAATCAAATCGGAAGATATTCAGCCCAATTCAGAGATTTGGCCATAGACTAAACAGGCAGCAGTCCTCGAGGACACTGGACACAGTTGCCTCCAGCTGATAAGTCTGTTGTGGTGAGCGCACCACCGGTCTGGGAGGGCATGAGAGCAGGAGTGTGCCCCCAGATCCATGCAGGGCAGGCTGGGCCAGGCTGCACTCCACGACACTAGCCCCAGCACCTGTCGCCAGACTGCACTCCACAGGGTGGGTGAAGCCAGGACTGCGCTGTGGGAGGCTAGCCCCAACCTCAGCCCAGAGTGTAGCCCTGGCTCTGCCCACCCCACAAAGCACAGTGGAGTGGGGGCTATGGAGGAGGTGCAGGGGGGCTGCAGCCACCCTAAAATTCCCCATAGCCCCTGCCACCGAGACAGACCTGATCCAGGTGCATGTGCCCACCCCCATGCCCTGCTGCTGCTCGCCCAGCCAGGGCAAAACTGTGGCTTGTCTAGGAGGCGAGGGGAGGCTGAGAAAGCGGCAGGAGGGCACAGACCCTGATCCCAGCACCTTCTGCCACCCATCCAGAGTGCAGCTTGGCCAGTCTGCCTGTGCAGATCTGGGGGCACACACTCCCATGCCCTCCTGGACCGGTGGTGGCATGCGGTGGCAGGCAGTGGTGGGAGCCCCCCTCCCTGAGTCCTGCGCCCAGGGCAATCCCTGGGGGGGACTACACTGGCCCCATGCTTTGTGGGGCTCTATGGACAGTCCTATACAGGCCCCGCCGCAGCTACCATGCACTACTGTCGCCAAGACCCGCCAGCTCTGCCACCGCCATGTGCTGCTGATTCCAGTTGCTTGCCACCCTTCCCCTGCCACCAGGCCCTGCGCAGGCTGGTATGCCCCAAGCCCCACACAGCCCTAGGGACAGCTCTGCCCACACATGCCCCCCTGCCCCAGCTGGGCAGCTTGTCCCAGCCCCAATCCCTCCATCATTGTGGAGGTGTTGATCTGCCCTATCCCCACGCCCCTTCCCTCTCCTCTCTGCCCACCACAACAGACTTACCAGCTGGAGGCAGCTGTGTCCAGAGTCCTTAAGGACTGCTGCCTGTTTAGTCTACAGCCAAATTTCCAAATCGGCACCAAATTGATTGGGACAGTGATTCAAATCACCGAATCAAATCACTGTCCCTCTGAATCAGCTGAATCTGAATCCAAAGTAAATAGTTGCCACTTCGCACAGACCTAGTAAATACCACTGCTTCTGAATAAGCTTTAAGCAATGGAAAAATGGATGAGATCTATGATAGACAGGATACAATGTAGTAGGGAATCCCTACACATAAGGTGGTTTGGAAGTTAGCTGCTATGCAGTTCACTACACTGACCCTAAAGATTTTGACAAAATTGGCCAGAAATATAATGGAAATAAAAGTTAAACCCTGTCAAATCTAAAAGGGATCCTCAAAACTGTGATAAAAACCATTCTGTGTATTTGCATCACTGACATCTATCACCATACAGAAGCAAAGCATGTTCTCATCCACTGAATAGCCATTGAAGCCATACAAATAGTGCATGCAATTCTGAAGGGAAAATTGATCTTTATAGTTCTAGCATTTCAAACATGAAATCCAGAATCACAGATAAAAATATTTAGCACATGCCACACAGCTTCCAGAAATAATTTACAATTACAGTTAAATGATATAACAAGGGTGGGGGGGAACTTGCAGTTAAAGAAGTAACATGAGGGCTATAAATATCACAATAATATAAAGAGGTTAAGAGCAAATCAATACCCTTTATAGAACTCATTCCCAGGCTAGCAACTAATGGACATAGGGTTACAAGAGAGATGAGAGCCTTTATATAGGCCTGATTTTCAGAGTAGAAATACACTTCCTGAAAAGTGCCAAATGCACCTGAAGTTAGCAGCTCAAAAACTGAGGCACCCAAAAAGGCTAGTCATCTTTAAAAAATTAAACCTTAGTAAATGATATAATAATGGCCTGCACAATAAATACAAATCACTATAAATGAGAGATATCACAAACAAAGCAGGGACAGTGGCAGAAAAGAAACAATTTTTTAAAGGTTGTGGTCATAGAATACATAAAAAGTACATCTTTGTGTCATGCCCATGTCATCCCTCCAAAAAGGTACTTGATTCTAAAGGCTACTTAAAGATATTTGAGAGCAGCCAGAATAAGTGCTGCATGCAGGGTATCCAGCATACATTGGTGGTATGGTGTGGGGGGATGTGGGGGTCTGTGGGCCCAGTCTGGCCCTTGCACTGGCACTATGTCACTCATCTGGCCTGTGGGGCCAAATGCGTTTGACATCCATGCATTAAATGAAACAGCATTAAACTACTACTTAAGTGATGCACAGACAGCATGTCTACACATGCAATTTATGTGCCTGAATTTTATGTGCAGAAAATTCAGGCTCATTAAAGCACCCCCTGGTGCATGCCTACATGTACACCTCCTCCCCATAGGAAGCAAATTGAGCCTGACAGGAGCAGCCCACTCCAGGGCTGCTCCTGCCCTGCTCTGCCCCGCTGCAACAGCCAGGGAGAGCTCCCCTGGGTGCCAGCCCTGGGCTGGCAGGGAACATGGGGGTTTAGCCCTGAGCTCTGGAGGGCAGGAGGGAGCTGCCTTGGCTCAGCAGGCAGCTCCACCCCAGCCATGGGGAGACTGGGCTGGCCCTGGGCTGGGGGGGCCGGGAGGGAAGCTGACGCCCAGCTGCAGGAGAGCCTGGGCAGCTCCATTCCCCTGCCCAGAGCCAAGCACTAGAAAATGGCACATTAGACTAACATACTGCACAGTTATTGCTGTGTATGTGTAAATGGTGCTTCTTTACTGAGCATTAGTCTAATACGCAGTAAAGTGTCTCGTGTAGACATATCTAGTGGGTCACAGATCACAGGGGTTATAATTCCAAAGTTGAGTGTCATTTTTTTTCATTCCAAAGGCAATGTATTTTTTTTAAGCAATAAATTATTGAAAAAGAATCAGCCACAATGGGTGGTTTCTTTGTTCTGTTGCTTGAAATAAAGATCCAGTATAAATTGCAGCATTCTCTAAAAAGTGTATACACACTGTCGGTCTTTTTTGTCAGTCATTTAGTTCTTTAAAGCATAGGTATCACCACCTCACTGGTCTTCCTGAGAGAACTAGATTTTGATGCCTAACTGTTTACTCATATTTTCATGAGGGAGTGGGTCACAGAGTTGTGGAGGCATTTTCTTAGAGCGTAAATTGTTTTATTAATGTTGACACTTCATGGAAATAACGTATTCGTGTATGTTCGAAAAGCACCTAGGAGCACCAACACAAACTTATGCCATATTGTTTTAGCTCCTGCACAAACACAGCAACAAACAGTCCTTGCCTGAAAGGTCTATAATCTAAAGTCTCCAGTCTGCAAGCACTATACACTTTTGAAACGACAATGAGTTCAGAGTTCAGCCTGAATGGCTCCTTGAACCATTCAGAAGAATCAAATGCAGAATCTAAACATGTGAGATAAGCCAAGATTAGCAAAAAGTTAATTATAAATGCATGTAGGGATTTTTGACAGAAGTTCCGTAACAAGTGCTTAAATATATGGTAAATTTATATCTCCTTTTAAAGTATTGCCTAATTTTCCAGTCAGCAATGTAGGGGTGTGTGTAGACAAAACAGGGGCCCTAAATTGAAGCGGTGGGTTTTAAAAAACACTGCTTCAATTTAGGGCTGATTAAACCCCTGTGTTGTGTATACATCCCACTGACTTACCTGCTTCGCCAATGAGGAGGGGAGGGTGAGCTGCTGGCAGGCAGAGTGGAGCAGTCCCCGGGGCTGTGGTGGGGCTGGTGTTTCCCTCTGCAGCCGCAGTGGCCCCCCCAGGCACCACCCACCTGCAGGCACCTGACTTGGGTGGTCCCAGGGGGCACCATGGCTGTGGAGGGAAGCATTGGGTCCCCGCACAGCTCAGGCAGTCAGACTCCTGGGGGAGAAGGGGGGGATGGGGGGGAAATCAGGCTCACCGCTTTTCTTGGGCACAGCCTGTTTTCCCGGGCTGCTGCCAGGCTGCCTCCAGGGCTTCCTGCAGAGCTGTGGAGCTGCACAGATCCCAGTGCTTCGCTCCACAGCTGTAGGGGCAGCAAACTAAAACTCCTCAAAGAAGTTATACTTTGTTGAGCTCCACGTCATTTAAGGCACATTACACTGCCGAATTTCCTACAGCATATGGAATGAATGTGCAATACGCCACTGAGGCATACAAACACCGACACTATTAAAGTGATGCAAAAGCATTTAGCCTGCTTTAAAGTGTCGTGCACACACGCCTCTCATTTTGTCTACACACGGGCTAATAAGAAGCTAAATCTGTGCAAATATAGATACTGCAATATCGGGTCAAATGCAGCAGAAATTCGTAGGAAAAGTTATGGGGAAATCTTGTAGAACTTGCAAGACTCCTACCAGAGAAGAATGGGGGGAGACATAGGAATACCAGCAAAATGACATTAGTGTACAACCTTTCCCACAAGTGTCAGCTACTCTCTATCCTGATAAAACACAGTATCCAAGGCTCTTCAGGATTTTTTTTTCCTGCAGAAAAGTAGCACCAGCTCCCCAGGAACCTTGACAGCACTGTAACTGTAGCAACATATTATAAATTCTGTTCACGACAACTTCTTTACCAAAAAGCGAAGCTCAAATGATTTGCGCTGCGTGCATACCACCCTCAGAGCCTTGAGATAAAAACAGAGTTGTATAACGTACCCTGTAGACTCTGGGCATAGTTTTATTATTTATAATGCTCCAGTCTCAATAAAAAACCCTGCACAGATCTCAGAAGTTAAGATTTTAATATTAATTAAAACTCTTCAGACATGAGAGCAAAACTTGGCAAACTATGGCCGCATGGAAGAGTTGGTTCTACGCTCACTGAACACACCAGGGGCTCCTTACACTCCCCACACAACCCAGTGTGATACCTTCCCATCCACTTCATTTGAGGGTCTCCCGCAGCCCTATGTCTTAGCCCCATGCCAGGGGCACTGTGTCTCCTATTCTCCTCCCCACATAATGGGTTCTGTGTGACCTCCTTCCACAGCACAGCTGCCCAGCTGGTAGCTGGTATGCCACATGTGTCCTGCAAGAGGTTACTGGGCACCCCACTAGGTCCTCGCCTGACTGCTGCTGCCCACATCCCTCCTGGTGCAGTAGCGGTTGGAGTCTCCAGGCTCCTCTCCCTCCCTGACTGCTGCTTTCTGCCTTCACCCTTTTTCTGTCTCCCCAGTGCAGACAACTGAGGTTGAATCCAATGGTCTGCTAAATAGATGCCTAGAGCTCCATGTGTCCCTCATCTCCCTTTCTGGTTTTCCAGGTTACATCAAAAATCACTGCAGTGCTGCTCACTGACACCTAGGATATCCACTGACATTTTGGATGTGACGTTCATGTTATCTCCCAACAGAAATGCTATCAAGTGTCATGCCTGATTTTGCTCTATTACTTAGAGAGATATGATAATCAAATGACAGTTATGGGCCACCTATTGAATCCTAAACAGACAGATGTGACCTTGTATAAAAAAAAGTTGACCTGACTTCAAGGTTTTTCAATAAGGTACAACAAATGAACATGCAGTATAAAGAAACACATTTGGCTAGCTTAACCTGGCTCCAAGCAATATCAATGGCAACACTCCCACTGACTTCAGGCGAGGACGGTGACAGCTTTTGTTAACAGGTAATATATATTCTCATTCAGTAAACCTGGGAAAACTCAGTAGATTTTTAGGAGCATGATTAATAATGTAGTAATGTATCATCACCAAGTTCAATAAACAGTCATGCTACCTATTAAATATGTCTCTTATCTACATATCCTGCTGTGTAATCAGGTTGATTTCATTCACAGGTGACATCCCCAAATAACTTAAAATACTAAACTTAATTAAGCAAACTGCATGATGTTGTTTGGTGTCACTGCACTACAGAATTAAGGTTGCATGTGTATATTAATGATGTGTTTCCACACCATAACAAGTTCAGATTTTTTTTTTTAACTTAACCTTATTCTGCAGTTCCTGGATTTGAGATGCTTGATTTGAAGACAACAACAATAACCCTGTATACCCTTTTTTCTCCCTAAACTACTGATGCGTATGATCAACCTTCATTCAGTTTTCTGTAGCAGTCTGTAGGAGCACATAAAGAGAGAGGGAGGAAAAAATCTTTGTTTATGGTCATTTTGCAATGAGAAAAAGAGAGAGGAAGTTCCTTAATTTTAATTATTCTTGCAATTCCAATATATATTTTCCCTTTAAAATAACTCTCACCTAATTAAAAACCTCAATTTACTAGCAAGTTCTAGAGGGATGAAAACCTCTGCTCGTCTTTAAGGGAAATGTTATTGCTGGCTAAACTCATTTAATACCTTATAATGTCAGTCTTCCATAGTTCTACCTCCTGTGGTGTTGACTTAGTTGGAATTAGTCTATGTTCCAATCATAGAAATAATAATAGATTGTTACCATAAATGCCTTAACAAAAGGTAAGAGGAGTTGTGCCAAATATGCCTGGTTGAACTGAGTCATGGACAATGAAAACAGCCTATGGTTTGGGGCTGGGATTCAGATTTGACAAGGAAAACACAAATATGTTTACCTTGGTGACTAGGGGCTCTAGTCCAGGAGGGGAGAGCGGGGACAATTTCCAAGGGTCCTACTGAGTTCTGGGTCCGCAGTTGGAGACTCTGAATCCTGTGTGACACTATTCTGTGAGACTTCTGGAGAAGCTGAACATGTGGAAGCATACTGATACAGGAATAATTTCACTGCAGGACCCAACTGAGCCAATGGTAGGATTGCTAAACAAGTTTCTTAGCAAAGACTGACCTTTCACAACAATGGCAGAAATAGGATCACAGAAATGGGTTGGGTAGCCGTACAGTGGGGTTGGATCTAGTGCTGGAGACTTCCACTTGCTGACTTGAGCCTATAGAAAACAATTAAACCATGTTGCCCTAAATTACTGGGGTACGGGGACTATGGTAGGATTAAGATTTCTGAACCTCATTAAGTCAGACACATGCCTAGGAAGTGTGGTGTTGGCCACACTCCTCATGCACCAGTTGGGTTTCACTTATTTTATTGCATGTAACTATATACTCACCATAACTATATTTTTAGGGTTTTTTCCTTTTCCCCTAAGGTGTTTTATGATTCCACAGTCCTAAACAGTCTCCTGTATGCTAGCCACTGGGAAGAGCCACCTCCAAAGGCAGGTTTTAATTCAGGTGATCTGAGTCAAAGGGCTATATACATGGGGGAGTTGAGCCACCTCAATTTGTTTTGAAACAGGACCCCCAGATAGGCTAAGCTTGGGCCTGAGAAACCATGTAATCTGGCCCATGTAGCACCCCAACAGGTGCAGATACTCAGCAGCAGGGGAATGGTGGCAATGGATATTACCACTGCTCCCCTACTGCCAAATTTCCAAACCCCCTGCAGATGGATCAGGCCCTGGACAGTCCTGCCATACACAAAGGGATCAGGCCCCATTCCTGTGTGGCTGTGCTGAGCCAGGACCTGATGCAGCCATGTGGATATAGCCCAGGCAGAAGCCCAATGTAACCATGTGGGGTCAGTCAGGCCAGTGTTCAGCCCCACATGGTTGCACTGGGCTTTGGTTGGGTTGTCTGTGTGTGACCTCATTAGGTACCAGCTGGGCCAGCATTGCAGTCTGAATCAGGCCCACAGACAGGATTTGGCCTGCAGACCAATTTGGCATTGCTTATCCAGTCCATGGGCCAAAAAGGTTGGTTGCTGCTGATTTAAGCAAAGCCCTTACTGCTGCCATTGGCGCTTGACAGAAGGGTTATACTCAAGAGAGTTTAAAATGCTGTGGTCGTGACAGGTTTGTATTCTAAATAAAACAATCTGTCATGCCCTAAAATACATCTTTTTAAACATATCTACTCTAGTAAAATAACAAGAAGATATGGCACCTTCCACAGCGCTTTCTTTGTCTGTTCAAAGCAATGTTCACATTTAGCCCCTGATCCTGCACTGAGATTCATTAACATGGAACACTGCATCCAGGAAGAATCCTATAGAGTCAATAAGATTAGCAGATCCTAGGGCAAGATCAGAGTCTAACGAATTCTTACAAATGCACCGTGACACGGGTAAATTACAGATTATTTTATTTTGAAGAATAAAAATAGGAGTTGTGGAAGAGAAGTCAAATGGCTTGCATAAGATCACACAATCAGCCAATGGCAGAGATTAAATTAGAACACACTAACCTCAGCTGTATGCTCACATGGGTGCTCTTGTTTGAATGGGTCTATCTCGGGTGGACTTCTGAAGTCAACAATGGGATCCAGCTCTTTACCATAATTAAATGTGCCCACATAAACCAACGGCACTACTTGCAGAGAAAAATGCCACTCAACATGACTAAGGATGGGAGAACTGGACCCCTACTGACTTCAGTGTGATTTGGATTGGGCCTTCAGAGGTGCTCATTTAAGGATTTTCAACCATTGCCAAGAGTATGTTTGTGTGATGGAGCAGGACAGAAAAAATACATTTGACTAATCAAACTCTTGGCAATACACCAACATAATGACATCTGCATTAATCCTTCTCGTATTTTGTGTATCAGCATCCATTACAATTAATTCATTTTATAATCTTGTGAAGGGGTTCCAAAGCTTTGCCCCTGAAGGGGGACTTAAAGGGGGCAGTCTTGCATGGTGGACCATAAAGGGACCCATAGGCCACACTTTGCAACTCCCTGATCTGTGCAATTTTTCTCCCCAAGGGTTGATTGTTTGAATTAAAGGCATTCAGGTTTGATCCTGCAAACATTTGTAAATTGGAAAAGGAGGGTTTTTTTGGTGCCATATGTACCCAAATCCAAGCCAACTTCAAATTTAAGACAACTGCCCAATTATTTGTTTATTTATTACTATTTGTTCTATTGTTTGTTTATTTATTACTATTAATTCATTTATTACTACTAATTCATTTATTTATTACTATTCATTCCATCCAAGAAGAGCACATACCAACTACAGAAGCTTCCTCAGCCTGACATAGGAGATTTATATCCGAAAGCTTGCAAATAGGAATTTTTCCAACTATTTGAGTTTGTCTAATAAAAGATATCAGATTTATCCAAAGAACCTTGTCTGCCTAATTATTTATTAGTTTGTTATAATTTTCTGTGTACAAAATCCAGTTACTGAAAGGTCACTTAAAAATCATCCCCCCACTGCCACAGCAGGGAAAGCAGTGGCATGGAAGCATGTGGTATGTGGGTCAAGCAAACTCCTTGTCTCTTGCCACTCCAACTTGTCCTCCTACAGCCTGCCTGCCCCACGGTGCCTGTGCCCCTGCCACGCAACTTCTCCCACAGCCTCTGCCCATTCCTGCAGCCTCTGTCCCCTTCCCCCTGCTGCTTGCTGTCAGGCACAGCTCTGGCTCCATTGCCTCCTGGGGCAGGGAGCACATGGAAGTTCTAACCCTGGGATGCTGCTGTGTGGCTGGGTAGAGGCCAGAAGGGGCAGGAGGTGGGGGGACAGGCAGCTGCTGCAGCTCTGACTCTGGCCCTGATCCCGGCTCAGAGCCAGAGCTGGCATTGGAGCCACAGTAGCCACCTTTCCCCTGATGCCCCCGCCTGAGCTCAAATCCAAGACGAGGGGCTTTTGTCCCCCCCATACTGAATGGGGGGGAAATCCTAGTCTTGGTATGGTAATTAACTAATTTAATCAGGACAACAATGTATACAGGTGCATTTATTATGTCCACCTGTTTGCAGAATTTGAAGTTACAGGAAAAAAAAGATCTGTTGTTTTGCTTTGTGCGGGGAAAAGTTCATGTACAAACAAAACGAGCAAACTCTTATTTTCCTTGCAATATTTGTGGCATATTTCTAGTTTGCTAGTAAATGCAATTTTTGTTTTTCCTTCTCATGAGACATGAGAGACAACAAAAATAATTTTCTTCATGAATCATGGACCAAGACATTTAAAACTTGTGTTATGGTCACATAAAAGAAAACCTAATTAAGCTGGCTGAAGTAAAGAAAGTCTCATTTTTCATATATCATATAGACCATACTTACTCAAATCCAAGAGAAGAACTTCCCATCCCCATCAGCCTCATCTTGGATTTGAGTACCAGCCCAGGGTAGGTGGTGGCTCAGCTCCAGCTTTGGTCCCAGGTTCAGGGCTGAAGCTGGAGTTGAGCCACTGCTTGCTGCAGGCCAGGATGGCTTGTTTGGCAGGGGAGGGGGCTCACAGCCAGGAGAATGTGGGGAGGAGTGGTCAAGGTACGTCAGTGCTGTCAGTGGTATTAGGCAATCTCTAAGGTTCTGA
>NW_017729006.1:34040755-34063819 GCF_001723915.1 Gavialis gangeticus | reverse complement strand
GGGAAGCTTGAACCCCTCACCAGCTAGTCCCTCCCCACTTATCTTCTGCTCCAGCTCTAGTCCCTCTAGCCCCAACCTGGCACTGCTGAGAGCTACCACTGCTTCCACTTATCTGGGCTAAGCTGGGGCTGCTGCTGTTGCCAACTGTCCCAGAGCCAGAGCAGGTCCACAGCAGAAGGTAAAAGGGGGTGGGGTGGCATAAGAGGGCAGGCAGCAGGGGTCAGGCACCGCAGGGGAAGGGAGTAGGGGGGGCAGACTGTAGGGGGAGAAGGGGAGGCAGGCACACACATGGTAGGCAGGCACCAGTGGGGCATGTGGCAGAGGGCAGGCCTCAGGCAGACAAGGACAAGCATGGGGGAAGCAGGCAGGGAGGGCAAGGGAACAAAGGGCAGGGGTTTGGCCTTTTGCTTCCCACTGGTGCTTTCCCCACCACTCTAGTGTGGAGGATGAATTTAAAGATGGCCTTCCACTCATTAGATTCTATACATAGAAAATCATAACATATTTATAATTTTCCATGTACAGAGTCTAACTATTGGGGGTGTCTTAAATCTGAGTACATACAGTAAATAAATTAATCTCTCACAATATATAAAACTTTATTACATAATAAAATAACACTATATATTATGACTAGATGAAAACTGTATTTTATATAAAATGTAAAATTTAAAACTAATATTTAAGCTACACTCGTTATTGCATCTAGAAATAAGTGTGGGGCCTTTAGTTCACAGTTCTTTCCTGTTCCTCCCTCTCTCCTCCCTATAACTTTCCATGCCTGTGACATACAGCTCCCTTTGTATAGATTGACAGCCCTTGTCAAAGGGTTTTGAGAAAAGTGCAGCTTACATACAAGTGCCCTTAGAAAGGAAATAATGGATCCCCTTAAACATAGTCCCACTTGCAGATACATGGACTCCAATGGGCCTATTGGCTATTTTCCATCTCTATGATACTATGATATGATTGAGGACACCCAAACTTTGAAAGTGCGCACAAACACACATGCAGCATAGTTCTTGTCACTTCTCTTCACTTATCATACCATTAGCAAAAGGGAAGTAATGGTACACAGAATACTTTTTTAAAAACAAAGGAAGAGAGCTGCAAAATGTTTTTTCTATTGATATGCAGGAATGTTAACCTATAAATGTTTCTGAGTTATGACACAAGCATGAGTGTACGTTGACTTGATGCTTTATAAAGAGAATTGGCTATAACTGTAAAATGACTGAGGCATTTTTACTGGGAACAACAAGGATACGTGAATTTTCTTATACACAAAGCCCTAAATACTTGGTCAGAAAAAATCCTATCCTGGCATAGAGCTGGATTAGAAATATCAGTCAATCTGTTTTCCATATCTAAGTCCTAGGATTAAAAGGATCATCTCTACATGTACTAAACTGCCTAATTAAAAATTCTATTTTTATAAACTAATGCATTTGTATCTCAACACAATCACATACTATACTATAGAGTATGTATAGTTTTGCTCACATGAACAGTATGTGGCTTAACAATTTCATATGTTGTGAAGCTAGTGCAATAGATTTTATAAGGTATGGTTTAAAGAAAATACATCCTCTCACTTGATGGAGACCAGAATTATGATTTTCATTAAAAGATTAAGAAATGTTCTTTCTTTTATCTAGAAAAGTTGTAAAGCCATAAATGTTACTGTAAATTTAAACCATAAGTCATTTTATACCTGCAAGTACCAGTCTAAAGAATTTGTACCTATAGATAGGGGTCTATCTAACTTGAGGAGGTGGCTAGCCAATTTTGTGGGGAGGTCAAGGGGCCAGCTGCCATTTTCGTGGGCTGACTGTGCCAGGAATGCCCCTGTCTCTGATTGGCTGAAGGGCCCTGGTGGCCCTGCTCCTCACCCAATTGACTGCAAAGACTGTCCATCATACGGACCCACCCCTTGCCACTGATTGGTTGCGAGGGCTCTCAGTCATACAGCCCCAACCCTCACTGCTGACTGGTGGAGATGGGTAAGACCGCATGATAGGCAACCCTCTCAGCCAGTCAGCGACAAGCACCAAGGGTAGCTGCTATCTTGGGCTTCCCTGTGTGCCAGTGCCCCCCTTCTCCCTCCTTCCCCCTCTCGTGAGCTTTGTGGCCAAGCCATAGCACTGTGAGGACTGCTGGTTGCCCCTGGGGAGCCAGGGCATTTTATTTTCAGCAAGTTTTCTTTTTTTTTCTTTTTTGGTGACTTCATGGACATTGCCCACTGTTATGGGCAATGCCAGGTTTCACATTTTCTGTGAAATCGTGATTTCAGTATGTCCCTACCTATAGATAGCTACAGATAATTTATCTAGAATAAATATTTTGTCTGACAGTGAAATACACAAGTTCTTCAATTGGCAATGCCAGATTTTATTTTATTTTTTGGATAGTAATATCCACGTGTCATTCCCACACACACTCTTGAATATTCTCTGAGTATAAACCTTTTCAGTCAGTTCTGAATCCCGTTGCTGGCATCAGGAAGCTGTAATAGTTGCCTTGCAAGTGGTAAAAGAGGGACCTCCCATTCAGCCATAAAAGTCCATTCTGATGTTCCTGTAACATGGTGCAAACTCCAAAGACATTTTTTGATTGATTGAATGCCCTGGAAGGTAATGAGCAGCAGATCCATCAAAACCACAGCTATCTCATAGCAGTGACAATGAAGGGTGGTAACTCTGTGTGTACTTCAGGGTTCAGAGGTACAATTAGAATGTCCTAGTGCTTGGTATGAATAATGTGTTTGCTTTTACAGTAACACTATGAGATTTATGGCAAGCTCACGTGTACACTTTTAAATGCTTACATTTTGTAAATGATGTGATAGGAACTAAAATGTTGTTACTTATCAACTTTTTTTTTTTAAATGGAGAGATTTTTATATTGTTCTCTTGCTTGTGTATATGAGCAGCCTCAAATACGCAGACTCAAATACCTAATTATCCTAGATATTTTTTTTTAGTTTAGTTTAGTGCTGTAATTTAAATCACAAGCAAATACATGCTGGCTGTCATTGCTGCCTACAGTCTGCTTTATTAGTTGACTTATAACAATGGTTCATAAGGCAGGGTTAAATAAATCACTACAACCAGTAGTCACAGCAGTGATCACACTAGTCAGGATATAAATAAATAAATCTAAAATGTAAAAGGGGAGCAGTGGTGTCTGTTTGCTTAGTGGTAGACATAGATGGTGCCTGTACACGAGCACGGAGCCTGCTCCGATGTGCTGTAATTACAACGTGTCGCAGCAGACTCAATTAACTAAGTCTCCTGAAGCATAGTAATTACCTTGCTCCAGCAGCCTCCTACATCTCACGTATCAGCATCCGCACACCTCAAAATGGAGGCAGGGGCACTTGAACTAAAATTTGTCAAATGAGCTTTAGTTCAAGGTCCCTGCTACCTTTTTGAAGCACAAAGACAATTACACATGAGATGCTGCAGTCTAATTCAAGTGCCACCCCCATCCCTGGAGCACGCATAAGAGTGCCCAGAAGGATTTTAATTTAGTGCTCATACTACCAAATAGTTGCCATTAATTGCTAATTGCTCTAACTGCATCTGTTAAAATCAAGCTTGTATGAATTTAGAGCTCTGCCCTCTGCTGGATGAAATGGAGTTCTCAAGAGTTTGGGGCACTCGCTTTTCTAATAGCTGGCAAATTTTCATACTACTAGTTTTGTCCTTTCATGCAAAAAGTCCAGGACAGTGCACTGGGAGGTGTGCACCATTCTGTTCACCTAAGTATGATCCACCACCTTTCTGTTCCTAGCTAGAAATCAATTATACGTCAACTTGGCTTTTGCAGAGCTAGTCCTGCCACTGACTAAAGACAGAGGGGGAAAAATACAGTTGTGAATAACAGCAGCAGCTGTGAACAACAGTATTTTCAGTGAAGCTTTTCTGTATTGTACAATGGAGAATGGCTCTTCTCTCTAAAATCAAAATGGTGGATTTTTGACTCCCAGATATGGGCCAACGACTGAAGCTGAGCCAAATTCTTAATTTCATTTTGTGAAATTGTACAACAAGTAATCCTGATTCATGAAAAGTCTAAAATTAGCAGCATTTGGGTCCTCATCATCAACAGCAAAGCTATTTTGGAAGGTCTGAACATTGTCATCTTTATTGGTTAAAACCCAAAAGAAAAGTAAAAAGCCTCCTCTCTGGAGGAAAGGGGGAACTGTATATTTCAGTAATTTCTTCACAGCTGCAGGCAATACAGATACCTGCTGTACGGTATAATACATTATTGTATTGTATTTATTTTGCAAAGTATTTCAACACTGGTCAATGTGCCACAGAACGACATGCATGTTTTTACCCTTCTAAAGACACCTTCTAAAGGTATGAACAGATGAACAATTTATAATGAGTGTGGGGAAGAGAACTTACCAAATGTCAGCTGCTCTGCACTAATTGTTTCCTGTGTCCACTCCTGTACCATGGTAATTGGAAGTCAAATTATGCTAAGTTTGCCCTGTTTTATTCAGGGATAAGCTGTCCTTTATTAGCTTTGATCCACTGTAGGACAGCAGCAGTTTAACCTAGTATTATCAGCCTGTATTTTTGACACTTGATAATACTGTAGATGAGTACTCAAAAAAAAATCTCTTACAAATGCATGATGATATAGTAAACTATGTATCATCTTAAAAAGACAATTCCATTACTTTTTTATATTGAGTTACTAAGGAAACTCTCCAATCTGATTTTCTCCACTTGAAACAAAATATTTTCTCCCTAAACTTAATTATATCTTCCCAATTTTGCCACTGTGAGGAAATGTTGCACAAGCACATCCCAGTTTGCTACATGTATTACATTTCACCTACTGTGGGTTTTATGTATTCCATTCATTTTCTAATTTGTGGTTTATTTCCAAGTACATCTATCCTGAGTGCAATGGAAATGCATTACTAAATACACCTGGAGACATACTTATTTGATTCAGCATTTAGAATGCTCTAATTCTTTTAATGTACAATGCCAGAAGGATTTCTTCCTACAATATACATACTATCATTCTTACCATCTTCAAACAAAGAATGCTGTGATGTGTATGCATTACACAGGACATGCTTTTGTGTTATTTTGTAGGAGTATTAGAAATCCTGTTATATTCAGAGCTCTTGGGAACTGAAACAGTGAACACTGTGCAATACGTGCAGAAAAATCCCAAGTGGATCCAAGTGTACTCATCAAGTGGTTGCATATATTTCCTCAGTAAGTACAGCACTGCAAATTACACACAGAACAAACCACAAATTTTCCCCTAAGCAAAGCAGTCAGTGTAAAGCCTTTATGATCATAAACTGCAAAATTCAATGCACAACAGACAGGTCCCCATAAAATGGAAGAACATAATGACCTGGTTACATATAAAGCAGTTTGCAAAATCTGTACTTTCTTGATGACTGTGTTGTTCTTTAGACTTAGCAGCAAAGAAAAACATGAAGTTAATGACAAACAAGTCACAAAAATCTACACTTCTTTCACACTCCATCTTTCTACAAATCGACTGCAATTTAGGATAATCCAAACTGTGCAGAAAGGTGTACTTGGCAACAGTAGGGTATGCATGCTTGTTATCTCACAGATTCTGTTACTTTGTTGATGCCAATGGTATTTCTAAGTTTCACATCAAGTATACATTACGACTTTTGTGATGACTGTTTTTGTGTGTTTTAATGACTTTGAATCCAGTCAAAGTTAAAACTTGACCATTTCAGAAAATGTGGGTGGCTGATGTGGTCTGTACTGTATTTTTAAACTTGAATGTGAGCAACTGCAATTTTACAGTTGCCCCTGCTCCCAGGACCAACCACCTTATCATCTTGCAATGGTTACCATGGCTTGGTTGAATAAAATGTACTGGGCATGTTATAAAATAAAACAACTGGATAGTTACTTAACATGTTTTAAAGAACAAGGCTACTTCAAATGGAGGCTTCTCACTTTAGCTGTAAAAGGATCTCAGATTGCTTGAGCTGCATTACACTGGGGGCAGCTGCAACTAGCTCTGAGCTATAGCACATTCCATTATGAATGGTAGTGAATTTATAATGGAATGGTATGGATGGTTTTTATAATCAGAAAAACACACTGACCTTAACACTACACAGGTGGAGCAGCATAATGACCCGCCAATTGTAAGCGCATCAATTCCTGGGGAAAAGTTCAATGAGGTTAACTCAGCATGTATCCCAAAACCAACATCAATGACACAGAAAACATAATACTCTGTTTTATACACACATATATTTTTCCCAATGCCAACATTCATTTACTTAAATATTTGGAACTCAGTAATTTTTATACATGTTAACAGCACACTGTTTTCTATCAATGGATGTTATTGTGCTACAGCATACCTGGATGCTGCTATAGTGAAATATGCTTTCCTTCCAAAAATATTGTAATTGGTAATAATGAATTTTACAGGCAGCATCATATTCTGATTAGTTCAGGAAGGAAATAAAACATAGCAACCAGTCAAGATATGATTAACGTGGACTAGTTTTGGCTTTTCAGAATTGCAGTAAGATGATACTTGGATTGAATGAGATTAGATGGATGTCAGTAAATGAACATCTCCTCAGACACTTCAACTACAAATAAATTAACACCAGTGTACTGTACTTGATTTGACCTGGAGCATATAATTTATATGGCACAAAAATCACAGCTCTGCTCCACCTATACTTAGTCTGCTACTGGGCTAAGAATATCGATAAAGAACCTGTATTACTCCAACTAAGTATAACAAGCTTTTCATTCAAATGTTAAGAAAACCAGAGAGAGATGATCATGATGAAGTATTGAAGTTGCTAATCATTAATCACATTATGAGCCAAAATCCACCTCACGGTAGTAAGGGCTGTAGGATTTCTCTCCAAAAAACCCCCAAGATTAACAACAAAAATAAATCACAGGTTTACGAGTCTGTAATTTATGATAATTTGTAAATATTTTTAAATTAAATTTTATTTAAAATTTTAAATAAAAAATGTAAAGCAAGAGCAATTTAGTCATGGACACTATCTTTCATTTATATCTTCAGTTCTTCTTCCCTGGGTTACTCTGATTTTCTGTTGATTCTCCATTTTATTTCTAGAGGGGCATGTGGAAACCTAAAACCCTCTCACCCACCAGGATGACAATCATCTCCCTTATCTTTTCAGTCTGTCATCCTGCAATCTAAAATTCATTCTTATTCCTGCTTTTCCTCAGGGTGCTGAAGAACAGCTCAAAATGCTTATGTACGCAGCAGAAAACCTCATAACAGCATGAACAAAAATGCTGTTGAAACGTTTACTCAACAAATCACAAACATGAACAAAGAAAGCAGATGGAAACTACTAAGAAGTCAGTAGTAAATTTTATTCTTCAGAAGTATTCACCTAAAAAATAATTAATTTGTTCATGTTTCATGCACATTAAAAACCAACAGCAAAATAGTTAAAGGCCATAAATAAAATAAACAAGAGAAAAAATAGATATTCTTCCATTCTAAGGGACATAATTAATTTTAGTCCTAAAATACACCCAAATTCCTCACAAATATAGTGTCCCCTTGCTTTTATTAATGAAGATATTTCAACGAATCTACAGATGGCTCAAATGCGAGAAAGAGAAAGAGATGTATTTACACCTAAGAAACAAATCCCAAATGCGTTCTGTATTTCCCAAATGCGTCATATTTTGCTGCCCTAATTTAGGATTTCTTATACACCTAGTCCCATATTTTAGGCTCTGTCTATGCCTATGTTCTCCTAGGGGTATTTCCTATGTTCCTGGGTGCTGCTGGTTGCCGCAAAGGGCCAAGAAGGAATTTTCCCCCTCCTGTTGATACACATATCAGGTTTTTTTCCCCACTTTCTTCAGAAGCATTGGGTGTTGCCTGCAGCCAAATTGGGGACTTTGCCTACGGCCAAGGTTGGGGTGTGCCAATACTCCTGAGACTAAACCTCAGAGTTTCTTGTCTAAAGAGTCTTTCTCCTCCACTCAGACCAAACCCCACATCTGGGGTCAGAAAGGAATTTTATCCCATGGCTCAAATTGACACAGCCCCTCACCCTCCCTCACACCCACAACCATACCTATACCCTGCCCATATGTCCCCACAACCCCTCCATACATGCACATACCCACACCCTCCAACATACCCTACACACTCTCACATACACAGCCACACCTCCTCATAAACCCTCCCACACACAGACCATACACACACACCCCACCATATACACATGCACCCCCCCAACCACACCCCACACACAATGTACAAGAGTAAGAGTACAAAGATTACAAAGAGTACAAAGAATACAAAGGTAATCTCAGCACCTTCTTCAATATGTCCCTTTACACATAAGATACCCTCCTTGAATGATCCCTAAGGTTGGCACCTTCATCTTCAAATCCCTTTTCAGGAACAAACTTGCAAAGATTTCACAACACAATCAATAGCAATTGCTGGTGGCAACGTTTAGAGGCAGCAAGGATAATTAATATCTATTTTATCTCTCTCTATAAACATACACATGAACACACTGAAAGGCAGGTACATACAACTGTATATATTTTATCTCATCTTCCCAAGCTTTCATGTGGCACTAATTCTTGCTTTGCAAACTGTTCAGAACATGAAAATGTGACTTTGTAGGCTTTTCTTTTCTAGCACTTAGCATAATTAAGCATTTTTCAAGAATATTTGTTGCTGACAACCTGTAGTTAAACTGGCTTCCAGAAAGCCAGTGCAAATATTGGAAATTATTTCACCCTATGGTCAGTAGCTTCATTTTTGAGTCAACAAATAATGGTTCTTTTTACAAAAAATCTAAAAGTGGTATTACTTCCATGAAAGTCAACATCAACTACACTGGGAGTGCAATTCAATCTAATAAATGGCATCTGTTTTACAGAGGAGGCATATAGGTGACATTATCAGAGAAAAATCTTGAGCTTGAATAAATTAGAATGGGATATTCTCCCACTAAAGGGAGATACTTGAAAGTCTTTATTTTCAATGAAGAAGTGGGGAGAAAAGGACTTACTGTTACTTTTGTTTTGAGATGTTCCTTATGCCCAATTAAACTATTAAATTGTTAATTATTTCATTTGCCAATTTTATTAAATGCAAGAATTGCCTGATAATGGAAATGGCAATCCTAAAACTAGGAAGAAAATGTTCAATATGCTTCAGTTCAAATTTTCAGTTCCAGGACCATTAAGAGAACCTTCATAACTTATTCTGGCTACATTTGTGCCCTCTTTCCCAAATGCAATATCTGATTTTAAAATCCCTCAAAACTCACCAATCTAAAGGCAGAGATTTTAAATGGATGAAAAACAGGGTCAAAACTATCCCCAGTTTACCTCAGATGGCTCCAGATTTGGCTCAAAGGCATGCTTTCCCCAGCTCTAATTCTCTACTTTATACATATTTCTTAAGGTATAAAAATCAATAGCATGCTGATATTAAAATAGCTTCTGACAGATAATACACCAAAGTTAAATTATATGAGTACCCCCTCCAAAAATAGTTTATACAACATTTTGAGCATGGATCTACACACGCTATTCAATGATGTAGTAGTGTTACTGAAACCTTGATGACACCTAGAGAATATGCAAGGAGCAAGATTTATTTGGTAGTACCATTTATTAGACCAACTGTATAGTTGGGAAAGATGTTTGACAAAGATCTTGCTGCATTTCTGTTCACTGAATTTGTTGTATTGATCCTAACTGGGAGACCAATCTTGCAAGGTCACAGGTATTATTTTGATCATTCTAGAGTCTAGACATCCTAGTCATGGAGTGGGTACCCATTGCGCTAGGTGTTATACAAATACAGAATAAAAAAATCCCTGTCCTAAAGAATATACAATGTGTATGAAAGACAAGGAAAGACAAGTGGGTACAGATGGGGGAGCACAAGGAGGACAGCATGGTCTAAGCCAGGGGTAGGCAAAATCCAGCCCCTGGGTCGGATCTGGCCTGCGAAGGGACTTTGTCCAGCCCACAGCAGGTCCCTCGGTCATGCCTGGCCCAGGTGCCATCTATCCTGTGGTACATCCTGCTGCCCCCTGGGCAGGATGCTTGGCTGGACTGCCTTTCTAGGACTCCTTCCAGCTGCCACTGCTGCTGGCCCCAGCCCTATAGTACTGGTGGGAACCTAGGTGCACAGCCCCAACCCTGGCTCACTCTGCGCCCACTCTGGACTCAGCCTAGCAGAATGGACCAGCCAGAACCTGTGCACACAGCCCAGTCTGCCCCCTGCCTCCTCCAGACTCCCCCCCACCATGCTGAGCAGTGGCAAGAGCAGTAGCAACTGGGCAGAAGCTGCTGCTCAGTATGAGAGGAGAGTGGCCCCACCCTCTCGCTGCTGCTGGGCCATTCTTGCTGCAGCTGTCTAGAGTCCATGCCCAGGCTACCCTGCGGCTCATGTGCACTGCCACCACTGCCCTGCTGGGTGGCCTGGAGGCAGTGGTGATAGCAGCAAAGAGGAGCCACAGGGCAGTCCAGGCATGGGCTCTGGGTGGCTACAGAAAAAAGGGCCTGACAGTGGTGAGGAACCACTTTTCCCCACGCTGAGCAGCAGCTTCTGTCTGGCCACTGCTGCTGCTCTGCATGGATGGGTGGTCCAGAGCAGGTGCAGGGTGGGTCAGGGTCGGGACTGGGGCTGTGCACTGTTGGCAACGGTGAGGAGGAGCCTGTTGGTCTGGGTAGTGGCAACTGGCCCATGGCAGCTCCCCAGAACTGCCTATGTGGTCCTCAGGCCCAAATAATTGCCCACTTCTGATCTAAACCCATCAGCAGTCTAACACGGTCTGCAAAAATCTGCAAAGATTTTTTTAAAATGTCCTGGTAAAGGACAGTTCTAGGGAAGGAACTGAAGGAGAAAAAGAATATGGCTTCTTGTTTCCTAAATATGAAGGCAGCTCGGGGGAAGGCATAAAAATAAGACAGACAGACAGACAGACAGACAGACATCTTGCTTCATATGTATATATATGAAGAGGCTGGCATCTTGAGCTGATCAACAACAGACATCAATCTCTCAATACTGATTGAGAGATGAGAGGTAGGGTGGAGAAGGGCTCTGAAAGGCTTCAAAAGTGAGAAGTGGCAGGTCACTAGTAGTGCCTGCCACTTTAAGGGCTGAATCAAGCAGCCAGCAGGGGCTTGATTGTGGCAGCCATTTTAAAACACTGGCTGCTTATATAAACAGAGCAGTTAACTGCTGGTAGGCAGAAATATTTTCTGGCTGAGCTGCTGCATGGAACATCTTGCAGGATTCTCTTAGTCCTGGGCATGACCTAAAACTGCACCATGCCAGGGAAGGGTGGCCTGGTGGTGTGCGAGTGCCCAGGAAGTATCAGGCCAGTTACCTTCCTGGTGAAAGGTGAGGAGGGGTGCCTTAACCCCAGCCCCCATCTTTGGGTAGCTTTGGAGGCAGCTGGGGAGGTAATGGGGGCCAGGCATGCCCATGCGTGGGTGCCTGAGCCCAGCAGGGATGAGAGATCCCAGTGAGTCCAGAGGGGGTAGTGTGGAGAGTATTGGGAGGCCCTGCACAGAGTAGGGCTGAAGTGTGAGTAGGCCTGAAGGGCTGTGCATGTGGGGGGGCTGAGTATGGCTGAAGTCGGAGTAGGCGTGAAGGACAGCCCAAGGGGTGTGCTGAGTAAGGTTGAATGGGAATAAACAGTGCAAGGGCCAGCCCTGTGAGAAGCTGTGCCTGGTGAGGGGCTTGGGGCAGAATTAGCTCAGGATTTGGCATAAGGCCAGACCATGTGGAGTAGGGGACCTTGCAGGAGCTGAAGGTCCTGTGTGGTAAGGCCAGTATGGGAGTAGCAAAGCCTGATGGCCTGAGAGGGGCCACTTAAGGAGAAGTAGGGCAGTGGAGTATGGCCCGGTAATGGGCAGTAAGCCAGAGGCCTCAGTGAGAGAGGGGTGGAGTGGAAGAAGCCTCCTGTGAAAGGGAAGGTGGCGTGTATGTGGAACCCAACTTTGGAGTCAGTTTGCTCCCGTCTCAGACTGGGAGTAATACTAACCTGGATGCCATCTGTGAGGCATGGGCTGTGGTGTAGGGGAGGTCAGAGCTGCAGACAGCACCCCCGGCATCAGGGCAGTAATGTTCAGTCTCCTGAACGTACCATCTGTATATGGGAACAACAAAGCTGTGGCAGGAAAGACTGGGCTGATTGCCCTGTAGAGACAGGTGAGTGGGCCAACATAACACCCAGCCCCAAGAGATGCCCTGCCGCATGAAGATAGGCAGCTTACATTAGATGCAGTAGATAAGCAGCAGTCAGAGAAGAGATGAATAGATAGGGGTTATGATCAAAGCAGCAAGCTGGGAAGGGATAGTTTGCATGGGTAAATGGGACAATATTGCCTTTGTCAACTGAGGCATGGGGGAATTAAAACATAAATAAGAGCCAAGTACCATGTGGGACACTATAGAGTGGCCTCATCTCCTTTTGCAGTGCTTCAGTTAGACTGACAGCCTTCTTGCTAGCTTTATTTCTTTCTCCTCCCACAGTGGACACAGGAATGAATGAGCAGGAAGAGTCAACTGGTACTCAGGGCACACAGGGTGCCTGTACATGAGTGCAGAGCCTGCTCCAACATGCTGTAATTACAGCGTGTTGGAGCAGACTCAATTAATCGAGTCGGCTGGAGCATGGCAACTGAATGACTTGAATCTGCTGGAGCATCTTGCTGCACTCCAGCAGCCTCCTGTGTCTTGAGTATCAGCATCTCCTTGCTTGAAAATCGCAGCGGGGGCACTTGAACTAAAGCTCGTTGAACAAGCTGGCACTGCCCCATGTTCCCACTCACTGCCACTCCCCCGCCTCATTGTTCTGGCATCACATCCCAGCTGCATGGCTGAAACTGCAGGACGCAGCAGGAACTGGACAAGCCCAGCCAGCACCTCACTGATCCAGCTGAGAATTGCTGGGGCAGAGCCGGTTCCTGCTGAGACCTGCAGCCTGGCAGTCCCGGATTTTGGATGTCAGTTCCAGTCGGTGAAAATTTAAAATGAATGTCCCAGGACACAAAAGCAGAGTGGTAGGAGCTGTGAAATGGGAAACCCTAGCATTGCAGCTGAGAACCACATGGTGCTGGAGCGGCAACAGCTATAGGGAGGAACGCAGGGAAATGACTGCAGCAGGAGGCAAAGGCAGGGGAGTGGCAGTGACGCACAGCAACAGCTGGAGTGTGGGGCCCCTGCCGGTGCAGCAGGAGCTCTATGGAGCCAGGCTGGGCTGCACCAGCAGGGACAGGGGGAGCCAGCCTGGTTCCATACAGCCTCTGGCAGCCTAAGCCCTGTGCTCCTGCCACCCTACCCTGGGCCTCCTAGTGGTGCTAGCCCCAGTGCACCGGCATGGGCCCCACACTTCCACCCAGCTGTTGCTGTGCTCCATGTGCCTGTTTGCTGCCCCTTCCCCCTGCCTTTTGCAGCCATTTTTCCACTCTTTTTCTCCCCCTCCACCACCAGCTGCTCCAGCATCACGTGTTTCCCAACTGTGGCATCAGGACCACAGAAGCTGGCCTGGCCCAACCCTGAGGACTGGGGCAATTGCCCACAATCCTCCCCTGCCTCCCTCCTCCCCCCTTATCTGAGTTTGCCTCCAGTGCAGGGAGGCACAAAAAGCCCCAGGGTCCCAGGACAGAAGCCTCTGCTAGGGCCAGCCTTGTTACTGTGGCTTCCTAATCCTGCCACCAGCTCCCCCTGGGTCCTACTGCCACTGAATCCTGTCATCTTTGACAGGCAGCCAGGGGTAGATGAACATTCATTTTCTAAATACTTTAGGGACCCTGTGGGCCGGATAGAATGGCTGTATATTACCCACCCCTAGTCTACAAGGACCTGACCTTCAACTGGTTTAGGCTTTTATTGCTCTAATGACTTCAATGCAATTTAAATCAAAGGGCCTGCCTTAAAGTCTTTGAGTCTCCAAAAATGAATGACGACTGTGATTTTTCTTCTGATGTGACCACAGGACAAAAGGGACTGATGCCAAAAAAACACAACCCCTCCCACAACATTTAATATAGAATTTGAGCTACCCATGAAATGGGCCAGATTAGTAATGGTGACGTAAAGGATCAATGAGGAACCAATGTTCATTAATAAATTAATGTATGTCCTCATGGCTAAGCTGGGGAACTGTGGCCTTGATCATCTTATGGTTCGATGGCTAGGTAACTGGCTATGGGGTCAGACTGAAAGAGTACTAGTTGACAGGAACAAATCTACATGGTGCAGGGTGACCAGTGAAGACCCTTAGGGCTTGGTACTTGGGCCAGTACTCCTTTAACACCTTCATTAACAATCTGGAATTATGAGTCAGATGCAAACTGGCAAAGTTCACGGATGACACCAAATTATGGGGGCAGGACAGGCTGGGGATACAGGCCGACTTGGACATGCTCTCAAGGTGGGCTGACCAAAACTGGATGGCCTTCAATGTTGAGAAGTATAAGGTGCTGCACCTCGGTAGAAAGAACCCTCAACATGCTTACAAGCTCAGCAGTGCTACGCTCTCTCGCACCACGACCAAAAGAGACTTGGGGGTCCTGAATGACCACAAGATGACTATGAGTCACCAATGTAATTCTGTGGCTGGAAAAGCAAACCAAACTCTGGTGTACATCCACCGACGCATCTCAAGCAAAACCAGGGATGTCATCCTTGCACTTTACTCAGCCCTGGTGAGGCTGCAGCTGGAGTACTGTGTCCAGTATTGGGCCCCCCACTTCAGGAGGGATGTGGAAAAGCTTGACAAAGTCCAGAGAAGAGCCACTCATGATGCAAGGCTAGGAGGGCAGGCCATACGAGGAGAGGCTGAGGGATTTAGGACTCTTCAGTCTGGAAAAGAGAAGGCTGGGTGGGTACTTGGTAGCAGCCTACAATTACTTAAGAGGGGTACATCAGGACCTGGGAGAACAGCTGTTCACCAGTGCTCCCCAAGGGATAACAAGGTCTAATGGCCATAAACTCCAGGAAGGCCGATTCAGACTGACATGAGAAAAAAGTTCTTTACGGTGTGAGGGTCCAGGGTCTGGAACAGACTCCCCACAGAGATGGTGCAAGCACCTACTCTGGACTCTGTCAAAAAACATCTGGACATTTTTCTTGCGGGGATCACTTGATCCCAGCTGACTTCCTGCCTATGGCAGTGGGAGCTGGACTGGATCTCTTTGCCGGAACAGCAAGTAGAAATGAGGGCATTGAGAAGAGACTTGAACAAGTAGCACATATGACAGTGATATAGTAAACTATTATGGTGTTCTGTATAGGCAGGATGTTGAAACTATTAGACTTGCAACAGGAAAAGGTACAAGACAGAAAACTTTATTTAGCACTGCCTAAATGCCATTACTTCTCTCTGTCTGAAATGAGCCACTAAAACAAGAAGCTTTGGCCTGCAAAGCGGTGCACTTCAAGTGTAATAAATTACTGCTGGATCTCTCTGGAGCTAGCAATCTCTTCAATTTATCTGATGAATTGTGGCAAAGAAACATCCAAGTATCTATTAGCAACACAAGAAGCATGCTGCACCACTTGCTCAGTGTAATGATCAGTACCTGCAGTTTATAGGTTTACATTTGTTAAGAAAAAAAACTTTCTAATGTATATCGATAAAATACAAGCAGTTGCCTCTCCAAATTTGTTGCAACTGAATTTATTTCTTCTTTCTAAAGCACCTGTGATGCATAGTCTTGGTTTAAAAAAAAAAGTCTATCCCTTACATTTCAATGTCCTGATACCATGACACTTAACCACTTAATAGCCACCTACTGTAGTACACAGGACTTGGCTTCTTCCTATTTCAATGGAAGTACCATGTGCTCTCAAACTGGCTACCCACATTTTATATCTGAACAATAATTTGGCATTTGTTCTGCTTAAAACTAATAGTCTTTTATTCTAAAGATTAATCTGGGGAGATGCATGCAGAATTTGCAAATTCCATTTAGGAGACCATGCCTGAAAACTGGATACTCCGTTTCCAAGAACTTTATAAGCCCTTGGCTGGGGTTCCTTGTCCAAGGTTATGGTGCCATGCAGTAGCTTTATTTGTCACTCTTGTAAATGCATATTCCAGGGTTTGAAGCACAGTAGGTCCCTGCTAGCTATACCTGGACTGGATCACTTTCTTTTTCTAAATAACTTGTATGTGTAGTAGTAATTGGAGCATGCACTGAAAAAAATCTTGGGGACTAGAAAAGCAAATGATCCCACTGCCATGCCTGCCAGTTGCAAATAAACCAAATGAGATGACTTTTTCTTTAGTGTTAGCAAAGACTACAGCTGTATGATGTAGTGGACTCTTTTTTTGGTTTCAGTTTGTTCTAATTTTCAGCCACAATTCTCTCCAGTCTATCCCGCTGCTTGCACTGGTGCAGTTGTTGCCACAGGGACTCGTCCGAGCTAGGGACAGACAGCCAAAAAGCCCAAGGCTGAATTGATTCAATCTATGCAGGTTTTTATAAACCCCTTAGATTGAACCAATAAGAAAGTGAAAGGCAGTCAGACCCCTGCAGTGGTCCATGCCAGGGGGCATTACAACTTGCCTGCCAGGCAAAGCAGAAACCCGGGAGATTTGTATTTTTTTTTCCTCCCTGCCGCCAGACATGCCCTCTCTTAGGCCACCAGAACTCCCCCCACTGGACCCCCAGCCAGGGTCTCTCCAGCGCTGGGGAAGGGAGAGGAGGGAAGCTCCCAATGGGGTGTTTCTACCTCTTTTCCTATTCCCAGAGCTGGTCTCCCTAGCCATGCCCCCTCCTCAGTCTGAGACAGGTGAGGAACAGCTTGGGGGGAAACTCCTCTCCCTCTGGCACTGGACCCCCATGCCAGGGGAAACGGGGAAGCCACCAGTGGGACACCTCTTGCCCTTTCTCTCCGTGCCAAGAACTGGTCCCCCTAGCCACACCCCCTCCTCAGTCCGGGCTGGCTGAGGAGAGGGGTATGGGGGGAAACCCTCCCCTCCCCCCAGCACTGGACCCCCTGCTGGGATCTGCCTGGTTTGCAGGGAGCAGAGAGCAGGGAACCCCCAATGGGGCATTTCTTCTCCCTCCCACCACCCCCAGAGCCAGGAGCTGGGCTGATCATCCGGCCATGCCACTTTCTTGGCCAGCCAGCCAGCTGGCTGAGAAGGGAGTGGTGGGGCAGGATGGACCCTCCACCCAGCTCTGGACTCCTAGCTGGATTGTGCCAGTTGCACGGATGCAGGAGCCCTCAGTGGGGGCTATTTTCCCTGCCCCACACTCCCTTCTCAGCTGGTCTCCAGCTGAGCAGGGGGCATGGTTAGGTGATTGGGCCAGCTCCTGGCTTGGGCAGGGGAGTAAAGTCCCCACCGCAGGCTTCCCCCAACTGGTAGCCAGACCAATTACCTGTCCATGCCCCCTGCTCAACCAGCAGGCCAGCTAAGAAGGAAGTGGTGGGGGGGAAATAGGTCCCACTGAGGGCTTCCAAACCCCTATGCTGGGCACAGCCTGGCTGGGAGTCCAAAGCTGGGCAGGGGGAGGGGGTCCATTTTCCCCTCCCCTTGCCCCACTCCCTTCTCAGCTGGCCTGCCAGCTGAGCAGGGGGCATGGCCAGGTGATCTGCCTGGCTCCCAGCTGCAGGGAAGCCTGTAGTGGGAGCTTTACTCCCCTGCCCATGTCAGGCACTGTAGCAATCACCTGGCCATGCCCCCTGCTTGGCCAGCAGGCCAGCTGAGGAGGAAGTGTGGGTGGGGGAACTGCCCCCCAGCCCAGTTTTAGACCCTAGCCAGGCTGTACATGGCACAAGGGGTAGGAAGCCCATAATGAGGGCTGTTTACCTCCCCAACTCCCCCCTTAGCTGGGTCACTGGCCAGGGAGGGTGTGGCCAAGTGATCATACTGGCTCCCGGCTCAGGTGTGGACTGCTGGCTTCCCTGCACCTGGGAGTCAGATGCATCACCTGGTGGCATTTCCTTCTTGGCCAGCAAGCCATCTGAGAAGCGAGTGGGGAGGAAAAATGGCAGCCTCCTTCCCCTCCCTTTCCCACCTCCATTCCAGACCCCTGCTGCCATGCCAGGAGTGGCAGAGTAAGCACAGCCCCTGGCAGCATGGTTTTAATGGAGCCTGCCTGGGAGGGTGCTCAGAGCATCACGGCTGCCCAGTGCCTCCTGGGCAGAGCTGAACCCCAGCTGCTCATCCCTGCCCAGGAGCCAGGCCCCCCTGCCCCTGCCCCGAGCTCCCTGTGGGCATCATGAAAGTCTTCCCAGCCCCTGCATGGCCAGAGCCAGCGCACACTGCCCATCAGCCCTGCAGCTCCCGACCTGCTCTACCCACAAGGCTACAGGGCAAGATGGCAGTGCTGCTAACACAGGAAGAGGGGGTTCATATCACTGGCTGCAGCTCCGCCACCCCAGACTGTCCTCCCCAGTGTGGCCTGCAACCTGGCAGGCACTGGCGCAGCTGGAGGAGACCACTCTGCTGCCATGACTGGGACACTCTCTGGGGGCAGCCAGCTCAGTGGGGAGTGCATTAGGGGCCTCTGTTGCCTGAGCACCAGCCCTCCCACAGGCTCCAGGCTAAACCGAGGATGCCCCACTGGGGGGAGGGGTGGAGCTCATAGTGGAGGCTTTACTTCTCTCACCCAAGCTGGGAGCTGGGGCAATTCTCTGCCCATGCCCCTCCCTGGCCTGTGGGCCAGGTTAGGTGGAAGTGCAGGGGGGAAAACGCTCACCCCATGGCCAGTAGAGAAGGGAAGCCGGCAGTGGGGGCTTTATTCCCCCACCCCAGCTGGAAGCTGGGTCAATTCCCTGGTGAAGGAGGGGATGAGGTGGGGGATCTGCACACTTCTGGCTGCTGGGGATGTAAGAGCCCCTGCTGGCAGGTGGGGGTGGGGCCAGCCCTGCTCTGTTGAAACCGACTTTTTGCCCTGGGCTGTGCTCTATGCTGGGGGACTCTAATTTAACTTAAACCAGGAAAGGGTCTGGTATAGAAGTTCCATAAACCAGTTTGACCCAAACCAGTTAAGTCTGATGCTACATTCAACTAGATTTATCTTAAATCAGTTTTGGCCATTCTGAAACTGGTTTATGTGCACTGAACTTCTATTCTGTTACAGATTTAAACTGGTACCTGATGACTTAAGCTGGTTTATGTGTAACTTCTGTCTGTAGCCCCACAGTCAAAATTGTACTGGGGTGCAGATATACTCAAAATTATTAATTTGCTAAAGCACTGTGTAAACCGATAGTGCTATAACACAATGTTTACTGTTAAACTCATAAGAATACGTATACTTACCTCACATTCCCCATTTGTATAATTTGAGTACTATTACTTTCTTATTAAAGCTTTTAGGAGTGTTGAATTTAGACAGGAAATTTCCATCAAAACAATTTTTCAGTGGAAAAGGTAGTTCCTGACCAATCAAGGTTTTTTCCAAGGAAAAATGTCACTCTTGCAATAAAAGCAAGACAAAACACCCCTCCCAGAAACAACACACATGCATATGTAGAAACATTTACAAGTTGGGGGGGGGGGGTTCTCGGTAAAAATCAAAAGGGAATATTTTGTTTCAGTTCATTTCAACTTGAATCAAAATGTTTCAGTTTCAAGACCTTTCATTCCAAGTCAACTCAACCTTAAGCTACATCTACCAATTATCACTCAGGCCTATACATAATTAGGATTAAACTTTGTCTAGTGCTTTCATGCTCTAAAGTAGTCTAAATGGAAATTCTAAGGACAGCTAATAGGTTCAAATGGACAAATCAGCTGATAAATACAACTATTTATACTAGAAATAACCTGTAAAAGACGTCTCATATCTGAGAGAATTTTTGCCACTTGTATAATTCCCTTAACTCACTGCTAAAACAGGCTTTAGACAAAGTCATAGCAAACTCTAGAGGCTGTAGTCCAAGTTTAGACAATGCTGCTAAGAAATCACTGTTTCACAAAATATTTCAGTGTCTTCAAGGAAAATCTCAGTTCTCCAGGGGCTTCTTCTGATGCAATGTAAACCTAGATAATCTTATTAAATTAATCCACTTTAACAGTGACCTTAATTACCACTTAAAGTTAAGGTGATACACCTAGCGTGCTTGGAGAACATACAAAACAAACTGGGCTGATGATATACAAGTAGCCTATTCCTCACTTCCTAGTTTTGCAGACATGGACTTATCTGCAGATGAACAAGCCATTTCAGTAATGTAAGAATATATACACATTTTTGATCACCCCTCAAACCAACCTCTAAAACCAAGAGTACTTTGGTTAATTGTCTCCTTCCCTTTCTTTCAAAATGCCCAACATTTTGCAGAACTGGGATGAGTATTTCAGTAACAGCATTTTTTTCCTTCTTGAACATGCCTACTGTTTGGAGTAAATGTAACTGTGTTTTGATTAGTAAAATGTCTAAAAATAACAAAACAAAACAGTACATGCATCAAGACTATTAATCCATCTGGAATCAGATTTGTGGAATCTATTGTTAGAAAAACATTGTCCTGTTCTAGAAACACGAATATACAATGTAATGTTTACTAGAGATTAACCAACACTGGTATTACATATCTATCTTCACAAATGTAGGAGTTTGGATAAACTGAAGTGACAGAGCCAGATTAACATATGGGCAAATTAGGCATGTGCCTAGGGCCCTAAGTAAAGAAAGGGCCCAGTTGTGCTTATTTTACATATTATTGAGTGAAAAAAAGGAATATAAAAATTTCATCTTCACCTGGGGGCCCACAAGTTTGTTCCCCTAGGGCCCACTAAAGGGTTAATCCAGCCCTCTGAAGTGAAGCATTTTCATTCTCTAGACAAATACAATAGATTAGATGGATAACGTGGGTCTCATGCCTGAACTACATTAGTTTTGGATGGGTGGGGAGAGGATTTGGTTTCTCTTTCACATGCAACACTAGTAAATAATGAGGCTTGGTTTTACAAAATCCAAACACATCCTTATTTTTACTCATACATTGCACTTTATTATAGAAAATTAATTCACTATCAAGCCAGTTTTAAATTACAGTGACTGTGAATGCCAAAATAGATAGACTTAGGTTTGCATAAATACTTCAGGAAACGGAATACAGTAGGATTTTAATTGTCAATTAAAATCAATTAGTGTCTTGTAAAGAGCATAGGAGTACACGCTAGATCTTTCAGTGGTGGAATTCAGTAACACAAAGGATCCAGCTTTTGAAGACTTAGGGGGGAAAACCTAGCTGACTAATGTTATACAAGGGTTACCAGGACCAATATTCAATTGGTAATCAGAGAACTTATGGTTTCAGCAATTTCCTTGAATTCTGCCAATCTGTAGCTACAGGAAGCCCCTACTTCTTGAAGCTTCCAGAGACCACTCAAGTTGCATTAGATTTACAGAATACAAATTCCTTCCTTCTGAACAAACTGTCAACTTTGGCCCATTTTTGCTGTGACTTTGGCCTACACACACAGTTCTGACCATACACTGAATAGCACTTCCACAAAAGATAGAATTGTCATCATATTTTGAATCGGCATAGTATATACAGGAACAGCATAACAGATTATTCCCAGGACAGTTTTCTGGCACTATGATTAAGAGGGTAGCTGGAGGCATTTAGGGATTTATGAGCATGAGGAAAACAACAGAAGAAGATTTCTTTTCTCTAAGGTTAAAAAAAGTGACAGCCATTCGATGTTCCTTCTTTGTGGAAGCTATTATGGCAGAGTGGGGACAATGGAATATGTGTAAAACACTAAATAGATGGGTAATGACATCTACAAAAGGCAACACATTAAAGCTGATAATGTATTTCTGAGATGGATGTAATTTGAACCTTCGTATTGGACAGACTCTCACCTGAGAAGAAAAAACATTTTCCAAGGAAAAATGATGCTCCCTGTTTTCTCACTGAAGTGTCACAGGGCACAAATACTGCTTTTCTCTACTTATTTGCCACAGCAGTATTGTGTAGATGAAGGGAACTGAATAAAATCTCTTTTTCTTTGGTCAAAAAATATAAATTCACTCTTACACAGGGTCACAATGACTTTACTCTGGGGGAAAATGGAGTATCAAAACTGGTCTTGAACGGTATCAGGCAAGACAATAACTACTTCAGCCACTTATTGATAAGTGAATTCTTTCCTCAGGCAAGCTTATATAAGCTTAGATTGAATGGTGATTCAGCTAGTGATTAGAGGAATATGTTTGCTAGTATACCTTTTTCGAGCTGACAATTTAGTGAAATCAACTTGAAAAGCCAGCCCCATCAGACAGTGGGGAAGGACACGGCACCTTTTTAGTGATATGAATCCATAACCAAGAAAGAGAAAGGATAGATCCACCCAGAAACCATTTCATGATGAAATAAAGTGGCTCCCACCAAGAGAAATGTTTCCTCAAGAGGAAAATAAAATTAAGATTGAAATTAGCAAGACTGTCATTCTCTCTACATGTTTCCACCATCTAATACTTACTGGCCCTAGGGCAAATTCCCATCACAATTCTCATTTACTCATGCAAAGATGCTCAAACCATTTAGTACTCTAGATCACATCCTAAGAGTGACCCACACAACCCCCCTAATGCAAGGGTGGGCAATTATTTCGACTGGAAGGCTGCTTAATGCATTTTGGTGAGCTATCAAGGACTGCAAAGGTAGCCCTACCCATTGAAAGGTGCCCCGCCCCCAGTTGCCATCTGGGGACTGAAAGTCCTACCCGACCCCTAACATTTGCCACCTGAAGTCCCTCCCCTTGCCTCAGAAGTACTCCTTTTGGGAGGGGGGTGCCATCTTGAAACCAGAAAAAAAATATATACTTAAAAAAAAATCAAACAACTACTATAACTTATTTTGATTTTATTTAAAAATATATTTGTGTCTTGATTTGTGTATGTTTCCATAGTATATCTAGAGGTGATTGTATAATAGCTCAAAATACAGTCTTACTCTTGTACATTTAGTGTGGAGGGTAAAGGGGTGTATGTTGGGGGGTTGGTTGGGGAGTGTGTGTGTGTGTGTGTGTGTGTGTGTGTGTGT
>NW_017729006.1:34039645-34040715 GCF_001723915.1 Gavialis gangeticus | reverse complement strand
TTGGGGGCATGGTGGGGGTGGGTGGGAAGGTGGGTCAGGGGACTTCACCATCCCCAGAGCATGAGAGTCCCTGGAGCTGCATGTGGTAGCAGCAAGCAAGGCCAGCTCTGCCTGGCCCCATTGCGTACAGCTCCCTGCACTCCCACTCTAGTCCCTGGCTGCAGGCAGTGGCAGCATGCAGGACCAGCCCCACCCAGCCCCATAGCTGCAGCTCCTGCACTCCCGCCCTAGTCCCCAGCCGCATGTAGTGGCAGCATGTAGGGTCAGTCCCACTGGCCCCATAACATGCAGCTCCCTGAGCTCCCACCCACATCCCCAGCTGCACATAGTGGCAGCATGCAGGGCCAGCCTGACCCAGCCCCATAGCACTCAGCTACCTGCACTCCCAGCCCCTGGCCCGGTGAGGCCCTGACCTGAATTTCCACTCTGGCAGGGAGGGAAGGCTGGGAAACAGCCACAGGGTGGCTAGGCAAAAGCCTCTACCAGGCAGAAGCTTCTTGTCTCCACTGCCCCCTACCTTGGGGCTGGCGTGGGTCAGGCCAGGCCAGGATTGGAGTTGGTTTCTTAGCAACCAGAGCTGCACCTCCTGCATGAGGGCACTGGCTTGCAGATGGCCATCCCAGGACCGGGGCCTATAGAGGGCTGCAGGCCAGATGGAATTGCCTGGTGGGCCGGGTCTGGCCCATGGGTCATATTTTGCTTGCTCCTACCTTAACCTGTACTACTGAATCAATAAAGTTTCCCTGAAGGACCAAGGCAAGGCTGTGGCTTGCAGCAAAACAAGGGATAGAAGACACCCCTTACTCCCCTGTGCAGCCCTCCCTGCATTACTAGTCTGTGCACAAATAGGTCAGAGTATCCCCCTCACAGACCCACTACTCACTTCCTTTCCCCTGGCCACACAGGCAAGCAGCGGCCAAGTAAGTAGGCAATGAGCAAAGCCTTAGCTAGGGTTGCCAACTCTGACTGAAGCTACTGCAGGAGATTTTTTTTCTTAAAATCCAATACAATAAAAGCCTTTGTCTGTCTATCTGTCTGTCTGTAATACTTTATTCGCACTCTGATTGACT
>NW_017729006.1:34030148-34034645 GCF_001723915.1 Gavialis gangeticus | reverse complement strand
AATCCAATACAATAAAAGCCTTTGTCTGTCTATCTGTCTGTCTGTAATACTTTATTCGCACTCTGATTGACTGGTTGTCTTGGCAGCCAATCACAATGCTGACTGAAACAACCAATCAGAGTGTTCCATAAGCGTCCTGGACAGGAGGCGGCATGGTGGAGCACTGCCATGACAGTGGGGATGGAGGGGACAGAGCTGAACTCTGCGAGACTCTTTGGTCTCCATTTCTTTCCTAGACTCCCTGAAGCAGTGCAGCTACGTGCTGCCTTTCATCCAGTCTGGCCCTCAGTATTCTAAGGATGAAAAAAGCATTTGCAGGACTTGGCTCAGCTTTAGTTTAAGCTGCTTAAACCTGAATCAGGATTGCTGCATGCAAGCATTTGCTGTTTCCTGAGAGCAGGCGTAGGCACGTGGAGGGTGAGTCCAGGGAGGGGCTGGCAAGTCACTGGGTCAGGAGGTGGCGAGGAGGGGGATAACCTGGTGAGGGTTGGGGGGGAGTAAAAACAGCATAGCCCCAGGGGTGTAGAGAGTAGCTAAGCTTTCCCAACCCTAGGGCTGTGCAGGGCACATGTAAGCATTCACTATGCTGGGTTAACCCGTTTTAGGTCTAACTAATCCCATGCCTGTCTAAAGCTAGTTCTCATCTCACAAGAACTAACTTTAGATTGGGCACGCCATTTCTAGGGTGACCTACAAACATTGACAAATCCAGGCATTTAGATCGCCCTAAGCTTGTTTAGGGTGATCTAAATGTAACAGTCAGACAGCTACCAAGGAAATATACCCCACCTACTCACTCATGAGCTGGATGTACCAGAGACTAACCACTAGGCAGTGTAAACAGCTTGGAGGACCCCCAACACTCAGGGCTACGTCAAGCTGTCTATTCTGCATAGTGACAGAGAGCAGTTCTAGGCTGGCCAGGGAGGCAGTGTAAAACATGGCTCATCACTCAAAATATAAAGTTCATATTTACATTAAAATATGCAAAGTGGTATTTACAAAAAATAAGAGATCCTGTTATCCAATATCTCCCTAATCATGCGTTACATACTGCATTTAGTAATACTATTGCTATCAATAGAATATCATGCCCATATTTCACAGGATATGCCAATATGTCTATGGACTTTATTAATTCTGAATAGAGACCATTGTACGCACATGTTTTGTGTATTCTGCTTATGTATACAATTAAAGTTAAATTAGTATTCTGGTTAAAAACTAATGTGTTCATTTTTGCACTACATTAAAGTAATAGGATTGCTACTGAAGGCGATGACAAGATTTCACAGCTACCTAAGTACTGAAGAGCATTAGAAAATTAGAAAAAAAGGTTCACAATTGCAAAGTTCTCTTCCAGCTTGTATGAAAACAAGCAAGCTGAGATCCCCTTTTCTTAATGTTACCAATTAGACAAGATATTTTCCTCCCATTTTATTCTTGAATACTTTCTCAGACACTATTCAGCCTATTACAGTTTTTGTATGTGTTATAAATAAGATACAAAAGCCACAAAAAAAGGAACTGGGCATCTTGACATTTTTGTGTGCATTTGGGGACATAAGATGACATTACTAATACACTGTACAACAATTTCTATAATTTCCATATTTCTTGTCCAACCAGAAGCAGTATAAAAAACCCCCATAAAACTATGTCTCTCTTCATAAAGATTTACAGAACCAAAAGAGCTCTAGAGTGCTACATTAAAAATGTCGTTCATTATAAATTATCAAAAAGTATTTTCTGAAATAATTTTTGAAGGAAACAAACCTTTTTTTGTGTTCAGTGATTGTTGGTCAACTGCTGTTTAAGCATCTTTAGGTGTAAGAATACATTGGCTCTCCGCCCCTGACATATCTCAAGCTTCCTATGACAGAAGTCACATTCAACCGAGCTTGCACTAGGCTTATAATGGAGACCAAAATCTTTTTGCCATCTTCCTTGCTTCATACTGAAATGGTCCCTTTCCAATTTGGGTTTCCTACTATGTCTTCTCAACAAGGTCACTAAAATTTTCAGCCCTTTGCTTACAACCATAGGAATTTCTCCAGTAAAGGAAAGGGTGAAGGCTTAGGAAGGAAACTGGGGGAGGACGGAGTAATCTGCCCTGACTGTGAGGCAGGGGAGAGGGGGTAGGAACAAGTTTTGTATACCTAGGTGTGAATGGGGATTGGGAAGTGCAAGGGCTGGGGGCTGTTGTTTCTCAGACAACGGGCAGGAAAGCAGGAATGGGTGGGGTGGGGTTTTAAAGTTTTAGGGTATTGATTGGGAAGTTTGTTGTTGCTTCTCTTCTTATGGGTTTTTTGTCTGATACAGTAAGATGCTCTGAACCTTTCTGAATAGGGCAAGGTATACCATGTTTCACGGTATATAAGCTGAGTTTTGAAGCCCAATTTTTGGGGGATGAGCCCAGCCCTGTCCCCTGGGAGTGGCGCTGCCTGGGTTGTGCCAGCTGAGCACCAAGCCTGGCCCTGTCCACTGTGTGCGGCAATGCCAAGCGTTGCATGCAGGGGATGGAGCTAGGCTCAGCATTTGGCAGCACCACTTGCAGCAGAGAGAGCTAGGCTTGGCACTTGGCTGGCATGGCCCGATCCCCTGCAAGCGTTGCTGGGCTCAGCTGGTGTGGCCCAATCAGCACTGCTCACAGTGGCTGGGGCCTGCCAGCTGAGCGCTGAGCCTGGCCCTGTGAGCAGTGCTGTGGCACATGTCCACCCCTGGGGGCCCGACTCACAGTGAGGGGCCAGTGTAAGTCAACCCCATATTTCTGATCCAAAAAGTTAGGAATTTCCTAGATCCAGTGTATAAGATGACCTAACTTTTTGGATCAGAAAAAAGGGGTCAACTTAATACCGCTTCGACCTATATACCGTGAGATGCAATAAGCTAAATATTATTATTAATAATGATAATGACATCATCCATATGTATGGCATAAATCAAATGCCAGATCATTGGGACAACCACATGCTCCTTACCAAGGGAAAAGCAAAACAACAACAACACCCAGATGGCACTGGAGTGCATCTGAACAATTATTAAAGATCTGGGTCTATGAAAAGTTAGCTTGCTGGCTTGCATGAATTACATTTCACGCTGTTGACAAAACTAGTAAAGAACAGAGAAAAAATGATTTGGCAGTGAGACAATCAAATGAAGGATTTACAGAGAAACATGCTGGTCAGCCTGACTTTTTTAGGAACCATTGCAGGCAAGATACTGGACACTTCTGATCAAGACATAATGTACTGTTTGCAGGTCTGCTGTCCAGTGTAACTTGACAAAAGGAAAGTCAACATGAATTCATGGCCAACAATATCATTCCAATTACTCTGATAGAGTTCCGTCATATACTCAAAAGACCTGGTAGACAAAAATGAAAAGCGTACATCACACATTTTCAGTTTGAATTTGTCATTACCACTGTCCTCTTCAAAAGACTGATTTATAGAGGACAGTGAGCCAAATTCTTCTTTCATAGGAAAACCTAGACCCAACCTCCATAAACATGAAGCTCCTTCAGGCAAAAGAAGTAGCAAGACTTTTTGAGCCTGGACAGAGAACAGGATTCTTGAGGCAATGAAAAGTGCTTGTGGGAGGCTGCCTAAATGGCAGCACCAATTGAGTGGATGAGGGAAAGTAACGGATGATCAGAACCAGCACCACAGCTGGGCTGGGCCCATGCTCTGTGCCCCAGGCTGCTGCAGGGATGGAGCCTGCCAGCACCAGAGCAAGGGTAAGTGTGAAGGGGAAAGATGAGAGGAAAAGGCACAGAGGGGGAAGAAGCTGCGGGAAAGGGGAGGGGAGGGGAGGGGCGGGGAAATGAGGGCAATTGACCAAGGCTGTGGGGTGGGTGGGAGAGAGGCAGGAGGGGGACAAGCAGTAGCAGCAGCTCTGGCCCCAGCCCAGGGATGGGTCAAGAGCTGCAGCTACTACCTGCTTGTCCCCTCACTCCCAATTGCTTGTATTCAATTCTAAGACAAAGGGCTTTTCTCCCATGTTAAAAGGGCAGGGAGAAGACTTGTCTTAGAAACAAGTAAATATGATACTCACAGGCTGCCTCTACACATGTACTTTACTGTGGAGCAGACTAATTAGCTACAGAGTAAAGTGTCACCCTCTGTGCATGTGATGGCATTAGGCCACAGTAAACTAATTTACACCGCAATAAGATAGTACTGTCAGGACAGTATTATCTTAGGCTGGGATAATTTACTGTGATTAAATGCACATGTAGATGCCGACTGTGGGCATAAATTGCACCTGGTCAGCCCAGCCCAGCCCAGTCAGACTCCTGTCTGCTGCCTCCTCTCCTCTAGCCAGCCCCTCAGCTGCCCAATGCCACCACCCTTAACCTAGGACTTAGTGGCCTGGCATAAACTGCTCTGCCCCAGCTCAAATGGCTGCTGCCCCAGGTGCATGTCTCGCTGCTGCACCCAGCAGTAGTTTACATTGGCTTATAGTTTCATAGTTTCTAGGGTCGGAAGGGACCTG
>NW_017729006.1:34027798-34030137 GCF_001723915.1 Gavialis gangeticus | reverse complement strand
CCAAGAATTCCTGGTCAAGCTCCTCTCCCTGGTTGGGAGATCTGTAGTAGACTCCCACTGTTAAAACTGCTCCAGAGTTTATTGCTTTGAATTAATTGCAGATGCAGACACACCCAAACTAAAACTTTAAAAATTAGGCCCAACTGTTGTAAGTTGTAGAACAACCTGTGTTCAGTATTTCAAAAATATCTATATTCATATAAAGTAGTAAAACACACAAAAAAATAACAAAGCCATTTGAAAATAATGGCCCAATTTCATCAGTAATAAAATCCTTTATACAGTAGCCTTATTGTACCTTAGATGTATTTGGCCTGTTCATTTAATAACTTATAAATTTGCTCATAAAGAGACATACTCTGAGTGAAGAACTCCTAATAAGCTAATAGAAGTGTTGCGCATGAAGTGACCTGAAGTTTCTGGTAGTGAGGAGTTGGATAGAAGGTTCAAGACACAAACTTTAGGATGCAAATCTGCATCTTCTGAAGTCACTAGAATTTTGCTGTTGTTTTAAACTAAAGGCAAAGACACATATAGCACTCATACCAGTTTAAATGTGGGGTTTTTTAAACCTGAAGTAGACAGACATACAAGCCTGGTTTAAGGGCACCTGGAAGGCTTGAAAATTGTACCTGGAAAAGCAGGTATTCTTTTGAAAAGGTTCATGATTAAGTGGTTCAGTGTTATGTGTGGGCATCAAGTGTTCCATGACATAGCCTTGATCAGTCCTCCAGGCATCCCATACTGCATTGCTTCTATATCCCATTTCTACTGCTGCCAAGGACCACTCTGGTGTGCAGCCAGATTTCTACTCGTTACCCACCCCCCATTTTTAAGCACTTTTTAAATCAATGAGCATCCTTGCACTGCTTGTTCAATAAAAGCTATCTTTCTAACAACAACCTGTGTCCTCACTCACTACTCATTTTAAGCCCATCATGGCCCTCCAGCTTCTGGAAACCCAAAAGAATGAGTCCAGGCTCTCCCCTCTTCCCCACGCCACCCCACCCTGGAGACCCTGAAGCAAGCACACTGGAGACTTCAGTTAAATTGCAGGCTACTGAGGTTCACTGGGCTCATGTTTAGGAGAGAAAGGAAAATGGAAAATCAAAGCACCCCAAGCTATAGGTCACCCACCCCCTGAGACACTGAAAGCATAGGTGCAAACACTGCCTCTACTCACCCCCTGCAAGGCATGTTAACTTGTGTGTTCACTCTCTCCCCCCTTGCGTTGGAGCCACAGCACTTCAATGCCCAAAGTGACTAGAACACTAGGTCCCCGTGTATCATGGACATCTCTGATCCATGACAATTGTGAACTGGTTCTTAGTCACGGACATTATAGAATGGTTCAATAGTTAAGGGTGTCCACATTTTCAGCCACAGAGACTAAACTGCCATGAGAGCATAATGGTTAGTAAAATACAATTCAGACAGAGACCAGGGGCCTAAAATTGCAGTCATGAACTCAACTGGAACTTGGTCTTTGACTTAAGATAAAAATATCTTACCCATCCCCTCTGCAAAGCACCTGTTTGTGAGGTGTCAAAACTACTTTCAAAATCTGCCACATAGGAGCTACCTGGGTAGAGGGGATGCATTGTTTCACCTTTACATTGTATTTGTCTGCTAGCAGAGCCTGATCCAAAGCCCATTGAAATAAGGCTTTGGATAGGGCTCTTATCCTCCAGCACTGTTTCCCAATCACTTTGCAGTTAGACTTTCAGCATCTGCTATCATGCTGCCATTCGTAGATATAACACTAAAATTGGCATATGTTATGATTGTTGCTAGCAACCACAGACTGACTTCTTCTATATTTGGGGAAGAAGGTCAACTTCTATTAAAAGATATTTTTCTCTGAGAATCCAACTTCAAGTTGTGGAAGCACACAGTGTGACAGTTCTTTCCACAGTACATTTTCTCCTCTCCAGGTTCAAATGTGTCTATTCAAAAATAAAACTTTTGCAAGACAAATCATAAACTATATGTAACACTGCAGAACCTATTGGGTGAATTCAGATGCAATGAAAAATCCATTTCTTTAAGAAAAACAAAACAAAAAAACCCAACTCTCTCCCTCGAAAGAGGTCAGCTAACAAATAAACTGACTAGAAGGGAAGCAACTAGGGGTGCACCGATAAAGATTTTTTGGGCTGATGCCAATGGCTAATTATTAATGAGCCATATCAGCTGATACTGATCCAATTGCTGATATGCAGTCCGGGAGCCTGGAGAACAGCATTGGGCTAGTAAGTCAGTTTGCAGGAAGGGGTGAAAGGGAGGGAAGGGGTGAGGGAGGGAGTGGGGCTGGGGCTGGGGCTGGGGCTGGGGCAGGC
>NW_017729006.1:34027441-34027696 GCF_001723915.1 Gavialis gangeticus | reverse complement strand
GGGAGTGGGGCTGGGGCGGGGGCTGGGGCTGGGGCAGGCGCTGCCCAGCCCGAGCAGGGCACGGGACAGAACCTCAAGCAGCTTGTCCAGGGGGTGCAGAGGGCTCCTGCCATTGCACCCCTCCCCCCCCAGGGTAGGCTTGGGGTCATGTGCCCCCTGGATCTGCACATAGGGCAAGGGTGAGCTGCCACTGTGGGCTGAGGCTAGGAGCAGTGCCAGGCTCTTCCTGGTGGGGGGGCAAGGCCAGGGCTTCAC
>NW_017729006.1:34020836-34026774 GCF_001723915.1 Gavialis gangeticus | reverse complement strand
CCAGGGCTTCACTCGGGGGTGGGTGGTGGCAGCGTGCAGGTGGGGGGAGTTATAGGGGGGGTTGCAGCCACCCTAGAATTTGCTGTAGCCCCCACCAGTCCCCCTTCCAGTGCTGCTGCTACCTGCCCTGAGCACAACCCCGGTCCAGGCCCCCTACTAGGAAGAGTTCAGCACCAGCCCAGCCCCAGCCCACAGCAGCAGCCTGCCCTTGCCCTGCGCACATATCTGAGGGGCACATACCCCCCAAGCCTCCCCTGGATGGGGCATGCAGTGGTGGGAGCCCCCCGTGCCCCCTGGTCAAGCCACTCATGGCTGGGCAGTGCCTGCCCCAGCCCCGGCCCCGCTCACCGTGGAAGCCTAGACCTGTGTCACCCCCCCGCCCCTTCCCTCCTGTCGCCAACTGCTGATGTAGCTGATAATGTCACCAATAAATGCCACATGCATGCACGTGCAGACTCAATCAGGCCTTTGGATTCTGTCTCGATAGTTTAAAGTGCGGGGTAGAAGTTCTGAGAAGCCTCCACTCCTCCATAATCCTGCCTAGGTGTTCACGTCAAAGTTCTTAGTGATCTCTCATTCGTACATCATGATCCAAAAGGATCAACATTTGCCTACATCTCTTATGCTTATGATCAGAAGAATTTGAGTCCTGCTAAATAAGGTGTTTTGTTGCGTTTACATCTGAGTTTTGTGCTTACATGCAGAATTCAAAATTCCTTCCACGGCATTCTATTCCAAAGTTGAAATGACCATATTACACCCTAAATCAGCCACACACACTATATGAACCACAGACTATAAAATAGTGGTGCCCAACTTCTGGTTTGTAGGCCAGATCGGGCCTGTCGAGCTGCATCACGCAGCCCATGGGTCTCCCTACAGGCCTGGAAATTTGGTGGCAGAGTTAACTACTGCTGCCTCGTTGCCAAATTTCTGGGCCCACTGTTATTATTAATTAACATATATGAAATTGTGCAGGGGAGGGCAGTGGGGAAGCAATATTTTACTAAAAACCAAGAAGATTTTAAAAGAATGTTGTATTTTAAAAGGTTTTTTAAAAATAATAAAATAGTCACTCCCTAAAATCAGTCTTAACATTTACTTTCTTCAGAGATGCTTCTAGGATTTAGAATGCTATTAATGCCAATATTTATGGTGACAATTTTCATGCTAGCCACAGTACATTGGAAGCACGTGAATCCATGCTCACTAAAGGCAATTAAGTTTGCTGCCAATTTTCCTGAAGGTAGAATAGGCCTTAAGGATGACTCAAGGAAAGTGGTATAGATTTATAAAGCAGCTTACTCCCACTCCTGAAAACATGCAAAAGTCAAGCAACAAATTGTGGCCAGGTTCTTCACAGTCTTCCTCTTTCAGCTATTCTTTATTTTTGGGCAAAGAAGCTATAAAAATCATTTGCATGTTTTTCTGGTACAGTTTTATATCCACTTTCCATAGGAGGAAACAAAAATGCAAGGGGTGAGAATCAGTCCCCAATTCAGCAGAGTACCTAAGCATGTGCTTAGCCCAAAGCATGCAAGTAAGCTCTCCAAAACGGATGGACTTTGTGCTCATATCAAGCATGTGTCTAAACATTTGCATTCTGAAGCCTGTACATGCTACCTTAGATGTTCAGCTTTTAAAGCTAGGGACAGAAGTTACACATAAACTGGTTTAAGTGATCAGAAACTGGTTTAAGCCTGTAACAGAATAAAAATTCAGTGCATATAAACCAGTTTCAAAATGGCTGAAACTGGTTTAAGATAAACCTGGTTGACTGCAGTATCAGACTTGACTAATTAAAGTCAAATCAATTTATGGAACTTCTGTCCCAGACCCCTTCCTGATTTAACTTAAATCAGAGTCTCCCAGCATCCCAGAATGCTTTTCAGCCCTGGGCTGGGTGCAAAGTGGGGGCAGTGGCCAGATGGTTTATTCCCCACTCCTTTCCCTCTCCCACCAGCCCTGGCTGCCGCCTCCGCTGCTTACCCCCTGCCAGGCAGACCCCAGCTGTGGTTCCCCAGAGGGAGAGAGGAGAGAGTGGGGAATAAACCTTATCCCTGCCCCCTTCACCTCAGGGGGCCATGCCAGCCAGCATCTGGCCATGCCCCCACCCCTGCCACTAAGGTGGCAAGGACCCTGACAGAGCAGCAGCCCCTGTCATGGTATTGTCCAGGGAGAACAATCCTCTTCCCAGTGTGGGGACTGCACCCCCCCCACCCCAGCTTCTGGCCTGGGCTACTGCAGTCATGTGGCTACATTTCCAGAATCAAAAGTGAATATCTATTCACTTGCTTGACAGTTCAATCTTAATTAACCTGCAAAGATTGAATCAATTCCAGCTTGGGCTTTTTGAATGTCTGTACTTAGCGTAAATGTTTTGTTTTCTTTGAGAGAGTGGAAAGCAGGGATTTGCTTGTTCTGCAGTCTTTCTCCTTACAATAATCAAGACCCAGCTGAAATTTGGTTTAATTAATTCAGTGATTTTGACAAGTAAAGTATTTTCATTAGGAGGTTTCATGACAGCAAGTTTACTTATTTATTTATTCCTTTTTAACTCAATTTCCTGTATAATTTACACATAGTGACTGTAGAATTAAAAAAAAAAATCACACTGAAAGAAAGGAAAGCAATGTATTAATAACTTAAAGATATTTGTAATTAAATGGATGCATTTAATGGAAGGTAATGGGATATTATTTTATGGAGCACTTCAACAACAGACATTAGGTATATACGTTCCTTGTTTCTTGTGTGTACTGAAGGAGGGAGGTTACTGAGGACAATATCGTATATTACATACTTGGCCAACTGAAAATGCAGCTATACATTTTATAGCTTGGAAAAGAAAAAATGGAAAATAAGTATCTGTGTTACAAACTAGTGATTTTATTACACGTCTCAGGATACTTGACATTCTTAAAGGCCCAAGGAACTAGGACATTCGATAATGTGAGAAGTTCAACTTCAATTTAAAAAAAGGCTTCTAGCTTTTGCATTTGCTGAGAATCTGGAAAATCTGAATCTTGGTGGCTCAAAAACCCAAAGTGTCTTCCTTTCCCCACCACTATCTCATTTCTAAGGCAGTTCTTGGATTTCTGAATATTTGGGATTGACAATAATGAATTAAAGGAGGGCATGAAAGACACTCATAGTAAAATCAGAGGTGAACACATAGGTTGACATAGAACAATGACCAAGAGGAGGAACACAGGAAGCAGGAGGAAGACCATTCCTATGCAATGACATGACTCACAAAGAGGGATGAATGAAAGAGCAAGAGCTGAAATATTCAAGGATGACTAAGGGAGTTAGGCACCCATATCACACTGATTTTCAAGGAGATCGCTAACTGCACTATAGCCTCCATTTTCTTTGAAAATTCTCAACAACTATTATCAGGACAGTTGCATAGAAACAGTTACTTCAGGAAAGTAAACAAAGATGTACCAGAGAAAGACAAAGTAGCGATAGGTACAGGGAAAGAGAAAAGGAAGCAACACAATATATTAGTCCAAAGCTAAAATGCTCATGATTTACCATATAGTTCACTGGGCTGGGTCCCAGCAGACTCAACAGCATTTCAAGCCATAATGATCCCACTGCTCAGCACTGCTCAGTATATGTGTGTACTCCAGATAACCCAAAAGATCCATGTGCTAATTAGCTTCCCACTCATGACTGTAACTGGGTGTTCTGGCCTTAAATCCTGGGACACTTCAAAAATGTATATGCAAATGAGACACAAGGAAACATGGTCTAGCTCCACTTCATGGAGCCACACTAATCACATACGACCGGCTGAGAGAAGGGGAAACAGAGGGCTTCTGGGTGACCTGTTTGGGGCCCTGTTTGGTGATGTTTGCAAGACATTTAAGGCTAGTGAAGAAACAGGGATCCTTGGAAATGGGGGAAAAAACTGCAGCTCAACTGTGGGAGCGAAGAGGAAATAAAAAAGTACTCAATGTAGAGGCTCACCATGACTTGTAAGAGTCATCACTGAGGTGAATTATGTTTAGTGGGCACTACCATATATCTGCTTCACATGTGCTGCACTATACTATCATTGTGGTAGGTTCCCATCAGCATGTTTGCCCAATATAGGCCATGTAATTTATAGTCATGCTCCGTGCTGGCTGCATTTAAATCAACTTCATAGCTGGTTTCCAAAACTGAGCATGTTGCTTTTGGCAACAGTTTAATGATAGACAATGTATTTAATGAGGTTTCCTTGTATGTAAATGTAAGAGAAGGGACTTTTCCCCCCCATGCTGACTGTATTTGAGTAAATATGGTAGATATTTTTAAAATAGACCAAGGCCTAGTGTCAGGCTCCTCTTTCTTATTCCTTAATCCTGGATTTTGGATTTCCAGAAGTTAACATTCTGTTGCAGAAAAATTACCCTTCTCTGAAATTTAGCAAACAAGTACTCGGCATGGGAGCAAAATATTAGTCCCAATCCTGCAAATTTATGAAGATGAAATCAACTGTGTGGTGTTCATGTAAGGTCATGCACTTGCATAAAAGTTTACAAGAACTGACCACAGGGAGGTGAGAGAAAGGCAGCAGCAACTGGAATAATTTTAACTCAGATAAACTAGAGTGGAATTTCATAGGAAATGAAAATGATGTTTCATTAGCTTGATGACCTTATTGCTGCTCATTTTCAAAAGTGGGATGCAAAAAACCCCACACAACATGTTACTGCATCTTTTAAGAAGACTGCAGGGCTTTTACACACATGCACAAAATGGAAAATGCTAGGCAACCCCACCATGGGGCTCATAATCCATTCTCCCTGTCATTTTTACCTGCACTTAAGAATCTGTCAAAATTTATTCTGCAACATATGAAGGGGAGTTTGGTTTTTTTAAACATAACATCTTTATGGTACAGATATTTGATTAATTTACATATTCTGAAAACAGCATAGTTAAATATTTAAATTAAGTAATAGTGCACATAATATATTTGGAAAAGTAAAAATAAGATAACTGTACATTTGCAAAATACATTCCAGACAATGCACACACCTAAGATTGTTATTCTGCTTTAAAAAAAAAAAAAAAAATCAATAGTTAAGTTCAAAGTAAATGATTTTCCACACTTTCACCAACTTCACTTCAGTCTATGCCTCTTTAAACCAATAGGGTTACTTCAGGGTATAACAAGGTGGAAAAATCAGGCCCATTATGTTTATATGTAATTTTGCTTTTTATGAAGTAAAAAAAGTGATTCCAAGGGTGAAAGTTTGATGATTTTCTACCCAGTAACACTTAATTACTCATTAATTTGTTATGAATAGCCTTAAGTAGTAGACTTCTAAAAGGGTTCATTTGGCATACAGACATCAAAGACAGCCCTTTTGGCAAAAATAACTGAGCTCATTTTTTATGCAACTCGTTCATTCCCCTTCCCCCACAATACTGCAGTAAACTATTTAAGAACTCTCTTCCCACCCTATGCCCCTCACCCCTGTACACAGGCCAGATTTACAGAAAATACATATGGAGAAAATTAGAAATGTACTTGGTGAAGATTCAGGGAAATTCTGAACAGTTCAAGATCCTTACTTCATAAACACATTAAACATGTCTTTCTTTCTACTACATATATGCTAGAAACTCGCGTTAAGATTAGAGCCCCATCATGGCAGGACCTGTATACCCACACAGATACAACTCTTGACACCAAGTACATACAACTGGAAAAAAATGAGACAAAGGGTGGGAGACGTAAGCATTCTCCCTGGATATCCAAGTTACAGGTAGGTGTAGATGGGCAACCAAGTTTTAAAAACACTAAATCAGTGATTCCCACTCTATGGTATGTGTACCACCAGTGATACGCAGACAACCTGTCAGTGGCACACGTTAACAGATGTATTACAATTACGTTATATGACAAGAATTTGCAGGTGGTATTTAAGGTTGTATT
>NW_017729006.1:34010246-34015836 GCF_001723915.1 Gavialis gangeticus | reverse complement strand
CCATGGATATCCAAGTTACAGGTAGGTGTAGATGGGCAACCAAGTTTTAAAAACACTAAATCAGTGATTCCCACTCTATGGTATGTGTACCACCAGTGATACGCAGACAACCTGTCAGTGGCACACGTTAACAGATGTATTACAATTACGTTATATGACAAGAATTTGCAGGTGGTATTTAAGGTTGTATTATTTTAAATTGATGGTGTGCAATCTGTCAGAGTTTGGGAACCACTAGACTAAATTAATGTGCTCAAGGACATATTGGGAGTTTATAGCTAGGGGTCTCCTTAACTCAAAGAGGCAGCCACGGACAGATCCTAAGGCCAGCCGCCATTTTTGTGGGCTGAACATGGCAGCCCCTCCTTCCCCCCCCAGGCCTCTGGTTGGCCATGGGGCCCCAGTGGTCCTGCCCCTCACTGCTGATCAGCTGTGAGCACTGTCCATCATGTGGCCCCACCCCTCACTACCAATTGGAGAGACACAGGGCTGCATAACAGGCAGCCCTCTCAGCCAATCAGCAGTGAGGGGTGGGATCAGCAGCCATCTTGCTGGCAGCCCTTCGTGCTCCCCTCCCAACTTCTTCCCCTGGTGGGTTGTACAGCTGGGCCACAGTACCATAAGGACTGCTGGCTCCCTCTGGGAAGGCAACATTTTATTTTCAATACATTGCGGTGAGGGTTGTTGGGGTTTTTTTTGCGGTGAGCCTGCCAAAATCGTGGAGCCTGCCATTTTTCATGGAGCCCACCTGATTTCTCATTTACCACAAAAATCACTCAGTTGCAAATTTGGTATGTCCCTATTTATAGCAAAGCCAGACACTGAGTCCATGTATTTTAAGCTTCAGTCAACTGCTTTAACCTTGGGACCATGCTTCCTTAATTCCTACAATTTTAAATGATGAATTAAAAAAAAAAAAGATGTCGGAAGCAGGAATTTGGGTGGGCAATCTCTTTTACTGGACCAAATGCATAGTTGGAATAGACTTTTTTATGTCCAGGCTCACCTTTGAAAGTATTTTGTAAATTTCCCTTGGCACAAGAACTGTGAGGTCAGACCCGAGTGTTATCTCTGTGAAGAATGCTCTCCTACCTGTGTTTAAATTCATTAGCCTATTGGACACGAGCAACCAGGGACTCGCAATGACTTCATGGTCCCTTATAATCTAGCAACTACTTGCTAATGTCTGCACTTCATAGGTGATAATGACCCTCCTGAACAGTCTTGCTCTTTCACTTACCAGGTTTTACTGCATTTCTCCTGTCTCTTGGCTACCTGATATTTTATCCTTTTTTATTTACATGCAGAGTTGTACACAAGCTCTTGTTCCATCTGCTAATTAGCTCTGCTGTATCTGCTTCTTTCCCAAAGACCTGAAGAAGGGTACTGTGATATCCCAAAAATTGCTTAAATCTATCCCACACATGTAGCTGGTCCAGTAAAAGACATCACCCACAAAAATCCTTGCCCCTCACGTCTCCCAGACTCTCATGGCTGTATCACTTCACCACTACCAAAGTCAAGATGACCCCTGAAGAAAGTAAATAATTTATTTTGGGAAATGCACAAAAAGGCCTACATAAAATCAGATAAAATCCTAATGGAAATTGTTAAGAAGAAATCTCCCTATAAAAATACCACTTTGTCACAAAAGTTCTGGGAATCCCATCATTCACTGAATCTCTTTGTACAGGAGAGCCCAGATATTTACCAGGGTTAGCTTCTTTGCTTCTCTATGAAGATGAAGGTTTGCAAAGCAGTCAGGGATATGCCACAGAAAACAGCTGTGAGAGCTGCTGAGGCACTCCAGTTCTTTTCTGTGGTTTATATTTCAAAGGTTGCCAATTCTCCAGTCAGATATGTGGGACTGCAAAAGGGATTCATCCTTAATTCAACAATCTGGAGCAAACTGAGCAGGTTGTGAGCACCTGGATACAAATAATCCAGGTGCTGCTATATTAACAACCCCTGCAGCCACCAATATTGTCAACAGAGTCCCTATTCAAGAGATTACCTGCTCACCTGTCCTGTAATATGGATGATGGTGCAACAACAAAAACATTTCCAGTTTCCTAGCACTTTCTCTGAAATCTCTCCTGATTGTTTAAAAGTCCATCACCAGTGAGATATAGATTCATTTATGCCCATATACAATCACTGACTTCACATTTCTACCTTTCTCATGTCAATAAACCAATTCTAACTCGCAGTGACACCTCTGGGAATTAGTTTTCAAAGATGGCTAACATTTTGGAATCATGGCAGCCCTTTGATGCGTTATTTCAAGCTGTGATATATTACAGCTTATCAAAATGTTTTGGAAAACTTGTAAAATGCTTGAGTTTTGAACTTACCAAGTCCAAGGCAGCTGTAAAAACATTGTTAAGTTCTGCATGGTTGAAACAAACTTGTCATAAGAGAGAGAGTCTCATTTGGGAATTAGCTAAAGCTCTGTAACATCTAGTAATTGCTTCTTCAAAAGTGGGGAGCCCACCCCTCCACTTTTGATCACTGAATAATTCTGAATCACATCTAATTCTTAAGGCTAAAGGGGTAATTATCTAGCTTTTTTGGCTACCTACAAAAGGTGGTAGTTTGGGCTTTACATAATACACATAGTGTTGTGGGCTTTCTATGTGTGGAAAATGTGCAGACCTATCTAGGAGTGTAAGTTATAGCTGTGTCGGTCTAAGGACATATGCAGACATGGTTCTTTGGGTAAATCCAATATCTTTTATTATCAAATATGTGAGTTAGTCTAATAAAAGATATTGGATTTACCCAAAGAACCTTGTCAGACCTACCTGGGAATTTTTATGCTGATTCTATAACTATATTCTCTATGATGATCAACCTGCTGTCAACGACTGGCAGGCTAGTGCTACTATAGAGGCACCTTAAAATTTTATATCAACCCTCTCTCTTGCATCTTGTATGAACTTTGTGCTGCCCCTCCACCCCCCTCCCCCAGCTGGAGTTCAATGTTACTCTGACCTGGATATGAAGTCTTTATATATCTCAAAGAGTTTTGCAAAACACAATCTCAGGACCTTCCGTTTTCTTTTAAATGTCTGTGGGTCTGACATCTCTCTCTCAAACTGCCTCTGACTATTGAAATTAATGAAGTCAGAGTTATGCATTTGGCCTAAGTTCTCCATATATTTAAGGTTCATTACAAAAATTAGGCTCCTGTCTACATGAATGTCAGTGGTTAGAAAACATTAAGAATTCCTTTTTCTTTAAATTACAACTTGCAGACACCACATAATCACTTTCTCACATACACAAAACACTTAGATTAGCTGCATCACTATTCTTGTTCCCTTTTAAGCACAGGCAATGATTTGCATGTCTACATGCGAAGAAAGAGCATGCTCTGAAAGTGAAAACACAAGCTGGTAATTTTGCAGTTTCTCAGCTTCCAAGTTACTAACAAACAGCCCTAATGTGAGAGGGATCCCAAGTTATCAGCCAAAAATAAACTGACCTCCTTTTGTTAGGCATTCAGCACCACTAGCGCCACCCTAACTATGTGTGAGGGCGATGGAAACCTGAACCAAACCCCCAAAACCTACTCCTTACAAATTGGGCTGGAAGCTTCCAATGCAACCTGAGGAAGGGGCAGCATGATGCTACTTACCTGGCAGGAGAAATACCATGACCGCCAAGGTTTTTCTACAGGCAGGGGAAAACCACTTTTTTTGGCAGAGAGTAGTACCCTGGTAATGCCTATTTAGCCTCCCATTTTCACTTCCAGTGGGAAGATCTTGGCTATATGCCGACTTTATGGAAATGGGAGACTCCTCCCTAGCTTGCTCCTGTGACCGTATGGCTGAGGGCCAGTGAAACTCGGGAGCATCCAAACCCCATGCCTCTGGGCTTGGGCCTGCACGTAGGAGGCCCACCAAAGAATTTGGCAGCATCTGAAGTCCCAGGTAGGGGTACAGGATGCTTGCTGGTAGCAGGGCCACATATGGTTCTTGAATATCTCACAGATTTGGAATTGATTTGTCCGATTTGACTTTGGACATGACAAAAATTTCCTTAAAAAAAGGTGGGGGGCATTGCTACATGATGCTGAGGCAGGAACTAGATTATGGCTAACTGAAAGCACAATCCGGTGCTGCCCCACTTCTGCTGCCTAGTAAGGAAGGTGGGATGAGGTCCCCACACTCTCTAGTTGAATGGGAGAGAACATAACTTGGTGGTGTGTCTGCAGTCCACACTGCAAAGGGCTTCAGGTGAGATGGGCAGCCTGTAGCAGAGAGTAAGGGAAGCATTTACGCACAGCAGACCTGAACACAGCAAGAAACAGCTTAAGTGATGCCAAAGCCTCAAATGGGGTCACAGAGGTGATTTTCTTAACTTGTATCACTCCAGCAGGTGATCTCATGCACCTCACATTAAAGCATTTTTCCACAAACCTCAGCACAGAACATTAGACCTCTTTGAAAGTCAAAGGCAAGCTGATATCAAGTCCCTATTTTAAGAAATTATCACAACATGATTTACCACAGACAGGTCAAAAAATAAACAGGAAAACCTAAGATGAACTCTTAAAGGAGCTCCCGCAAACCACCAACGTGGCTGAAATAGAAAACAATCATTCAAAACCAACACAAGGTTCAATTTTGAGGCACACTGAAGTGCAAGTCACACAATGTTCCAGAGGTATAGGCTGTAGCCGTGTTGGTCTAAAGACATAGGCAGACAAGGCTCTTTGAGTAAATCTAATATCTATTACTAGACCAACTCAATAGTTGGAAAAATTATTCTTTGCAACTTTTGGATATAAATACTGATGAGCGCACAGCTGCATGCAGTACAGGGGGGCTCCCCCATGTACATGGTAGCACAGAACCTGAGTAACAGACGTCTTAGCCTTTTATCACACCACAAATGCCTAAATTTGTGAGCACGATGCCTAGTCATAGTTTGGGCTGCCTTTTCACAGCCGATGCCTGTTTGCAAGCTTTGGATACTGAAGGGTACCTGAAAGCTTGCAGAGAAGGATTTTTCCAACTATTTGAGTTGGTATAATAAAACACAATGATCCAGGCACGTACTAAATAATGTTACGATTTTATGGGGCTATTTCACCCCTTTTTAATTCTGCAACCACACCGGTATAGCAATAAATCATTTTTAACCAATTTTAGCATTACTGTGGCATTATGCTACAGTCCAGAACTGGGGGAGCCGAGGTACCGTAATACCTTCATGAGAGTTCCAGAAAAACTGAATTGCGCGCTGGGGACGGCAGCTTCTATACCACCATCTCAGGCAGTACAGCACACACTCTACTGCCATAACCAGTCTTCTGGAACAGCAGGACCAATGAACATAGATAGCCATAACCTCATAGCCATAAGCACCACTAACTGGAACTATACCTGACTTAAGGTGTTCTTCTCAGCAAGAGCTGGATAGGCTCAGTGGTATTTCCCACACCCCCTGCCCCAGCTCAAAAAAAATCACATCCACGCTGCATTATTATACCTGAACAAGGAGACATAGAAAGGGTCCTGGACATATTACAAAGACAGCACTCCCCTCATTTTGCTCTTCACGCACCATTCCTTTCCCTAAC
>NW_017729006.1:33994570-34005246 GCF_001723915.1 Gavialis gangeticus | reverse complement strand
GCGTGCTGGGGACGGCAGCTTCTATACCACCATCTCAGGCAGTACAGCACACACTCTACTGCCATAACCAGTCTTCTGGAACAGCAGGACCAATGAACATAGATAGCCATAACCTCATAGCCATAAGCACCACTAACTGGAACTATACCTGACTTAAGGTGTTCTTCTCAGCAAGAGCTGGATAGGCTCAGTGGTATTTCCCACACCCCCTGCCCCAGCTCAAAAAAAATCACATCCACGCTGCATTATTATACCTGAACAAGGAGACATAGAAAGGGTCCTGGACATATTACAAAGACAGCACTCCCCTCATTTTGCTCTTCACGCACCATTCCTTTCCCTAACCCCAGTGCTTTTTGGCCCCTCCACATCTGTTCATGAAAAGAAAGGAGATATTTTAAGGTATAAACAGATATTATGTTTGGAGCAGGAACAGCTGTCTGATGTGCTTCTGGCATCTACAGACGTTCCCAGGTCTTCAAGGGCCCAACCCTGTGGAACAACAACCACAAGATCAATGCCCTGATATGCATACCCTGATACCCCCCTGGCATGGGGGAGCCTCCTTCTTGCAGATGTGCACCTCGGGAATTCCCCTGCAGCAGGATTCCCAAGGCATATGGGATTGGGCCCTGAACCCCACAAGTCCTTGCCTGCCAGGACTGCTCAGTGCTAGGACTGTTTAGGGCCTCATGATGAAATAAAGGGGACGAGTCTCTAGTACTATCTGAATGTCCTCTAGGTAGCTTTTCACTGGGAAAGGAATTCTAAGTGCTGTACGAACAAATGATATCAAGTCTACTTTTTTTTAATAATAATAATAATAATAATAATAATAAGGAGAAGGAGAAGGAGAAGGAGAAGGAGAAGATGAAGATGAAGATGAAGATGAAGAAAGGATGGATGATGGGTTTGCAATTAAGGCACTGTCCAAAACTTAAAAGATACCGAGTTCAGTTTATAATTCTACCACCACCACTCTGGATGACCCTGGCTAAATAAATTCACCTCTGAGCTTCAGTCCTCATCTGGAAAATGAGCCTAATAGTCCCTCATCATTCCTACTCTTTGATTTTCTTATGCGTTTAGCCTTTAAAGTCCTCAGAGTAAAAATTGTATTTTACTGTGTGTTCATGCATTGCAGAAACATGAGGCCATGATTTCAGTTGGGGTCTCTAATAGATCTCTAATACAATTAATTAAGAAATCCTCCTGAGACCACACCTCATGAAGGCTCCATTATATTCCTATTTATATTTATTTATGTATCAAGAATATATATAGTTAGTTCAGTTACTTCTTTATAAAAAGAAAATGAGGCCACATTATCACAGCTCTATATCTACACTGTTTTGATAGCAAATCTGCATTTATGATATCATCACTTGGTGCCAAAATGGCCGTGATTTGTCTTTGCGTTGGAGGCTGGTTTGGATTGTAATTTTTTTTTTTTTTTTACAAGCTTCCAAAACTAGGAGAGTTGAATTTGGATTTAAAAATCAGTTTGGTTTGTTCTGATAAATAACGGCCTGTTTGGCTCAAGATCTGATATACAGAATGCTCCTTTGCTGCTAGATACTAACAACATAATACTAACTTGTGCAAACTGAACAAAACCTGCTTAAAGTTTGGAAGAGATTTTAGAGCTTTCTAGGGAATTTGGACCTCCAATTGTTTCGACTTGGGCTGGGAACCAATCTTATCACAGGCAATATCCTGAGGGATACCCAGAATGGGTTTGTTGCAGGTAGGTCTTGCTTGACTTATCTCATTTCCTTTTATGACCAAGTGACCTACCACCTGGACAAAGGGGAAAAGATTGACATTGTATATCTTGACTTTAAAAAAGCCTTCGATCTTGTATCCCATGATCACCTCTTGGCTAAACTGGCTAACTGCGGCCTTGACCTCACTACGATCTGCTGCTTGGGGAACTGGCTCCGTCGTAGGACCCAGAGGGTGGTGGTTGACGGGAGCTAGTCATCTTAGTGTGTGGTCACCAGCAGGGTCCCTCAAGACTCTGTCCTAGGGCCTATACTATTTAACATCTTCAGCAATGATGTGGACATTGGTGTCAGAAGCGGACTGGCCAAGTTTGCGAATGACACCAAATTCTGGGGTAAAGCATCCATACTTGAGGACAGGAGGGTAACCCAGGCAGATCTTGACAGGCTCATGAAATGGGCAGATGAGAACCTGATGGTTCAACACCTAAAAATGCAAGGTTCTCCACCTTGGGAGGAAAAACCTGCAGCATGCTTATAGGTTCGGCAGTGCTACGCTGGTTAGCATTACAGATGAAAGGAACTTGGGGGTCATGATTGACCACAAGATGAACATGAGCCTGCAATGTGATGCTGCTACTAGTAAAGTGAGCAAAATGCTGGTTTGCATCCCTAGATGCTTCTCAAGCAAATCCCGGGACGTCATTCTCCGGTTGTACTCAGCCTTGGTGAGGCTGCAGGTGGAGTACTGCATCCAGTTTTGGGCTCCACAATTCAAAAAGGACATGGAGAAGCTTGAGAGGGTGCAGAGGAGAGCCACGTGCATGATCAGAGGTCAGGGAAACAGACCTTATGATGAGATGCTGAGAGCCATGGGGGTCTTCAGCCTGGACAAGCGCAGGCTCAGGGGCTATCTGGTGGACACCTATAAGTTTATCAGGGGTGTGCATCAGGATCTGGGGGAACGTCTGTTCACCAGAGCTCCCCAGGGGATGACAAGATCAAACAGTCACAAACTCTGCTGCAACCGATTCAGGCTGGACATAAGAAAGAACTTCTTCATTGCCCGAGCCCCCAAAATTTGGAACAGACTGCTGCCGGAGGCAGTTCGAGCACCCACTTCGCATGCCTTCAAGACACATTTGGATGCTTATCTTGCTGGGATCCTATGATTCCTGCTGACTTCCTGCCCCTGGGGCAGAGGGCTGGACTCGATGATCCTCCGGGGTCCCTTCCAGCCCAAATGTCTATGAAATCTATGAAACTGGCTGGCTTGCTTACTTCCAAAAATACTGGAGACTGCTGTAAACCAGCCTTCTGAAAGAAAAGAGCAGCAGCAGAGCTGCCTAACATGCCAGTGGGTAAAGATTGGTTTCAGTCAGTTCTGTTGAACAAAATCACCACAGCATATTGTCCTGCTTTGTCCTAGTCTACCTGAAATATTGCCTCAGAGAAAGGGAATCCTCAGTTGCCTCCCTGCAGCAGTGCCAAGGAGGGTCATGTGCAGCCAAGGAGTTGCTGCTCTGCATCTTATTCCAGTACATCACAGGATAAGTGATGCATTAGGAAACAGTAGTGATTCTGATGGTTTCCCTGTTTCCCTTTACTTCCCAGGGCAATCTCAGTGAATTGCAGCAATGTAGCATGGCTTTAAAAAGAACAAATTGTGCTAGGTTAATTTGATCAGTTTTAGTATTCAGTTACAAGATTACTGCCAAGTGAAATATTGATTATATAAAAAAATATTAGGATTTTACTAAAACATTTGCTGCAAAGGCTTATAAAAATCTTACTTGAAAAAGTGAATCCAAATTGACTTGGATCTGAGCACTGACCCATGGGGGGAAATGTCTGCAGGGACATCAAAAGACTGCAGTTCATCTTGGTTTCATTTAACATCTTATTAACAACCCAGGAGAGGAGTTCATAGGGGGCATGAATTCAGTTTGAGGAGGCCACTAAAATGAGAGGCACTCTAAATATCAGTGAAGACAGAGAGAATACAAGCAGACCAAAACAAGTTAGAAATTCAGGCCCTGATTCAAGACAGCTCTTTAGTGCACACTTAATTTATGCAAGTCCCATGAAAGTTTGAGACATTCAAGAGAAATCTTAAAGCCCTGAGAATGTGGAAACCCTTTTTTTGGCCTGCAGAGAGGATAATGATTTGAAATCAATGAAGCTACTCATGGGTTTAAAAGGTAAACCTATACTTAAGCACTTTGCTGAAACAGGATCTTATGTAGCAGATAAAACACAGGTCTGGTCCAAAAGCCCACTGAAGTCAATGGGAGTCTTTCACTGACCTCTCATTGTGCTTTCACATGAGGCCTCAAATGAGTTTCAGCCTGAAAAAATCCAAGTTAATACATCTAAGAGAAAATGATGTGTTCAATAGAAACCCATTGCTTGAGTTATTTAAAGCTGGGCAAAGAATTAGGAAAATATTCTGGAGGCATCAGTAGGGAACAATCATGGATTGGGAGAGAGAAAGGCAAGATGACTATTAGGTCATTTCCATTACTAACTTATGTGATTGTAAGCTTAAAATACGTAAGACTAGACTACCTTTATCTAGCTTTAAATAACTCATCTCATTTTTAAATCTAAAAAAAAGATGCACCTAATACTGGCAAAAAAAAAAAATCACATTTTTCTTTTAATGAAAGCAGGTATTACAAGGCACAGCTGCAACAGCACCCGGAATACTATAAAATTACATCTAAGTATAAGAATAAGGTTTTATCAAAGAATTGAATTGTCTTAAATAACTGGAATTTTTTGATACCTCTCTTAATCCCCATTTATATTAAAAGAGAATAGGCTGTATGTAGAGATGGATCCAAGCTGCAAAGTTTAAAACTCGATTTGAACTTTGGGCAAGTCTGCAGGTGCTTAGTGAATAAGCAGGAACTTCTGATCTTAATTTTATATTTCTTCAAAGAAGATATTTAGATCCAGTAGTTTTAGTATATCTATATATACTGGTAACAGAAAGGCTGTAGGTGGGGCATGCTGCTAATTTGATTAAAATTACCAACCTATGACAAGGCACCATAACAGATGCAAGGCAAAGGGAAAGGAGTTCTACTAAACAAGGATTCAACAGTAGAAGCAGAATCACTGTATCAACAGCAGCCACTATAACAGCTCCCACAGAATTTCCTGGGGTATTATATATTGTGTTATTCTGTAAATCTGCCTCTATCTAAAAGAGCTAGTGGGGCAAGAAAAGGCCTGAATACAACATATACACACAAACAGGTGGTTCATACATCCTAGCAGTAGTGTTAACTGGTGGTGGGGAGGATGGCTGGGGTGTGTGAGGGGGTCTGGATGTCTGCATGTATGACAGTGCAAGGGGTGGGTGCACGTGTATGGTGGGGTATGCATGTGGGACTCACCCTATGAACACAAACACACAGCTGGGAGCCACCTAGTGCTGGAGAAGCACATGGGCTGGAAAGCAGGAAAATGGTGGGGTGGGCAGGACTGGGCTCCTGGGTCCTGCTGTCGGCTCCCCCTGGGTCCTATTGCCCCTATCTCCTGTCATCTTTGACAGGCAGCCAGGAGCAAATAAATATAAATTTTCTAAATTTTGGGGGGGGTCCCGGAGGACGGACAGAATGGCCTGGCAGGTTGGATACCGTCCGTGGGCTGTATCTTGCCCACCCCTGCTCTAAGCTATAGATGACAACTAGTGCTGAGTTCTTTATATACTGCTCAAAGGATTATGGATAGGCACCTACCAAAATCACAATTTCGCTGTTTTCCTGGAAACTGTGATTTCAGGCAGGTTCCACAAATATATGTGGGCTCCCTGGGGAATACAAAAAAATCTTACTGAAAATAAAATGCTGGCTCCTTCTGGGAAGGGAGGTGGCTGCTGGCATGGCAAGATGGCTGCCCCGCACTGCTTATTGGCTGAGAAGGCTGTCCATCATACAGGCCCTCCCCTCACCACCAATTGGCAGTGAGGGGTAGGATTGCATGCTGGTCAGCTCTTGCAGCCAATCAACAGTGAGGGCCAGGGCCACTGCCCTCAGCCAATCAGAGGTAGGGGGTGCCCACCATACTCCAGCTGGAAAAATGGCTGCCAGCCCCATAATCTGCATGCAAATTCAGACAGCAGCCACCTTGAGTTCAGTAGAACCCTAATTATGGGTGTTGTGTTGTACAACTGATTCCAGTGGGAGAAGACTATTGTTTCCTGTTCTGCTGCAATGTAAGGGTAGTGTTTGCCCTCTTCTGGCCCACACTTAAGAAATCTTTGACTAGGGCAGTGGCTTTTACCTGCATTTTCCAGCCCCTTTGTTACATGATGAGTTAGATCACTCCTCTCTGAAGTCCTTGTCAATTCAGAGGGGCAGCTGCCAGCCCTCAGGTAAGCATACAAGACTAATACTATACTGTCTTCAGAAGATGAAAAAAGCTAAGTTCTGAGAGTGATCACAGGTCCCCACAGGGAGAGAGCTGGGTTTGTATAATTCATTTGGAGGGCTACAAGCAGACCCATGTCTTTGATTCATTTTTTTTCTCCTGAAAATAAATCCCTGAAGGTTTCCATTTCCTAGCCCTTTCTCCATCAAGTCATGTAGCCTTTGTTTACCCCAACTCTTCTATTCTGAAGCCGGAGCCTGCTGACTGACAACAAAAGACTTGGAATGAGAGTATGCAGGCACTCCTGCTTGGCCTAAACTATGTCACGCCACAAAAATCGACTGCTGGAAAGTTACCTTTGAATTATATTTGTTGAAATATATTTGTTGTGTGTTAAAGATTTTCAAATTTCTTAAACAGATTCCCTTGCAGATAAATGGTGACAATCACTGGAACTGTATTTCCAGGGATTCTCACAACACTTATATTTTACATGGAACATATTTCTGTTGTAAAACTGAAACACTTACCAGCAGTTCACCCAAACCTTATCAACTGACTTGACAGATATAACTTAGTGCTTCTGTGATCCAAGACACTGTATCACAGGATATATGGTAAGTGACTGGACTTTAACTGAGACCTTCAGACACTGGGCCAGATTGAAGCTGGCCCAGTGAAGCAAGTGACCCAGTTGAAGCTAACTGGCATAGTTCTGTCAATGGGGCTACTCTAATTTACATCAATTCATGATCTGGTCCACTAGATACTTTAGTAGACAGACTATGGTAATTTAAAACATCATGATAAACTTTGGAAAATCAGGCAGACAGCTACAACGCACATCCTCTTCTAAATACCATGTAATTATGTAGCACACTGATCTTCAAGGAAGGTGCTGCATTAACCTCTGCCCCTGTCATTTTGAAGAAGGTTTCTCTTGGCTGTGGAGACCTGGGGGAAGTAGCTTTATAAGGTTTAGTGAAAAGACACTGTACATGTTATAGATTTTACAACTGCTAAATTCTGAGCCTTGTAATCTACCTTCCTCCACCAACTTCACCCAGCACCAGCCTTCAGTAATTACTGTCACTCTGCCTCCTTCAGGAAGGCCTGCCTTTTTTAGCAGTCTAATGACTTACCCTCCACTATAGCAACTTGCATGTTCCTGCAGGTTGCACCACAAGTGCTAGTGGGAAAGATTTCAAGGGTGACACCAGGAAAATCCATGTCTTTGGAGAATTTTGCAGTTGCTCAGAGCGCACAGCACTAAGCACAAAGCTCTTTGAATAAAGATCTGAGTTCTTGCAATCCAAATGCAGTCCTTTATTATTGCGTAGAGCTCTGTGCATGAAACACATGCAAGCTCCCCAATTTGCTCTGCCAAGCACCCCATGCCAGTACCAAGCAGTACCACGTGGTGTGCCAACCCTCATGTGCTCTCAGGGTAGCTTTTCTTGCTGCTGTCACTCAGTGATATCCTTTTAAAGGGTACTGTAAGGTGCAAGATGGTGAGCAGAGTAAGAAATAAATACGTTTTTGAAATGGGGTGCTGCTAAATTCAGAAGAGTGATGGAAGTACAACTACTAATTTTCCAAATATATTTTAACCACGAGCTGTCCAAAGAACACATAATCAATCTAAGTTTATTTATGACTACTAAATAAATACTGAATGACATTTCTTTTCTCAATATAGTGAAATAAATCTATTAGAAGCTTGCCAATGCTGTCATGAAGATGACAAATGAGACTTTGAAAAACATCTAATCCATCCCACATTTAAGTCTTTTGAGATCAAACTAGTCTCCACTGTGATACCAAAGTACAAGGGAGACAATTCACTGCAAACACTTCCTGAATTTATGAGGACTCCTCTCTTTCTGCTAACAAAAAGCATTCAATACAGCAAGTCTCACTAACTTCAATAGATTATTTGACTAAATAAAGGGCTAAGTTCTGTAAGATTTGTCCATATAAGGGGGAAAAAAGTGCTTCTTCTCAGTACAAAATCTCTGACTAAGGAAGCATAATGAAGCCTGTGTTTAAAAAGTACTCACACTGACTGTTCATCGTAAAAGCAATGTAGGCTGCACCCACATGTGAGCTGACATTTGGTTTTCCAGGGACAATTAGCAGTGGCTTGCCTTGTGCCACTGCTTGCTGTCCCTGGAGAATACCTGTGCCACGCACCCTCTGGTGTGCGGTAGGTTACCCTAGGAGGGGTAGGGAAAGCACTGTGCTGGCCCCAGCAGCTTTACCTGGGTTCCTGGAGCTGCAACATTGGTAATCCTGCTGCACAGAGCCTGGCCAGTGTGGCTCCAGCTGGCCAGACTCATTTTGAGTGGTGCACACTGCTCCCCCAGTGCGCCGCTCCACTTTATTTTCGCCTGCGTTGCTTCCTTGCAGTGTAGAGAACAACTGAACATGTGGCGCACGTCTGTGGCGCCACATACTGCACGGCCACGCTTGACTGGATGCAGCCATATTGTTTATCCTGAAAGCTGACGGATAACAAAACCTGAACGGTAATTTGCTAATTCAACACTTCTTTGCCTTTTAACTTAGATCCCAACAGGCCATTTTATATAGTACTTTATTATCTGCTTTACAAAATGCTACTATCTAAACCTAAACAATTCTATAGAATAAAAGGATGATATGTCATTTGTTCTGTACATGTTGGCAGATTTATTTTAATACCTGCTTCTTCATATACATTCAAATACTATGCCTGTGTCTTTTCAACAGTCACTAGAGAACCCCAAGTATGACAGCTTTGTTGTCATCGTAAACGGATGCGTTTGTGCGACTGGTGAGTCAACCAACTACAAAGCTTTGATTGCACAAACATAAATGAATGAGATAATTAAAATCTGACTCCTAGAAAGAAGAATCTGGTGATTGTGATCCCAGCTCAATTTTACTCCCAAGGCACCTCATATGACATATTGTGAAGACTGATCACTAATCTACTCTAAAGCTCACAGCACAATATTATTATTATTATTTAACTTTGAAGAACTCTATTTGCCAGAAGCCTCAGATGGGGGAAAAGCAAATGCTAAAAAAAAAAATTAAGACTTCTCATATTCCTCAAAAAAACCAAACAAGCCAAGCCTTTCATTCTAATATTATAAAAGCCTAAGTCTGTCCATCTGTCCATGACGCTTTATTCACACTCTGATTGGCTGACGGAAACAGCCAATTGGAGTGCTCCAAGTGTGAGGGAGTGCCACCATGATTCCGAAGGTGCGCCGAGGACCAGACAGAGGGTGGGGGCTCCTCCACCCCACTCCCTACAAGAGGCAGAAGTGGCAGCATGGGGTGATAGGTTGCGGCACTCCATCCCAGCCCTTCCCACCTGCCCCCTTGGCATTCTTGACAGGCAATTGGCTAGTTCCTTCATAATTAGCTCAGCTTTCACCAAAGTGGAATAAAACAAAAAAGCGTCCCCCAAAATAATTATTTCTTCAGTTCCTGCTTCTGCTGCCTTAACTTCCTTTCATTTCTAATGGACTCTTCCTAACAGTCCCCTTGCCAACAGAGACACTTCCTCCACTACTATATCTTATGCATGGATGTCTTGTTTTTGCCCTCTGAGTAGCATGGCCTGGAAAGTCTTTAATATGTCACCGGTTTCTCGCTGTGCAGAGCCCTCCACAATTACCAGAAGCTATATCCCTCAGGTTCACTTCACGGTGGATCTAAGAAACACCCCCTGAGAAATATGAGAAGTCTTAATTCCCACTAAACTCAATAGGAATTGAAGATGCTCAGCCTCTCACAAGGGCACATCTTTATCTGATTGATATTTGTTACAACTGCCAAATCGTTACAGACTCCAAGCTTAACGTGAGATGTCCAATGAAGTGGACAAAATGCAGATTTTTTCTGTCTCTGGCTCCAAGGATTAGAAACTAGGTATGCATTCCCTACGCCAATCAGTGCTGGTACAGTGTATATGTGAGAGATGCAATATAAGGATCAGCATTTTTGTAACAAGTCACTTGTTTAGAGGCAAACAAAACTTTTAAGATGCATCAGTATGCATCATAGAATTAGTAGTGATTTAATTCCCTACTTTTGCATGTGTGATAATTAGAAGATAACTAAGGCCATGTATAAGCATTGAATTTCCCAGTAGAGATGACAAGCACAGAAGCATTCACTGAATTTTTCTTTCTGAGAGAACATGTTCCTTCTGAGAGAAGAACTTCCAGATCTCAAATCTGAAAGATCTCCCTTGCAAGATTTGTATGCACCTCTCCCAGTCTGGTTTGGGAGCAGATAGGTGTTTCTTAATTGTTCTTCTGTTCAGCTCCTGGCCACCAGGAGCCACGCAGAGAAGCAGGCACTCTTTGGCTCCCTGCCTACTCCTCAGACTGGAATCTCCAATCTGAGGAGTGGGTAGGGCAAGGGCAGGCAATTATTTCAGGCGGAGGGCCACTTAACCAGTTTTGGCAGGCTGTCGAGGGCCGCATGGGTAGCCCTGTCCCTTGACAGGTGCCTCACCCTCTGGTCACCATCTTGGGACCAATGTCCCAGAGCCAGCACCAGTGGGGCCCAAAG
>NW_017729006.1:33978828-33994266 GCF_001723915.1 Gavialis gangeticus | reverse complement strand
GGGGGGGGGGGGAGCTGACCCGGCTCCATAAAGCCCCTGCTAGCTGAGACCCCACGCTCCTGCCACCCTGCTCTGGGCCCCGCCGGCACTGACCCCGGGGACACCAGTGCGGGCTCCCCACCCACTCACACCCAGTGCCCCCCCAGCCCCGCAGTACAGGTGGGGGGAAGCACACAGCCCCAACCCCCTGCTTGCAGCAGGGAAGAAGCTAGTGCTGAGCACAGGGAAAAGCAGCCCCTCGGTCACCCCATGGCTGGTGCTCACAGCCCACACAGGGCTGTCTGGAGCAGGCACAGACAGTCCCAGGCAGGCTGCGAGTAGCTGCAGCACAGGGCACCAGCCACATGGTGAGTGAGGTGCCGCTCTTCCCTGTGCTCAGCACCAGCTTGTAACCCAGCCCCACTGCCAGCCTGGTTACAAGATGGTGCTGAGTGCGGGAGGAGGGGGAAAGCAGCCCCTCGCCTGCCCCATGCCTGCTGCTCCATGTTGCAGCCGGACTGGGGCTGCCTGTGCCTGCTCTGGACAGCCCTGCATGGGCTGCAAGCAGCTGCAGCAGGGAGCACTGGCCATGGGGCGAGCGAAGGGCCGCTTTTCTCCGTGCAGGGAAGGAGCCCAGGGAAAAGCTGAGCATGTGGGGGAAAAGCGGCCCTTCCCCCGCCCCATGGCCAGCGCTCCCTGCTGCAGCCGCTCACAGCCTGCACAGGGCTGTCCAGAGCAGGCACAGGCAGCCCCACATGGACTGTGAGCAGCTGTAGCACGGGGTGCCAGCCATGGGGCGGGGAAGGGGCAGCTTCTCCCTCACTCCGCACTCCTTCCCTGCCCGGGGTCCCCCTCTCTTACCTGTGGCTCCAGCATGGGCAGGCACATGCTCCCAGGCCAGAAGCCCTGGCTGGGGCTTCCAGCTTGGGGGTTGGGGCCAGGCAGGCCCCACTGTTGTTGGAACCCACCGGGCTTCTCCTGGGTCCTACTGCCCTCGGTTCCTGTTATTTTTTACAGGAACCAAAGGCAGAGAAATAATAATTTTCCAGATTTTTTTAGGGGCCCCACGGGCCGGACAGAATGGCCTCACAGGCCAGATCCCGCCCACAGGCCGTATTTTGCCCACCCCTGGGGTAGGGAGTTTGCAGCATTACTCTTGGAGCTGTACAGAGAAGCACTGCTCCCCAGACCAGAGTCCCCAGTCTGAGGAGTGGGCTAAAGACTTTGCCCCACTGCTCAATCCTCCCAGGAATGAGAGGAGCAGGGCAGCTGCTGCTCCCCAAGCTTTCCCCAGACCAGGATCACCCTTGTTTCAGGAAGATGCAAAGAGCAGAGGGGAATGGGCAGTTGCAGGCTGAATGCCTATATTGCTCCCATTCCCAGAATCATTTCTAACAGTGGGAATTTTCCACTGCTAGAAATGAAAGACTGTCCATGGCCTTAAAAGTAAGGACCAAGATTTGAAATATAGCTCTTCTAAAAGTTGGCAGTATGTTGTTCAGCCAGTATTATTTCTAGGACTTGTGACAAAAAAAAATCCTTACATTACAGTCTGCTCTTGTCTCACTGCAGCAGACTCTAGCTTAACTTTGATGCTGTGCAAATAATATGGATCTCTGGAAACAAGAGACCTCAGATGGAGTTTGTTTATTAGAAATACTCCATGTTTTCCCTCAATGATTTGCAGCACTCTTTATTATTACTATTCAAAAAAATTTGGAATGAGGTAAAAACAATCTTTCCTTTAATTTCCAACAACTGATGTCCCTGCTTCCACCCTGTATGAAAGTGGGTCATTTTTCTAATAGAGATGGCTTTTCCCTTTTCTTTGTGACACACCTGAAGTCTGCCAAACTTGTAAAGAAAATTAAGAGGGCCATTACATAAATTCATTATACAAACAAATATGTTTTCAGTTTTTCTGCTCATTAAAACTGTCTAAGTTTTACAGTCACCGTTTGACAGTTGGACTTAAGGCATACAAAACAGCAGTATGGGGCTCAGATCTACTCTCATATATACAAGTCAGTCTCCCACTGAAGCCACTAGCAGCCAGATCCACATGGAAGCAGAAGAACTGAGCCTGGTGAACAATAACTCAGTTGGCTATCCTTAATTAAGGGATGGGAAAACTATATATTCCTGGCACAATATAAGGGCCAAATATCATTCATTACATAGCAGGCCTTTCTCAACATGTTTGGTGCACAAATAGTCAATGTTTGATAGTGGCATTATAATATGAATACAGTCATTTTAAGTGACTGGTCTTGTTCTGAACTATGAGACTTCATTAGAAATTCTGTTGAATTAGTAATCAGGTCTTTAGATTATGGTGGGTCAAAGCAAATAATAGCAGTGCAAATAATAATTTTTCCTTCATTTAGACACAGACACTACACCAGGGGTTAATAACCCCTACCACATGTGCTAGAGCATGGCATGTGAGGCCATTTTGCAGGCCACACAGCTCAGGCTGCTAACAGTAGGCAGGCTGCAAACAGCTGCATTGGAGTCCAGAGCCCTGACCCAGCTTTGTGGCCAGCGGTGGCTGCCCACGCACCTCAGGGCACATGGCAGGGAAGGGTCCTAGGGCAGCACAGCCCCAGCCCCTTCCTTGTCTTGCTCCCTGAAGCGTGCAGCTGCTGCCAGCAAGGAGCCGGGCTGTGGCTCCAGACCACAGGGCAGCTGCCAACAGACTCACAGATGCCTGGTATGAGTAGCCCAGGCTCTGTGGCAGGTGACAGGGGCCTGCCCAGAAACCAGGCTGCTTGTAGTGGGCAGCTAGCCACAAGGCTGCAACCAGCTGCACCGGGGTCCAGAGCCCCAGCCCAACTCATTGCTGGCAGCAGCTGTATACATGCCTCGGGGAGCACATCAGAGATGGGGCTGGGGCTGCACTGCCACAACAAGGATCAGCCCTTCACGGCTCCCCTGCCATCCGTCCTCGGCACACCAACTTCTTCCAAATCCAGGATGGAGGGTTTTCAGCACTCGGCCCAAAAACGCTGCTGACCCTGCACTATACCAATAAGACAGAGAGAAGTTTTTGAGCATCCAAAGGGTGACATTTGTACTAGTATTTTTATTGGCAGACAAAAATGTGGATTTTTTTCTCCTTTACTCCAGGTAACATTTCCATGTTTGTACAGTTACCTGGTCTTCACTGTACTGATTTTTCCCCTACATTTCTTTGGATATATCATGAACTCAGAAATTTCCACTTTAAAAATAATGTAGTGCTGTACACTGAGGATTATAATGTTTAAAAAGATAAGGAACACACTTTTTTTTTTTAATGGAAAAAGCTGAGACTCCAATTGCTGTGAGGTTGCTGAAAGAGATAATATAGATTTAAGTCTCTGATATCATAGTACACTGACGACACAAAGCTCTGCCCTTCTTTGTTTGATCTCAGCATTGCTTACTTCTTAGTTACCAAGCTCTCTAGGTGGCATTTATATTTAGATGAGGCACAGAAGCTGAATACGTGGGGGCCCGAGGGCCCTGGCCCTCTCTCGGGAAAAGAGCTGTCACCTGTAATTCATAAAACTTTCCACATGTCCATCATCCTAGCCCCTGTGCCCCCGCCCCTCCCAGCCAAAAATAAAAGTTAGCACTTATGGGACAAGCCATCTCGTGGAAACTCAGCTCTGGACATAGTTTGACTGATATTGGGCACGTCTACACGAGACACTATGTCACTGTAGTGACGAGCTACAGCACAGTAGCTTGTTGCTATGGTGACATAGCATCAGCAAGCACAAACCGTGACACCAAAACTACTGCACAGTAGCAACAAGCTACTGAGCAGTACAATAGGAAAAAACCTATGCAGCATTGGGACTGCGCAGTAATGCCGGTCACTGAGCAGTCATTTAGTAACAACTGCATAGTCTGGCACACATATAGACGTGCCCCCTGAACTGCAGTTCCAGTCCAATTTACACATTAAATTGGAACATTTTATAAACAGGGTAGAGACACCCTTATTTTAACTAGATAACTTGATAAAATTCTGTTTATGCCATTCACAGGCCCTTAAATTTTTATCACAGTCACATATATTATCTAAGATGTTGCAGTTTATCTCATTTCAAAGCTATGAACCCAAAATCAAACCTAATCCTGCAAAACAAGGTGGCTAGGTTACCTAACACTTCATATTACCAAGACTCAAGTATTTTTTTTCAACACTTACTACTTGGACAATAAATTAAGTTAAAATTTTTCATGCCTCAGGCACAATTTAATTCTGGGCTTTGATTACTTGCAATGTTAAGAATGGTTTTTAACTTTTTTGTAAGTAATTTTTTAAATACGAGAGATCATAAACCTGTTTTTATATCCATGCACTCTGTATGCTTCCCTGCTTAAAGGAAACACCACTACTGCTCAAGTCCAAAGCTTTCTAGGTCCCCCTGCAAAAAGAAATCCTGGCACATCTACCTTTGGTATTTATACTCTTACCAAAAAAAGGTGGGGAGGGAGAGAGGGGCAACATTTTAAAAGTGCCCAGTATCATCTGCCTAATTCTGCTCCCAGTAAAGATAGTGTTTAAATTTTCACTTGACCTCAAGGAGAACAGAATTATGCCAGTGCTTTTGAAAACTCTACAGCAACATAATAGTGGGCTAGATACTCACAAACCTATACACAAGTTATATTTGCTTTTTAACCTTTGGACCCCATTCATTTGTGAAGATCTGGAGCCCTGTAGACTCTGGAGTTATGCATTGATTCCATCATTTTTACCCAGGCAAAAACCTCACACTACTCAATAAAATACAATTAGCTGGCAAGCAGATTGATATCGCATTCAGTTAATTGGGACAATTGCCAGGGAATAGATACAATGAGTATTTCAGAGACCCTAAGCAGACAATTAATGGCACATGTCGCCTGTTAAAACAGCACGCTTTCTGAGCTGATTGCAAGCTTATTTACAGTCGTCAACAACACCCAGTATACACTTTTCTCTGTGCACCTTCTCTGCCCACAACAGAAAGCTTTGCTATGACATTACAGCTGATAAATGAGTTAATACTTTCCTATTATGCTCTGCCCTCACTCTCACTTGAGCTCCGATTTTGCCATCTGTTACAAGCACTTTTGGCTTACTGCCCAAAGGTCAGGAACAAAATAACCCATTCAGCACAAAGAAAGGCACGATAGAACAATGGGAGAAGAAAGGCTGAGATTTACAGGTTGCAGGTGTACATCTACATGAATTTGTCCATAATCAAACTGTTACACCCATAATTACTAAGCAGAACCATACCGAGTGTCACTAGCTGCAGCAGCATGCAGTTAAGAGATTATTAACAGATTATTAGCTATACCCTGAGTGGATACAAAGCACTGATTTCAGGCTCTAACCAGCCTCTTCTGCTGCCCCTAGCCAGGCAGTGTCATGGTAAAGAGCTGCTATCTGAGCAGAGCTTTCTAATTAAAAAGACTTAATGCTTTGCACAATGCTTATTTTTCAAGTTCTGCATGAAATAAAAATGAATATCTCCCAGCACAATGTTTTCCTCTGAGCCCTTGATAATTAGGGCACTCGCTTAATTTTCACATTTTCTGTTTCTACAGGGGTGTGTGCCAATTAGGAAAATTCGACAGCTTTCCTGCCTCTCAAGTTTTTGAAAAATCCATGAAGCCAATGCAGAGCTGCCAGAGAGTTCCATTTATTTTACAACAAACATTAAATATTAAGATACCTATAAAAAGAGATGGAGTAAGAGCTGTAACAGTAAGAGATAGTAAGAGCTAGTATAAGGCAGAGACTACACAACCGTGAGTGGTATACATCCCATTCTGACCCCAACCCACAGAGGATATGGCTCTGTTACAGCTCACAGCTGGTTCCTTAGCTCTGGTTGTAGAGGTAGCAGCTTTTGGAGGCGATACCTCTCATTCAGTTCCTAGTAGCCAGGGGGATAGATGTCAAACCCACACTGTCCAATACCACTGTGATTGGCCATGTGCAGGGGCAGGAGGAGGTTTTTCACATTTTGTGATATCAGACTCAGTTTTATGAAGAGAATCACTTGTGAAATGGACCAAATCTCGGACAACTGACAACCAGTCTAAATACCGGTCTAAACCTCCCCTTGGTAACTGCAATCTGAACAGCCCTGCAGCTTGTGGTATTATCTTGTCATTTAGTTGTTCATATCTGCCTGTCCTGTGTACATTCTACTGGTCTCAATATGCTGCTGTGGGAAATCCCATATCAGTCTTGTCACACGCACAGCACAAAAATAGGGCAGAACCTAATTTTGTGAAACAAGCTCCTGCTCACCACTGTATTTAAGCATGCACTTAATTTTAAGTGTCTAAGCAGCACTACTAAGGTCCTATGCTTAGTATCATGAAAAAAGCTTAATACCTTGTTGAACTGCAACCATAAGCCATAGGAAATTCTAGCCCACATAGCTAAAGTTGAGTAAAAAAAATTAAAAAAAAAAATCAGGATTTATGTCCCTCAAGAAATTCCAGTATTTCACATTTGCTTTCCTCAGAATACATGAAATACAGAAACAAAACAGTTCAACTTTCCTAGAGAGAATGTTTCAGTGAAATAAACTGAATTTTAAAAGTTTTGCATTTAGTCAGCCTAAAAGTGCCAAAATGCCTTGTAAGAATTGCACTCTGGGTTTCTTATGCCTTCATTCTTTCCTATAGACTAGTATCCCTGGCTGGGTTTCTTCATGCACGGTGACATCCTGTTAAAAGGATACAAAGGAAGTAAATTGTGTGGGTGTGGCCCACATAATACATTGAGAGCTGCAAGTGTGGCCCATTATGGCAAACAGGTTGAGAACCACTGACTTATAAATTACAGAACGCAGGATTTTCCTGAATTACTTCTTGTCTGAACTCAAAGGACATCTTTACACATGCTGCGAGGAATGGGGGGGGGGACTTTAATTACAGCAGATCAAAGAATAACTCTAATTAAAGCACCTGAAGCATCTTGTGTATTCAGTATCTCACACATCAAAATGGCGGTGGTGCTTTAACTAAAACTCGTTCAATGAGCTGTAGTTAAAGTGTCCTGTTGGCGCAGTACAGGATAGGGCTGCAGACCTTGGTGGCCTTGTGCTCGTCTGGACTGGACCATGGGGATGCAGGCTCACCCAATCCAGACACTCTACCATCACCCAGTTCTTTCCTGCCATGACTTGATGTTCAAGGATACTTTATTAGGAAGGTGGTCAGTTCTGCCACGGATCGACTCAAATGCACCAGGCTTGGTCCTTCTTCTGGGGCTCCCACCCCTCCTATACTCCACCCATGCACCACCCAAATATTAAAGCATCAGTCTCACCCTTAGACCTCAACGGGTGACCTCTTTCCTTTCTTTGAACTTATAGGTTCCTGGTTGCCTTAAGCCCGTCTCCAAGGTATGACAGCCACCGTGGCCCTAACAGTCATCCTGTTGGAGCATCATGAATGTAAGAAGAACTAAAGAACATAGGACATGCAATGTGAACTCAAGTAAGTCTCTCAGTCTTTGGGGCCTTCCAGCTTACAGGGGGAGTCTTTCTGCTGCAGTACACTAGGCTCCAGAGGGCAGTGGAGTTTCTCCCCTTCATGCAGGGCCTGTTCTCTCCCAATATAAACAAGGAACAGAAAAGGACCCTGGCTAGGCTCACCTCTCAGCGGTGCAAAGGCCCCCAACCCTGGGCACTTCAGTGTCAGCCCCCCAGTGGGGCCTGAGCACACCTGGATGCAGGGCTCTTCCTGGCCCTAACTATGCAGGCCCAGGTATGGGAGCTCAGCTTTAATCCTGCATCTCTCTCCTTAGCCCAGCCTATCACTGGTTCTTCCCCTCCTTGGTCCTGGGCTCAGGGGCCAGCCCAACCAGCTCCCCTCTGACAACCCCCCCCCCCAAAAGAAAAAAGGGAAAAACCCCATAACCTTAATCAGAGCGCTTCCACCTCTCACTCCGGCTTGTCTCCTGGCGAGGCTCCCTGCCAGCTCCTGCCACTTCTGCTGTAGGCCGGCATCCCCCGGCTTACTAGAGCTCCTCCAAGCTCTCATGCTGGAAGGCAGCCAGCTCCCCTTCCTGCGGAGTCTCTCCTCCAGCGTCCCAGTGTTCCTGTATTGCTGCTCCCTCCTGGAGCCTGTTCTGCCCACCTTCCTCTCTGAGGCAGGCTAGAAATACCTGAGCAGATGCAGGGAGGTCCAATCTGGAACTAACAGCTGCTAATAAAGCATGGATCCTGCAGCATCTTCTGTTCTTTTGGCATTGCCGGTTCCAGTGAGTCAGGTGGGTCTTTTCCTTCAGCTACTGCAGGTTCAAGCATGGCTTTTTCTTTTCTCTTCACACACCCCCACCACCATTTTGAAGTGTGAGGATGCTGAATACATGAGACATGGAGGCTGCTGGAGCGTATTAATTAGCACGCTCCAGCGGACTCAATTGATCGAGTCTGCTCTGATGCGCTGTAATAACATCCAAAAGGGACCTGGGGGCTGACAATTGATCAGAGGATGAATACGAGCTGCCAGTGTAATGAAGTCGCCAACAGAGAAAATAGAACTCTGGCGTGCAGCAGCAAATGTGTCGCCAATAGATCCAGAGAGGTGCTCCTCCCGCTCTGTTCCACATTAGTGAGGCCACAGCTGGAGTACTGTGTCCGGTTCTGGGCACCACCCTTCAAGAAGGATGTGGACAAGCTTGAAAGGGTGCAGAGAAGGGCCACCCACATGATCAAGGGTCTGGGGGATAGGCCTTATGAGGAGAGACTTCAGCATCTGGGTTTGTTCAGTCTAAGTAAAAGAAGGACAAGGGGTGACTTGGTAGCTGCCTACAAATATTTCAAGGGAGAACAGTAGGATCTGGGAGAGCAACTTTTCAGAAAAGCACCCCCTGGGAGGATGAGGACCAATGGGCACAAGCTACTCAGGGAAAAGTTTAGGCTAGACATACAGAAAAACTTCTTTTCCATACAGGTAACCAAAATCTGGAACACTTCCAGCAGAGGTGGTGCAGTCACCATCCCTCCCGGTGTTCAAGACGAGGCCGGACAAGCACCTTGTTGAGCTCGTTTGAGCCCATTACCTCCTGCCCATGGCAGGGAACCAGACTTGATGATCTTACAGGTCCCCTCTGGTCCTTCTTTCTATGATTACAACGCATCAGAGCAGCGTCCCTGCACATGTTCAGGCACCCAAATAATATCTCTTTTAGAAAAGCATCTGAATCCTGATTTAAAATTTCCAGTGACAGAGACTCCACTACAACTTGTGATTGTTTCAACAGTTAATTATTCTGAATGTTAATAATTTGTGTCTTATTCAGTCTGTATCTTGGAATAACTTTGCTTGCTATATTAAGAAGCCCCCTATCAGATTTCAGGTCCACCCTTGGTAGGTAAGTAGAGGGTAATCAAGTCCTCCTTAGCCTTCCTTGATCACCTAACTAGACTGAGCTCCTTGCACCTTTCACTGTAAAGCTTGCTCTCCAGTCATTCTCATGACTCTCCTCTAAATCCTTTTCAACTTCCAACATCCTTCTTGAACTGCTGTCACAAGAACTAAACACAGTATTTCAGCAGTGGTCACACCAATGCAAATTACAGAGGTAACGTAACTTCTATGTTCCTAACATGATATTGCCCTTTATACATCCAAGGATTGCAATAAACTATTTCCATATGTCATGCTGGGAACTTAGGTTCAGCAGATCATCCAACATGATTCTCAAGCCCTTCTCAGAGTTACTGCTTCCTAGGATAGTGTCCCATATTAACAGAACTTGTACTCTTTATTCTTAAATTATAAGCTTTATAAACAGTACCATATGCTTGTTTCTAGCCTAACAAGCAATCCAGATCATCCTGTAACAGTGAAAGCTTCGCTTCATTATTTGCCACTCCCCCAGTGTATGTCATATAAAAACCTCAAACATCATTAATGTTTTTGCATTTTATTTCAGATCATTCATTAAAAAGCTACCCCTTCAAGACCAAGCTAGAGATATACCTACTCCTTTTTACAGTTTTATTTTGAGACCTGCAAGATAGCCTGGTAACAATCCATGTAATATGCATCAAGTTCATTTTGTGTCCCTCTAAATCAAACTGTTGTGCAGTACCAAGCCAAACAGAAGACTAAGTATACTGCATCAGCACTCACCTTCATTAATCAAACTTCTAACATCATCAGAGAAAGATAATGTTAATCTGGTAAGATTTATTTTCCATAAAACCAGGTGGACTGACATTAATTATATTATCCTCCTTTAATTCTTGACTAATCCAGTCCCAGGCATACCATTATTTTGCTGTGATCAATGTCAGACTGACATGCTTATAATTACTCAGGTCACTCCATTTACCCTTTTTAAACATCTGCACAACATTAGCGTTCTTTCAGTCTGCTGGGTCTTCCCCAGAGTTCTAATGACATTATTAGAAAATCCACAGCAACCGTCCAGTGAACTCCTCGGCCAGCTCTTTTGAGATTTAAAATGCAAGCTGTCTGAATCTGCATATTTAGAAGTGTCTTGACTATAGCAGCTGGTATTTAATATCATTCTGATATGAGCCACCCAAACACACTGTATTACACGTTAGACAGAAGTAATTTCATGATGATTTCATTCAAAAGGAAATAATTCTGCTCACTTCAATCTACCAAACTCTTTCAAATGAGGTCAAAATGATCTGAAATTGCTCTGATTTTCTGAACTTCATCATTGGTAGCCCCTTGCAGTCAAGGATGATGGTCTTCCATAACTGCCTTATCTGTGGTTCCAAAGATGGCTGACAAGGCCAATCCAGGATTGACAAATTCTACTGCACCTTGGGCATGTGTTTTCATGCAGGGTGGCTGGCTCTGGATTCTTGGTTTGGTCCTTGAAACACTGTTTCTGCAACCTTCACTTTTCCATCTCCTGTTGTTGTCATGAGGTTTCAAAGTACTGAGAACCTTGCAGCAGACTCTTCCTCCATTTGGGGTGGTCCTGGGTGATAGTCTCCCATAAGCTGATGTTGATGATGCATTTTTTCAAGTTGGCCTTGAAGCACTCTCTCTGCCTTGGCTGAGCTGGGAGAATAAAACTTGCTTTGGGAGTCTGGAGTCAGACATCTGGATGACATGCCACATCATCCAAGCAAAGGTGAGGTCAGACCATCATCACCTTGATGCTCGTGTTGTATGCCTGTGAGAGGACACTACCACTGGTGCATCTGACTTTCCACTGGATTTGAAGAATCTTCCTCAGGCAGTGTTGATAGTAATTGTCCAATGACTTGAGAAGCTCCTATCTATTGTTCAGGTCTCAGCTCTATACAGTAAGGTAGGGATTATGACTTCTTGATAAACCATAATCTTGGTTTCGACTCCTGATGTTGCAATCTTCAAGCACCTGTTTCCTCAGCTGTCCAAAGGCTCCAATCGCATGTTTGAGGTGATGTTGGACTTCTCTGTCAATGTACACCTTCTGTGAAAGATGGCTTCCGAGGTATGGGAAATACTCAACATTCTCCAGAGTCTCACCATAAATCTTAATTGCCAGTGCTGGAGACTGCTCATTAAGAGCTTGTTGATGACCTCAGTCTTCTGAATATTAAGCATCAGTCCCATTTTCTTGTATGCCTTGGTAAAGATGTTGAGGAGTTCCAGTATCCTTATGATGCTGTAGTGTGTGCTTATTCAGAAGCAGATCTTCAGGCAATTGTCTGAATTTATATATTTAGGCAAAACTGCAATTTTCCCCAGGGGAAAGAAAACCCCTAGATTTTATGGATGCTACATTTCCAGTAAAAATAAAAAAAAATTTCAACCTAAAATTCCTGAACTGTTCTGGAATCTGAAAATGGATGGTAGCCTAACTAGACTGTGCAACTCAGAGATCTCTTCATTCTTAATCTTACTCCCCAGTGTGTTCTTTTCATCACTAGCTGATCTGTAGCAATACTGTAAGCTCTTTGGAGCATGGAGGAAAAAAAGTTTTTTTCTAAGTGTTGGAACAGTACCTTAGAGCAAGATGACCCTCTTCTGTTTGGCAACTCAGGAAGGAAAAAAAAATAATGGCACCCAGTTTTCCCTTGTTCTAATTCCAGTTACCCCTTTTATACCTACCATATACTATATTATATGTGGGACTGCTGCCCTCCTGGGAGAGCTATCAACTTGTTCTGGCTGTCTCCCAAAACACACCAATGAAATCTCTCCAGGGTGTTATTAGTTGTACAGAAAAGCTTCCACTGTGCATCCCTGTGGCTAAAAATAGAATAAAAAATGCTGTCAAACACTAAAAGCTAGAATCAATACAGATGCCTTTACACCTGGCTCCTCTGCTGCATAAACTTGTGCACACCCCCAAAACACACACACAGACACACACAAAATCTGTTCTGCTCTACAGGCCTCTGGGGCTGTAATAGTGGCAGCAGTCCTGTGAGTGTGGGACAACAGTTTAAGATTTGCTTCAGTATATCAAAACATGGAAATCAAAGAAAGAAGCAGCAAGGGGCTGAGATTCACAAACAGAAATAAAGCCAGTTTAACTGTGGGGATCATTTACAGAGAAGAATCTGTGCAGAAAATTTGTTCTAGACCTCACGATGGAACACTCTGCAGTTAATGCTGTGGGCTAGGAGTCAGGAAACAGAAGTTGTATTCCTAACTCCTTGCTCTGCACAACCTTGAGCAAGCCATGAAGGCTTCAAACTCTGTTTCCAGGGCCCAGGAAATGTACCTTGCAAGGGGAAACATTCAGGGCAAGTAGTAGGACTCCATCCCACCAGCTAAGAAACAGAAATCAACATAGATATGTTCCACATAACCTACAAGACCCTAGTAGCTGATCCAAACTTCTTGGGCTCTCTTTGGGAAAAACAACAGAAAAATCAGTACACAGTAGACCCTCCAGCCTCTCCCCACCTTCTTGCCCTGTGGGTGCAGCTGCACAAGGAACCCCTACGTAGCTCCACTCTACACAGCACAAGAAGTCTATTCCATGACTACAACACAGTGAAACCACACGGTCATAAGGCTTTCAATACCAAAAAAAGGGGTGGGGGGGAGGGAAGCTCTGACTCAGTCTTTCTGAACATCAGTTTCTACCTCTGCACAATAAGTATATTAGTTATATAGGTGAGATGCAAGGTTAAATATACAAAGCTCTTGGAGCTCTTCAAATGGAAAGCAAAAATGAAGTAGAAGGTATAAGGGCTTATCCACATACAGATTGTTCTACCATTTTAACTAAGTCAGTATTTTTTTAAATAGCTAAGCAATCTAGTTATATCACTACAAACCCCAAGGTACAAGCCCTATCTGCACAACTAACTAGATATATCCACTGTGGGCTGCATTCGCTCAGCTTCTCAATCTGGTTTCACAGCCCATGCAAGTTCTATGCTACACTTCTAGCAAAAGCCAGCCTATGTACCTTAAAACTGGTCTGGGAATGTCTATATCCTCAAGCCACCCAATCCTACTGGTCCAGCAAAACTATTCCTCTCCCCAGCAACCCTCACCTCTCCTAATCTGCAATTAGAAGTCAGAAGGATGCAATTAAAGAACTATTCTTAGCAAATCACTCATACAACTCATCATTGGCTAAAAATAACTGTTTTGTTAAGGGTATAGAAACACATAGGTATTTATAAGAAAGTGATTGAAAATAGTATTTTTGGCTAGGGACAGAAATTACACATACACTGATATAAGTGATTGGAAACCAGTTCAAATCTGTAACCCAAGAGAATTTTAGTGACATAAACTGCTTTCAAAATGGCCAAAACTAGTTTAAGATAAACCTGGGTGGACATAGTATCAAACTTAACTGATTTAGGTGAAATTGGTTTATTGAACGTCTCTCCCAGATCCCCTCCAGGTTCAAGTTAAACTCACAGTCCCTCAGCATCCCAGGATGCTTTGTACCTCCCTGCAACACCTCCATCCCCTTCTCTGCAGGGTGAGCATACTAGCCTTGGTTCAAGCTGTTTGCTCCAGTAGAGCAGGGAGGTGTGCTCTAACACCCACTGGCTTCTGGCCTGGACCACTATAAGGATGTGGCTGCATTTCTGGAATCAAATGGTGAATGTCTGTTCACTTGCTTATTGGTTCAATCTACACAGTTTAGACTATCCTGTAAAGATTGAATCAATTCTGCCTCGGGCTTTTTGACTGTCTGTACTTAGTCTTTAACTGTAAAAGAAATAAAAAGAAATCGAACTATTTGTGAGGATTTGCCTGAGTGGGCAATCGGAAGGTGACACAGAAAAGCAAGGGGATATTTTACTCTTTAAAAAAAAAAGTGGTCTTTTTTGTATGTACAAGTACTTAAAATGCAAAGAGCAAAATCAAATATGCTATACCAGAGACAATTGCACATCCACCCAACCAGCCATTTTTGTCATTCAATGTTGTTCATCTTTTCAACAGAATGTTACTTTTTTCCCCTGCCACCTTATTAACCCTTCTTTGATGTGTTTACAAGGACTAAGACTCATCTCTCTTGCATTTATTATATCGAGTGGCCTTTTTAGAAGATGGAGCTTATTAAAATCTGCTGCTTAAACAATAGTGATTAGTGCACTAGAAATGCAAGTTAAATAGGTTAGATATTCCCTTTGGTGTCTTACAAATGTTAGTTCAAATAAAAGCCAGACACAGACTTTACATATAAACTAGAGGTACACTGATACATCAGTCCCATATCAGATCGGCCCTGATATACAGAAAATTGACAGTATCAGCTATTGTTTTTTTTGGCTGATGTGGCCAATAATATTGCTGATAAATGCCTTATGCACGTGCGCAGCTGCAGCACTATACACAGATGGTCAGGAGCACAGCCTGGCAGCATGGAGAGCAGCTGGGTCCGTCTGGTAAGTCTGTTGTGAGGAAAGCGGCATGGGGGGACAGATTGAGGCCCCTGCAGTGAGGGAGGGAGTGGGGCTTGGGCTGCGGCAGGGGCTAGAGCTGCCGGCCAGGGCAGGGTGCAGGACAGAACCACAAGCGGCTCATCTTGGGGGCAGGGAGAGGGGGTGGTGGCTTCCTCTGCTGCACGCACCCCAGGAGGGCATGGGGGACATATGACCCAGATCTGTGTGTGGGGCGAGGGTGGGCTGTTGCTGCGGGCTGGGGCCATGGGCAGCGCCGGGCTCTTCCTGGCAGAGAGGTTGGGCCAGGGCTGCACTCGGGGCAGGTGAAGGTGGCAGCATTGGGAGGGAGGGCTACAGCAAATTTTGGGGTAGCTGCAGCCCCCTCCCATAGTCCCCCTCCCAGCACCACCGCCCCAACCCCAGGCACAGCCCAGCCCAACCCCCCACCAGGAAGACATCAGCGCTGCCCCTGGCCACAGCCCACAGCGGCAGCCTGCCCTCACCCTACACAAATCCAGAGCACCTCCCCCCCCCATGCTGTCTTGGGCTGCCTGCAGCAGTGGGAGCTGCCGCCCCCTCCCTGAACCCCCCCCCCACAAGCCAC
>NW_017729006.1:33967758-33978569 GCF_001723915.1 Gavialis gangeticus | reverse complement strand
CCCCCCCCCGACAAGCCACTCACAGCTCCATCCCACGCTCCACCCCAGCTGTGCAGCACCTGCTCCTGCTCCAGCCCCACTCTCTCCCTCACTGCAGGGGCCTTGATCTGTCCCCACCACACCCCTTTCCTCCCCCTTTGCCCCTTCCCTCACAACAGACTTACCAGCCAGACGCTGCCCTCCAAGCTGCCCAGCTGCATATCAGCAATTAGTTCAGTATTGGCCGATATGGCTCATTAAAAATTGGCCGTTGGTATAGGCCCAAAAAGTCTCTATTGGGCACCCTTAATAAACAAAAAGGTGACCAAAAACTGGTCTAAACCTATAACAGAACAGAAGTTCAGTGCACACAGACTGGTTCACAAATGGTGGAACCTGGTCTATGATAGATCTGGATGGATGTAGTATCAGACGTAATCAAACTTCTGCACCAGATCCCCTATCAATACATGTTAGGTTGCTATCCACTGGCATCCCAGGAGCCTTTGTGGCCCTCCCCCGTTAGGCATCCCTCCCAAGGAGACATGCTAGTACTCACTGAATGCTCAGCTGCTATGGGTTATCGCAGGCCCAAGCTAGTGCACATGCAGGCAGTTGTTGGGGGAAGGCTCATGATGGGCAGCAGAGATAGGAGCACTCCTTGGAGTTTGGCATTAGCAGCAGCTGAAGGGCCCAATCTTCCTTCTACAGAGCTCCCCTGAAAGCTTTCTGCACTGCCAGATACATCTTGCCTGCTGCCACTGGTGCTGAGCCTTCCAAGCTGCCTGGCACATCTTGCCAGAGCTCATCACCAAGCAGCAGCTGGCAAGGCATGCCAGGCAGCCCAGGTTTGAGCCATGGTGCACTAGAAATGCAAGGTAAATAGGGGCGGGGACAGAGCCATGGAGTGGGGACAGAAGACTGTAGAAGGAAGGATCAGGTTCCTCAGAGCCTGATCCTTCCTTCTGAGGAGCCAGGCCACCCCTGATTGACTGTCAGGCGCACACACCTAACCCCTTGCTGTCACCATAAAACCTTCCTCATGCTCAGCTCTAGGATTCCAGGGGTCACCATGGCACACTGGGAAGCCCAGCTGGCAGGGGGTATGTGCCATGGTGACCTGCTCTGGGGATTTCCTCGAAGCCTAGGGCTGGGTGTGAGGGAGGGTCCGTGGTGACAGCAGGGGGTTGGTGGCATGTGCCTGACAGCCAGTCAGGGATGGCCACCACTCAGCTGCCCTTGGTAATCTCCAGCACACTGGGAGGCATGTGGGAGCACCTTGCCCCCTGTCTTCTGGCTTCAGTCAGCATAGACATCTGCCTGTCCCCTTCCCAGCCACCACCACCAAAGGGCGAACGTGCATTCTGTTCACTCCCAATCCAATCTACGCATCCTAGAGAAACACATGAAGGCTTGATCAATTCTGTCTTGGGATTTTTAAATGTCTGTACTTAGCCAAAGCATGTAGGTGAAACAGACAACATATAACTTTTATAAGCTATGGATTTTGAATAAGTGGATACTCAGTAAAATAGGGAACAAAAATTCATTCACCCAAACAGAATAAAAGTTGGTTACCGACAAATTTATCTGTATATTGGAATGATAAGCAATAATCCCCATCCCAATCTTAAATTATAAAAGAGTCTTCTAATCATGAGCTGAAGACTCACCTTTTGGAAACAAGTCTGTCTCCCAACAGACATTTCAACCATTTTGTCCATTAACTAGGAAAACCTGGGTTCCATTCCAAACCAAGGCTCCCCCAGAGCATCCAGCCAACTTCTTGCCAAACTCCTGGAATACACATTCTGTGATTTTTCTGGGCACATGATGCCTGAGCTTGTGCCTGCTCTGACATATGCCCAATCAATATCACAACAATATATGTACAAGAAAAGAAGTTCAAACTACCTTTGCCTACCAGCCTTGAGCTGCTCTGGTGGCTGGAGCCTTCTTGGCTTCCTACTCTGGCTTCCAATGTACAGTTGACATGCCTGACATGTTAGTCATAGCAACCTCCTTGGCTACCCTATAAGCTACAGCACTGCATGCCGCAGTTCTGTCATGGTGGACATTTATACACATAAATTTTCAAGCTCTGATGCACCAATGTCTTCTCCGCACGCAAGCTGACACGCGCTGCGCTGTGTCGCATGCAGTTGTATAAGTGGCAAAATGCATGTTAGCATGCAGAAAATAGCAGTGGTGCACTTCTGAACTAAAACACCTCCTATGTGTTCAAAAGCACATTGTCTCAGCGCTGATGTGCATTTTGCCACTTATACAACTGCATGTGCCACACCTGGCACTGTGATGCAAGCATGTGTAAAAATTCCCTATGTGCCCCATACATACCCCAAGCCCTGCCCCTGGTAGTCTGTCTTAAAGCAAGACTTTCAAAGAGATTTGTAGGAGCCTTATTTACATCTGCCTCCTGCTGGCTTTGCCAATGTCGGGGAATTTCCTTCATTCCATACTTCTCAGGCAGCAACAAAGGGCAGCATCTCACCCAAAGCATATTTAATTAAAGAACTGTTAGCCTGTGGGGATCCCCACGGATCAGGAAATTTAGCAGTGGCAATTAATACTGTCACCCCTCCCCCACTTCCAAATTCCCAAGCCCCACATGGCCATATCAGGGCCAGGTCACGCCCCCTCTCCCAAGCAACTAGATCAGGGTCAGGCCACATCCCCTTCTCCTGAAGGGCTGAGTCACACTGCCTCCATGTCACACAAGCCAGGAAGTCCCTCGCCCCCCTCTATGCTGCTGGTTCAGGTCCTACTGTGCCTACCTCATGTGTTGGATTAGGTCCACTGGCTGAATCCAGTCCGTGGAGGGACCTGGCACGACCCATGGGGCAAAAAAGGTTGACAACTCATGGTTTAGACATGACATGTCAACAGAAATCTTGCCACATCCTCTAACTCAGGCATTTCATCTCCACAGAGGTCACTGCAGAGCAGATGACTGTGAAATTCTCCTGCACAGGACTGCTGATGTACTTATGCCGCGGGGCACAGAACTTTTGACTATGCAGTGTGGCACAGAAATGATTTGGCATAAGAGCAGTGCACCCATAATATATGGCAAGATATATCCCATTAACCAAAACGAACATCTGAATTTAACATAGAAATGAGCTATACAATCCTGCTGGGTTTCCCTTGAGTTAGCAGACAGAAACACAAGGACAGTTAATACTTCCCCTTCCAATTTAGGCCATACCAGGTGCAGAGAATGACTGGCCTACTCATGTGTATTTTACTGTGCTGTTAAGATGGATAATTTCTAGTGAAAGAGCAATGCGAACTCTTTTGAACAGTACACGGAGCATTATAAAAATGTACATGTCCTTAATGTTTCTACAGGAAAGTACAACCAGAAAAATTACTCGTTACTACCCTTCACACTGGTTGCAGTGGATAGTTCTATGCTTCCAGTTGTCATCTGCTTTATCCAGTACTCCACACTGTATGCAATTTATCTTTAATTGGAAGGAGTGGGTGAAGAGAACACAAAGCAAATGTGACTGGAGCACACTGACAAGTAAAAACTGGATTACTCAAAATGTTGATGAGCAATTCAGTCTCTTTATATTGTATTTTTAGATTTTCCAATCTCATGACACATGGAACTGCACTGAAATGAGTTTATTTTTACAAATGAGGGAACATATTCACAGCTTTCATTCAAACAGATCTGTTGACAACTCTCTGAGATCTTCAACAATGAACTCACATGCAATTTTAACATTCTGAAATAGGAGAACGTGTAGATGAGAAGGCAAAGCTATACTACAGTGCACACAATAGATAAAACGAAACAAGAACTAATTCATCCAGAATACTAACAATCATCTGAGGAAGCCTTAACAAGGTCTGCAAATGCTGCACCAGACAGGAAAATGTAACTTGGAAAGAAGAGCCAATAGGTTGATCCTATGTAAAGTAAGAAGCCTGGCTCCTTTGTTTGGAAAGGCTGGACTTAGTCTGAATTCTTGATATGAATGAGGTCCAAAGCCTGTAACTGAGTGTTGGGACAGTTTGATGAAGCTAAGAACTTACTACAGAGGAATTGTGAAGGACCAAGACCACCTTGCTTATAATGAAATTTTTGTTGCATTCTGGTTTTTTTTCCCCGGGTGGGGATGACCAAGAATTTTGGCAAAGTTGAAACTGAGCCCCACGCAACTTAGTTAGGGTAATACTTTTGGGCTAGGTAGACATTCAAAAAGCCTGAGGTGGAATTGATCTAAGTTACACAGTTTTCTGTAAGCATGTAGTTTAGATCCATAGCAATAAGAACACATGGTTCAACCTTTGGTGGGAAGGGAGAGGAGCAAAACTTAAACCAGGTTCCACCATGTTTAAACCAGTCTGTGTACTCCAAACCTGTGTTTTGTTATGGGTCTAGACCAGTTTCAAATCACTTATATTGGTAAAAGTGTAATGTCTGTACCTGGTCCCGGTCCTGGTACCAGTAACTTGCATAAATACAAAAGCATTTAAGTAAAGTTACTGGTATTTACGAAGTCTGTGTCTTCCATAATCCTTTTTAGCAAAAGCAAAGGCATCCACACTTTCAATTTGCAAATGTGCAGACATAAAAACATAAGAGAGGTCAGACTATATAAGTCCATCTTTTATCTCATAGTGGCAGAGCGTGGCTGCTAAAAGTGTAGAGTATCTATACAGAGCCTCTCCAGCCTGATCCGTTCTCACCCCTTCCTCCCTTACAGGTTCCAGCATTCAGACATAAATTTCTATAGCCAAGACTTTTGGCCTCACTAGCTATTTGAGACGTGTCTTAAGAGCACCTGCTATTCTGAGGGTGTGTACTTTCTGAAAACCAGGCCCATTCACTGGTCTCAAGTTTAGTGCTCAAAAAGCACAGTGCCCAAAATCACTAGTCACTCTTGAATACTGTAGGAATTCTGTAAGTTGCCAAGGCAGGTAATAAACTGCATTTGTATGCATCTTTGACCATCTCACCTGAACTCTGCTCAACAGCCCATTTCCACTGGGACCAATCAATTCCAACAATCCAAATTTCTGAGCAGTTTCTGATGCGCACATGTATCAACTTTCCAGATAACTTTTCTTTTTCCTCCAAAGTACTGAATACTTGAATACAGACTTCTAAACAAAGTCTGTACAATCACAGAAGGCACTTTTCAGCCCTTGTGCAAATAGGTTAATAGTCCGATCCTCTATGACTCACTAAAGCTAGAAGTGGAATTTTTACTCAGTAGGAAAGGTAATATTCTCAGTTTACAAGCGAGACAAACAGCACTTGCATCTAGGTTGGAAAGGTTCTGAGACATCTTCAAATTTACCACACAGTTGTAAGTAGTATTTCTTCTAATAACAATCTGAACATATGGGCTTTCCTCTCTGTCTAGCTCTGTACATTGGGACCTGTAACATGTGGTTATAGAGAAGGAAGTTTACAAAAAGAAAAGGCAATAAGCCTAAACAAAACACTTCTGAATACATTTCTAGAACAGCTCCTTTAACAACACGGTAGAGTGCAGTTGAAGGAGAATCTGTTTGGAATGAAAAGTGTTATTTTGGGCCTCTGCCATTTCAAACTTAGGTCAAAATGTATGCAACACTTCATGTATTTACCCTCATGCTTTGTTTCTCCAAAGCTGCCTAAACTGCAATTAAAGGAATCATCACTACCTGCTGAAAATTACCTTTCCAGAGATACATGGTCTAATGGACTCACGAGTCTATAGTGTTTACCTATAGGAATTCAGGCTTTTGCATTTTTGAAAATGAGAAAACACTTCCCTCCTCCAAAAACCCAATGCTAAAGCATGCTTTTCATATTCAACAGACTTCTATGGACCCAGTCCCATGATGCCACAGCAAATTTACACCTTCATACGGGCTCGCTGCTGTCAATGCAGATTGGACTGCAGGATGGGGTCTATAATAGCAAGCCACACAAGGCTCTTTCCTGCAGCTCTCATTCAAGAAGCACATCCACCAACTGTTTCTTATGGCATATTATAACTCTTGCTCATTCCTCCCTATTTCTAGTTCAGAAATCATTCACGCTTGGGGAAACTGCTTAAGCAAAATCGAGAGGTTGATGGCTAGAACATGATATTTAGAGGTTTGCTTTTGGGAACTGGCTTGTAGGTAAAGTAGATATTGCATCAGAACAATGGTCCAGGGGAATGGCAAGGTGTCACGGGGCGGTGTCCTAAGGAGCAGCCGTGATCTCTCCTAGCACCCCCTACCATGCCATGTTGGTGTCAATGCACCCTCGTTCTCACCCACCACATCTTTGATGTCATTAGTGTTATGGGAGGCTGCCTTTTCGACCCCTTGGACACAGTACCCCTGATGTATCCCAGTCGGTGCCCTGTCTTAGCTGACTCCGTGCACTAAAGCCTTAATGGCTACGCATGGCTCCTGCCGCCCCCGATACCATGCCCCAAGCCTCTCAGCTGTACCGGATGTTGTCTAGTCAAAATCCCTTGCCGCGCCCTCAGGGCACCCCCTTGCTTGCATTGCTATAGCCCGTGCCCTCACGGGCATTCCCTGTGCTCGCCTCACTCTCGTGGCCCGCACTGGGGCCTTTCTCTGCGCTCCCCGTGGATGCTGTCTAGCCTCTCTTGCGGCCGTCCCCACACCGGGGCTCTCTCTCTCAATCCCACCCGCACTGGGCTCCTGCCTCACGATCAGGGCTCAGGTGGCCGTAGCCGTGCCTAGCCCCAAATCCCCTCACTGGGGCTTCTTGCCTGTGCGCCCTCCCTGGGGCTTCATCCGCACTAGGGCCTTTCTCTGCACTTGGGGCTCAGGTGGCCATAGCCATGCCTGGCCCCCAATGCACTGTGCCCCTTCTCAGGGCTGGGGTCAGTGCACCCCTAAATGCTGTGCCCTCCCTGGCACTGGGGTCCCCACCACTGTGGAGCCCCTCTGAGGCCTTCTTCAACCCCTATTAGCCTCACCCGGTCCTCCGGTGTAACAACAAACAACAACATATAATAACATAAGCCAATCGGCTACCACTCAAACTTAGCCTCATGGCTAAACGTAAACCTCTATGCCACCTGGCTAATCATCAATCAAATCCCTACCAGGGCTTTCTCCTCCCAGTATCCTCGAACCAAAGCTATTCAGGCCTTCAAGCTGCTCTAGGCTGCATACTCCAGCAGAGCTCCTTCTCTCTTGGATGTTAGTAGGGAACTACCTGCTTGGCCTCAGCCTAGGCTGTTTATATAGGCCAGGCCCTGCCCCCTTCCGGTCAGCAGACCAAACTGCGGTTGCCCCGGCAACTGGCACCTGTACCTAAGAGCAGGGTACTTCAGTGCCCTGTGACACACCTCCCGCCTTAAGTTCATACCTCACTAGGAGCAGGGCACGGGAGTGTCCTGCGACACAAGGGTTAGCCAATTTCTAAAAGCCTATTTGTGACAAAGTTTCCTTCAAGGCCCACTGTGTCTAAAGCCAGCAGACACACAGGCTGGGAAACTGAAGACACATATCACACCATTTCATAACATGAGATAAGGTGGCATTACGTCACAGTGCCAAACTGCAGAGCCCTTGGCATTTCTAGTTTTGGTGAACAGACCAAATTAGGAGGCCCAGTAAATAGCCAAATTAAGATGTGTGCATTTGATGGGTGTGGAGAAAAAAGGAATATGCTGACAAAACAGAACGTGGACAGTATGACAAATACAAGGAAACCAATCAACAATGCCCAGGAATGAAGAGTCATCAGATGGGAGAAGGGCCAAAGGTGGGATTTTAGAGCAGCAAAGGGTCCCCAAGAGGGGAACCCAAGGCCACTATGGACAGAGGGCACACCAATACGCACCCCACTGGGGGGACTGGCTTCAGCCTTTGACCTCCATGCTGTTGACATCTGACATTTAAGAAAGAACACGAGGGTGAAACTTGCATACTGGCAAGACGCACCTCCCCTCTGTGACAGCTCTAGGACTCGTAAATATAGAATTGCTTGCATTATTCTGATCTTCTATCACTATGTATCAATAAAATTTGCCTATTATTGAATGGAGAGGATGTGGTTGGTCTGAGGGTTTGGGTCTGCCCAGAGCAAGGTATCTGGGTCATAAATCCAGTGCCAACAGAGGTGTTTAGCTGTGTTAGTCTGAAGTCAGGAGGAAGGTAGAGCAGGGATCAAATATTCCAACTATTGAGATCAAAGCAATTTTTTATCTGATCCCAAAAATTGTGCATCCTGATATTCCAGACTTGCACACACAGGCATGCACCCCCTCCTCCCCCCACCAATTTCTCTAAGTCCAAGACTTTTAAAAGGCTTTGTGTAGCTCAGAAACAGCACTGCTCTTTGAATATGCCAGCTCTCTTGACACCCAGGACATTCAAAGGACTCATATGCAGATGGACTGCACACGCTGTTCCTGGATGCTTACATGCTGTACAATGAAAATGAAGCACTTTTTAATATCTTGCATCTGATAAGATTAATGCATTAATCACACAATAAATGCTACACCTGCCTAGGGCCTTAGAGATGAACCGTTTCATAGAAGCACAAGTTTTCATAGGCAACAACCTACTCCATCAGATGCTCTATCAGCTAGTACAGCATCTGACGAAGTAGGCTGTTGTCTATGAAAGTTCATGTCTCTCTGAACCAGCTCATCTCCAAGGTGCCACCCTGCCCTACTTTCTGCCTAAGCAAAGCATATGCTTTAAATATTTGCCTGAACTGAGCGCCATATCTTTAAATGAGCACAGTTCTATCCTACTCATATTTTTAAAACAGCTCTGAAGTTCTAAAAGACACACGTACATGCTACTTGGGACAAAAATATCTTGATAGTGCCTCCCCCATACATTTTCACTTATGCAGGTTAGTGCAGCTCACTAGCAAGCAGATACAGCCTGCAAAATCCAGTTTTAAAGAAGGTGGTTCACCTTGATACAAGCTTTTACAAAGAAATAGAGTAGGATAGGTGATGTACCAATACGCTCTGCTTTTTTATTTCGCTTTCAGTTTTTGGATATTTCAGCCTTGACAGGAGCTTACACCAACAATTCAGCCTTTCTTCCTGTTTGACATTATAGTAAAGTTGTAGGCTTGTTTGTGGAATATGACTGTTGCCATGGAAACTAACATAGGCTGCAATGGAAATTATGTCAAATTCAGCATGCCTTTTCTGCAGGATCAAACAGGAAAGGAGATGAGCTAAGAGAGAAGTTCCTTGTTGGAACACAAAGGTTTTCAATAACAGCAAATGTAACAAAAGGATACAAAAGAGAGGTGACTATTAAGTCATCACAACTCATTAGTAGTCACCACAATGTCATCTGAGATGCCAGTATTCTTTACATTATGATAGAAAAGACAGCATTCTCAAAATACCTGTAGTTAACAGTTTAAGTGGTGAACATCAAGTGTGAAAGTTGAACATATATGCTTTCAGATTAGTCTCATAAAAACCTTACTAATTCCCAACTCTTACAATTTAGCTATTAACAAGGAAATAGGAACCTTGCTTTTTTGCCTTATCAATATTATCTTGTGCATGTTCCATAAAATGTATACACCTGACATGCACCAAAACTAAACTGAAAGATACCATGTGCCATACAACACATTTACTGCAGCCAAATTAAAGACCTAGATCATTAAATATGCTTAATGTTAAACATATGCTTGAGAAATTTTCAAAATCTGGGTCTATATAAAAAACTCCATTTTCTGCCTCTTTAAAATGTTCACTATGCAACTTTGATGGCATTATCAGAGATTTTAACATTTAATTTTCCTGTCTTCTCTAAAGGGCAAAGGAACTAAAAGCCATCACTAAATTGCTTTAAGGATTCAAGGTTGCACAAGCATTTAAACTGCCTTAAATCCTTCTGGCAGTATACATATTTAAGCTCTAGTTCAGGAAAGCATCACTACCCAGGAAAGCATTTCAACATGTGAATAGTAATAAGAAAGAGATTAGTCAAGTGCTTAACCATCTGTTCAAGCACTCGGCTTCAAGTGGAACCTAAAAACACACTTGTACATGTTCTTAGTTGGACATGAAGATTCTCACTATGTCCATGAGTACTTCATCTACCTTCAAAAAAAGTAAGCGCATACGCATGTGTTTGCTAAACCAGGGTCAAAGTTAGTCCTTTGTAAGTTCTTTAGGTCAGGCATTGGCAACCTATGGCTTGTTAGCTGGATTCAGGGGGCTCTTGTGGCATTAGGCAGCAGGGAGCCTTTGCTTGTGCCATGCTACAGCAAGGCACTTGCCCATGCTACACTGCAGCTAGGCAGTGAAGAGAAGCAGCAACAGTGGCTGGGTCCTACTGTTGGCTCACCTTGGACCTGAGATGTGTCATTCTGGCCTGCTGCCAGAAAACATGGATGACCCCTGGTTTACATCATTACAATATTTACTCCACTGATAATATAGGCTCAAAATTAGGAAAACATATAAATACTGACTGAAGCACTTCTCCTAAAGAGGAATGCCTTACTGAATAAAGGCCAGGCACTGGAAAAAGTGCACAACGAAAAGAATGCATACAGGTTCACTGCTTCTCTCCTCAGGTTAAACAAGTGAACAACTACCTGTGCTTCTCTGCCTATACTGCTGACATTTTTCAGGCATTTATAATTTCAACATTCACTAACCTTTTCACACTTTGGGAACATACTTCTCAATAAGCGCTACTGAAGTCTAAGTTCCGATTGCAGGGAAATGTTCAAAATCTGAAGAAACTTTTAGATCTGCACCAATATATCGGTCCAATATCAGATCGGCACCGATCTAAAGAAAATTTTCTGCATCAGAAATTGTCCCGATGCAGCCGAT
>NW_017729006.1:33962429-33962758 GCF_001723915.1 Gavialis gangeticus | reverse complement strand
AGTGTTCAAAATCTGAACACTTAGATCTGCACCAATATATCGGTCCAATATCAGATCGGCACCAATCTAAAGAAAATTTTCTGCATCAGAAATTGTCCCGATGCAGCCGATAATCTGCCGAATAAATGCCTGTGCGTGCATGCAGCCACGTCACAGTACACAGACAGTGAGGAGCAGAGCCAGCAGTGTGGAGTGCTGCATGCAGCTGGTATGTCTGGTGTGGTGGAAGGGGAGTGGTGAGGTGTGAGGGGAGGCAGATCAAGGCCCCCATGGTAAGGGAGGGTGTGGGGTGGGGCAGGGGCTGCCCAGCCAAAGCCAGGGTGGGCATG
>NW_017729006.1:33957125-33957429 GCF_001723915.1 Gavialis gangeticus | reverse complement strand
ATGATAAGGGAGGGTGTGGGGTGGGGCAGGGGCTGCCCAGCCAAAGCCAGGGTGGGCATGGGATGGAGGCATGGCTCATCAGGCAGGCACAGAAATGAAGGGGGGGCAGCTCTCGCCACTGCTCTGGGAAGGCATGTGGAGGAGTGTGGCCCTGGATCTGCACAGGGTGGGGTGGGCTGGGCTCTTCCTGGCTAGGCAGATCCAGGGGCACATGCTCCCCCCATGTCCTCCTGGACAAGTGGTGCGAGCAGTGGCGGAAGCCACCAGACAAGCACCGGATGAGCCACGTGCAGTGGCGGGAGCC
>NW_017729006.1:33954672-33955122 GCF_001723915.1 Gavialis gangeticus | reverse complement strand
CCCCGCTCCCTTCCAGAGCCCCCCCCACCACCGACAAGCAGCAACTCTGTCCTGCACCCGAACCAGCCCTGGCCCCCGCCCGCAGATGCAGCCTGTCCCACACCACGCAGATCCCCACCCGTGACCCCTGGACAAGCCGCTTGCGGCTCTGTCCCGCAACCCTCCCCACCCCAGCTGGTCAGTGCCTGCCCCTGCCCCAGCCCTAGCCCCATTCCTTCCCTCCACACAGGGGCCTTGATCTTCCCCCTCCACACCCCTTCCACCACCCCAGACTTACCAACTGGACACAGCTCTTCAAGCTGAACAGCTGCATATCAGAAATTCATAGAGTGTTACAGGCTGGAAGGGACCTTGCAGATCATCTGGTCCAGCTTCCGCACTCTAGGCAGGAAGACTATTGGAGTTAGGTGACCCCAAGTGAGGTGACTGTCCAGTCTCCTCTTGAAAACC
>NW_017729006.1:33947204-33949672 GCF_001723915.1 Gavialis gangeticus | reverse complement strand
TATCAGTTGATGCATCCCAGCATGTTATTTGCCCTGCTGACCATCGCCTCACACTGATGGCGCATATTCATGTGATGGTCAATCATTAACCCAAGGTCCTTTTCGGCCGTGGTACAAGTCAAGCTGTCACCACTGAGCCTGTATGTATGTTGAGGGCTGTTTGCCCCCAGATGGAGCACCTTACATTTGGAAGTGTTAAACTTCATCTGGTTCTGGTCTGCCCAACTCTCAAGCCAGTCCAGGTCCACCTGTATCTGCAACCTCTCTTCTGATGTGACCACACTGCTGCATAACTTGGTGTCATCTGCAAACTAGGCCAGCAGGCTTTTCACTCCCCCATCCAAATCATTGATAAAGATGTTGAAACACCAGTCCAAGCATGGATCCCTGAGGGACACCATTGGCCACTTTGTGCCAGGACAACACAGATCCATTCATGAGAACGCTCTGGGTCCTACCCTGTAGCCAGTTTCTCACCCACTGAACCATTAAGCAGCTGAGCCTACAATCTTCCAGTTTTCCCACAAGGATATCGTGGGATACTAGATCAAAAGCCTTTCGGAAGTCTATGTATATAACGTCTACCTTGTCTCCCAAGTCCAGGAGGCGAGAGACCTGGCTGCAAAAGAAGGTAAGACAAAATCATGTCCCATGACAAAATCTACCCATGACAAAGCCACACTGGCTATCATTCAGAATCTTACCTTCCGTCAGTATATCGCACATAGATTCTTTAATGAGCTTTTCCAGGATTTTCCTTGGGATAGAGACTAGGCTGATTGGCCTATAGTTGCCCAGGTCCTCCCTCTTCCCCTTCTTGAAGATGGGCACAATGTTGGCCCTCTTCCAATCCTCAGAGATTTCCCATTAAACTGGATCGGTATCGGCCAATATGCCTCCTTAAAAATTGACTACCGGTATTGGCCCCAAAAATATCTATCAGTGCACCCCTAGAAACCTTTTTGCCCCCTCAGTTTGCAGATTCTAGCACAATGCATGTGCTAACCTTGTAGGATGGCTATCATAGAGGACAGTCCAGTTATCCTCTGTTGATACAAAACCGGATGCCTTTATGTCCTCTATTTTTCTCTTGAAGAAAAAAATAGAGGACATAAAGGCATCAGGTTTCATATCAATAGAGGACAGACGACAGAGTAGCAGAAAACCAAAATGTCCTCTATGATGGCCACCTTATAACCTTGTAATCAGGTGCACTAGAAACTACATAGATTAGTCAGCCCAGTACCATTTTCATAGAAAGTAAATTCATGTGAGCAGATGATAGATGTCCAGACAGCTATACTCAGCATACAGAGACTTTTCCTTTATAACTTAAAGAAGTCCATGTATTTTTCTGTATATGGAGGATGTGCAGCAAAACAATTCCCTGATGCAATGATACTGAAATAGCATCAATGGGGGAAATGGGGAAAATTCATTATTATAATACACATTTTCCATCACACTACAACACGGCAGTAAATTTGAGTAAAAAAAAGTGTACTGATAAACGGGGATCCTGGTTTTCTCTGACAAAAAACAAAAAAATCCTCAATTTTTAGATTAAAAAAGTAACCCAAAATCCAATTTTTTCTGTGAGTAAAATGAAACACCACTAATATATATAGATGACTAATATATATAGATATAAAGAGAGATATATCTATATCTATAGATATATATCTTTATCTAGATATATCTATATTAGTGGTGTATATATTAGATGTATGTATATATAGATGTATATATTATATATATATTAGTGGTATTTCATTTTACTCGCGGAAAAATGTGGGTTTTGGGTTACTTTTTTAAATCCAAAAATTGGCGGTGGGGAATTATCAGAGAAAACCAGGATCCCTGCTGATAAATGCAAATGAAAATAAATTCAGGTTTGGATTCCTGATCTGATTTAACCCACAATTTGGTGTCTTTTCTTTCAAAAAACCTGTATCTTATAGAATTATTGTGCTACGGGAATAGTCCTGCCCCCTCTGAAGTCCACAGGAGGTGGCTTAAATGAGAGTTGGATGTGACCCTGCATCAGTAAATCAAGTAAAAGGGTCAGTTATCACTAATACTGTATTTTAACATGCAAATATTCTTTCCTTTTTCTCTACATGCCTAAAATCTTGGATACCACTGTGATAACTGAAGTATAAATATCTATATATTGCCTTAAGATGTATTCTATAAAGGGTATATTTTTTTCTATCCATGTAGTAGACATGGAAAAAAATCTATACAAATCCGTAGTAACACAATTTTAATAGCTCAAATAAAAAGGGATCATGTTAGTATAACATACTAATATATCCTAATTTCACTTCCTTTCCATTCCACTCAACTGGCTATGCCTACCATAGATACAAATAAATAATGACCTTTTACATCTAATGTCTAACATATCTTTACCAAAGTAAATCCTACTTGAATAGAAAAAAAGATGCAAATAATATGGCTAAGAA
>NW_017729006.1:33941194-33942204 GCF_001723915.1 Gavialis gangeticus | reverse complement strand
GCTCAAATAAAAAGGGATCATGTTAGTATAACATACTAATATATTCTAATTTCACTTCCTTTCCATTCCACTCAACTGGCTATGCCTACCATAGATACAAATAAATAATGACCTTTTACATCTAATGTCTAACATATCTTTACCAAAGTAAATCCTACTTGAATAGAAAAAAAGATGCAAATAATATGGCTAAGAACGTCTATGCTACTGTGAAAAACTGTGTTTTTAAAACCCGTGTCCACTGCCCAGCTCATGGGCCTAATTAATATATTGATACCTTATATCAGCTCATCAGCTCTCTGATCCTGCAATGCTGCCTAGGGAGAAGAAAACCAGATTTACTGTTGTAAAGGTACTGACCTTTTACACTCTTATTATCAATTAGACTATAGCTATATGCACTTTGCACCACAAATTTCTCTAAAACAGAGTGTGTACAGCCTAAAAACAAAAAGGAATGAACAGCCATTGCTTGCAATAACAAGGACTAGACTTGATGACCCATTCACTAGAAATTCAAGATTAAAATCCAGTTTTGATTCTTGAACAGCTTTAGCCCATAAATGACAAAATTTTGTTTCCCTTCAGAGAAACCCGTTTCTTAAAAGAATTACTGTGCTATGGGAATGAGCCTGCTCCCTCTAAAGCCAACTGGAATACAGTATTTCCACTGACTTCAGTGAGAGCTGTAAGGGGGATGTCAGGGTGTGTGACAAGAGTCCAGGTTCTAGAGTTCCAACCTCATCTATTTCTTCTCTGGATTCCCTTCCTCCCCAAGAAAAATGGATTGTGCCATTGAAAGTTGGATGGGTCTACAAAGATGAACAGAGAGGGCTTCTCTTTCTCTGTTCCTACAGATTTTCCTAGGAACAGCTTCCTCGTATGCAAGAAACCAAAAATGTTCCAGTCCCTAATGAAAAATATCAGTGCTAGGAAAGTCCTATTCACCCCATTTCAGCTACAGACAACTTCTATATGATACAAAGCACCCTAGATTCACCATCTGAATT
>NW_017729006.1:33930036-33936194 GCF_001723915.1 Gavialis gangeticus | reverse complement strand
AATGTTCCAGTCCCTAATGAAAAATATCAGTGCTAGGAAAGTCCTATTCACCCCATTTCAGCTACAGACAACTTCTATATGATACAAAGCACCCTAGATTCACCATCTGAATTGAGGTGTTCCTAAAACAAGTCAAAAAACTGTAATCAGTTCCCTGGAGTATTGCATCCGGTTTTGGCGCCTCCACCTCCCTGGTTACAGAACAAGTTGGAGAGAGTCCAGCAGAGGGCAACAAAAATAGTTAGTGGGCTGGAGCACATGACTTATGAGGAGAGGCTGAGGAAACGGCATATTTAGTCTGGAGAAGAGAAGAATGAGTGGGGATTTGATAGTAGCCTGCAACGACCTGAAGGCTGGTTACAAAGAGGATGGAGTTAGACTGTTCTCACGGTGGCAGATGACAGAACAAAAATCAATGGTCTCAAGTTGCAGTAAGGGAAATTTAGGTTGGATGTTAGGAAAAACTCTCTCACTGGGAGGCTGGCAAAGCACTGGAATAGATTACCTAGAGAAGTGGTGGGATCTCCATCCTTGGAGATTTTTAAGGCCTGGCTCGACAAAGTCCTTGCTGAAATGATCTAGTTGGGGTGGTCCTGCTTTAAACTAGGTGACCTCCTGAAGTCCCTTCCAACGCTAATTTTTTATGATTCTATTATAATCTAACTATTCAATAATCATTTGTGCTTTTTAAATAGTCCTAATCTGAAAGACTGATATTTACTTCTCAGACTCAAATTTTAAGCCTAGAACAGATCTCCCACAGAAGTACTGGGAAGTGGTAAATGTATCTGTAGAAAGGAAAACAGAATTTGCTCTCCTGTTTCTTGGGGAGTAGCTCTGAAAGAACAATCACAGAAAATGAAAACTGCCCCATTTTGTAAACTGGCCACGTTAACACAGGGTTTGTTTTGGTTTGGGGTTTTTTTTTCCTTTCAACTAATAGAGGGAGTAGTAAAGCAAGATCTAGTGACCATCAGAACAGCACACCTAGCTATCATTCAGTGCCTGAAGAATTTCCCTTGACTACAAAGTGATCAAATGGTTGTGTGTGTGTTTTTTTTTAATTTAGTGGTTGCTATAATTTGCATGCAACAGCTTACTCATAAGAAAGGGGAGGGGTAAATCAGAGAGAAAAGTGACAGGTGCTTCAATTTCTTGTCAAATTCTTATCATGCATACACAATAAAAGACAAATGGAACAAGGCAATGACAACTTGCACTGTTGTAATGGAGAGAAAATCATGCACCTAAGTCACCCATCAGTTTAATGCAAAAAAGATTATGGATGTAAATAATCACTCAAAGTGAAGATAAATAATCTTCTTCAGGGCCATTACACTAATGGTGAAAGAGAAGAAAAGGGTGAATAATTAAAATGAAGCGCACTGAGTGAGGACTTGAGGGATACAAATTATTCGTGAGGCAGTGACAGAACTTGATCTTCCTCAACACACAATGACTACTGAAGTATACAAACTGATGTCCTTTTGCAGAATTTAGACCAAGCCTTGCAGCCATTATTTATTACTTTAGTCTATTGGTTTTATTAAGGACTAGCTGTTTTCAAGAGCATTACGTATATAAACAACAGCTACCAAGTTGTGTTGCTCCTCTCACCCCCAAACTTCCTCTTACAGCAGGTCTCAAAATTCAAAACGGGATGCATCTACACTGAAATCTTGGTGGGCAGCAGCACCCTCAAAATCTGCTCCACGTCTCCACATTGTCTACCTCCCAAACCAGAAGCAGCATAGACATGTTTCTGCAGCACAGTAGGCAGGATAGTTAAAATAAGGGGCAACCAGTGTTCCTTTATTCAGAATAATTGGTACTAGCTTTAGAAGGTTGATGGGTCTATGTAAAAGTAGATTAAAATATTTACTGTGGGGGGAGTTTTTGGTTCTCATAAAATTTTGCATGTACCTTTATGATATCTTAATGTCACGGGGAAGAGGGAAGAGAGAATTTATAGCTATTATATTTTGTTACAGCATTTATCCTCAAGTACTGCTGTCCCGGATTGTATTTCTTAGTGCTCAAGCAAATTTTCAGGCTTGCAAAGATATGCTATGTTTTTAGCATTGTTTAAGATTTTAGAGAAGAAAGCAGCTACAGGAAAGAGGGACATGTGTGAACAGCAGCAATTTGCTGCCTGTCTTGGGCTTCTGTTGTCCCAAGAAGTAATTCTAATGTTGCTTTCTCAGACTTAGGTACTGGGGTTGTTCAGAGATTCCTGAAAAATGGGACTGCCCTGCATGGTGATTTAGAACAGGTGGTAGAAGAGAAGGGGATGGAAATATTCCCAGACAGTAATCTCTCTTCCAGGGAAGGACCAACTTTCAAGGTCCCATATATCCCCCGCCAACTGAAAAGGGAACAATGCCATTGAAAAAAAGGAGAGCAATAATATTTTTTCCTACCATTTTCACTATTCTTGTATACTAAAACAAAGAGGCATGTTCATGTCCCAGCATCTGACATGTGGCTAAAGTACACAACAGCTTTTTTATTAGATTTCAGGGCATATATAATGTACTCAAGTCACTCAGTAGCATATCAGTTAGGTTGGACACATTCTGATGTAAGCCATCAGGGATGATGCTAAATTTGTCTACAGGGCCTATTCATTAGCATCTTCCCCATGGACAGATATGTCACCAGACACTGGTAAGCTAGGATAGCAGACTGCCAGGACCAGAATGACTAAACAAGTGTACCTAGATGTATCTAGCCATCTAAAGGCTTTAGTGCTTACACATTTTATCTGGTGCTTTCTGACCTGTCTTGTCCCTAGGGGGAATAGGTGTCTCAATTATTCACAGACCAAAATTTGGCCTTCAATGTAGCTCTTTTTAACGTCACTGGAGACCCCACTTGTAACATGTTTCCAAAGTGAGTGCAAAACTGCAAGAAAACCTGCATTTTGAATCAAGCATCCAATTCTGCTCTACCTCATCTGAGAACGTTGCAACGGTGCAGATGGGCACAGGGCAGCCTGGAACAAAAAAGACTTGGATCAAGTAAACTCTGGTACCAGCAGGCAAACAAGGAACAATGAATTGGTTCTTTTTCTATTAGTGTCACTGACAACAGTTGCTGATTTGAGAGGGGTCCAAACTCTGGGCAAAAACACTACCAGGGAGGGGGATGGAGAAGGCAAACACTGTACTGAGTAGACTTTAATGAAGACTTATGCTGCTAGGCTAAGTACAATCAAAAAGCTCCAGGCTAAATTGATTCAATCTTTGCACATTTGTCTAAATTGCATAGACTGAACCAAGAAGCAAGTGAACAGACATTCACTTTTGAAACCGGAAAGTAGAGGTGCCCTGATACATTTCTCCCACATCAGATTGGCACCGATATAAGGAAGATTGACAGTATTGGAAATTGGCTTTTTTTTGCCTGATTTGGCCAATAACATGGCCAATAAATGCCCTGTGTACACACGCAGCCGCAGTATGCACACAGCCAGAATTGCAGCCTGGCGGCTTGGAGAGCGGTATTGGCTCGTAAGTCTGTTGTGGAGGAAGGGTTGGGGGAGAGAAGGGGCATGAGGGACAGATCGAGGCCCCCACAGTGAGGGAGGGAATGGGGCAGGGGCAGGCGTTACACTACAAATTTTTCTCAATTCTCATGGTTGTTAGGTGCCATGTAGCCTACCACGCAAATCTTGTGTACAGAACCACCACAGCCAGGCCCATGATGATTATCCATGTGACCCACAGACCAAGTTTCACAGATTTCATCTATAGATTTGTTTTTAATGACTTTAAAGCAATTAAAAATCTCCTACTTTTCTATCCACTGTTAAACACCCATAGGGAATGTCTAGACAAGTGTGGTCGTGCGGTATGTGGTGCTGCAAACATGCTTGCAGAGTCACATACCACACAGTCCAGTGTTCTCTGCACTGCAAGGGCATACTACCCAAGCATGCGTGGCAGTGGGCTTTTTTCCATGGGTTTTTTTGATCCCTGGATATCTAGGGGTCAAAAATATCACAAGGGAAAAAAACAAACCACCCACCACATACTGTGGTGTTTTAGCCAGTGTGTACTGATGAAAAGCAGAGCGACGCCACCCAGAGCTGCACTGCAGCTGCCAGCCAGGCTTTGTACAGCAATAGCACCACAGCTCCAGCCCTGGGAGCCCACCAGGGGCAACTTAGAGTGCTCCAAAGAACACGTGGCACAGGTGTTCCCCAGGGACAAGCAGCAGCAGCACAAGGTGCGCTGCCACTACTCATCTCCAAGGAACCAAATGTCCACACATGTCTAGCCATACCTATAGACTTTGTCCACTCTGAGCTGACAGGAGGACATTTCTAACAAATTCCTTATACTTCCATTGGTTTTTTGGCAGTCCACAATGGGTCATTTTTAATACAATTTCATTTTCTTAATTAAATTTTCCCTGAGGTATTATCGCAAGGGATTATTTTCCCTTTGATTCCTTTATTTAATATTTCAGAGCCAAAAGCCTGAGCTGAGAGATGGTCAACTCAGCTTTCATGGGTTAGAAAGTTTCACTTCTGATTAATCCTCAGAGAGGATGTGTGTTTTTAAAAAGTGTAGAACATTCAAGTTTGTTAAAAAAAAAAAGAAGAAAAGTCTTGTTATACCAAGGCTCAAGGAAGTAAAAGGAAAATTAAGTATTGCCAAATTAAAAACAAAAAAGACTTCTTGCCTTGTAAAGGAAATATGTTCAATTGAATGAAGTGGGATTCAGGTGTCCAACACCCATGGACTTTCAGTGCAAGGAATATTCTTGAAAATTTCACAAAATTTGTTGCTTTTCATAAAGCTGTAGCTGCTGAAGTTGTGCAACTAAGCAAAAACATCAACTTTCATTAAAATAAAAAGTTCTAGAGCTCATGGCTGATAACAAAACCTTGCAAATATAAACCCTAAACACTCCAGTACCAGATGAAAAGCTCAAAGGTTATGAATTAAAAACTACACACACCATTTTTAGGAAATCAGTTCATAATTTTTATATGGTGGACACTGGCAGTATTGTAGAACTTGGTGTCCAGCTATACAGTGGGCCTTCCTTTGAAAAACTGTTCCCTAACTTGTTACGTGAGAGTGATTGTGTGTACATGGTATGTGCTAGTTATGTCTTTCCACTGAATGGCAGATCATATGCACACCATAATTACCTTGACAGAAAAGCTAAGTCATAGCAGTAGGGAAAAGAAAACAACAATATAACAATGAATAGTAAATCATACAAATGACAAAAAGATGTTGCACAGCAACTTTGTAAACAGATTCAGTAACATTATTTTAAACTAAAGGTGCGGAGGGCCTCTGTATTTGAGAAAATCTCAGTTTTATACTTGCTACTAAGACACAATGTCACAATCTTTCAGTCTAATATTATAGATCACAAAACAGCCATCATGTCACACAAAAAAAAAAGCTCAAGAGAAAGACCAGAGAAGGGCCACCTGTATGATCAGAGTCTTGCACAGCAAGCCATACGAGGAAAGGCTGAGGGACCTGGGACTCTTCAACCTTAAGAAGAGAAGGATAAGAGGGGACTTGGTAGCAGCTTACCACTACATCAGAGGCATACATCAAGGGCTCGGTGAAAAACTGTTCATGAGAGCACCCTTGGGGAAAACCAGGAGTAACGGTCACAAACTCCTGGAAGACTTTTTCAGGCTCAACATTAGGAAAAACTTCTTCACAGTCAGGGTGCCCAGACCGTGGAATAAGCTCCCTCCAGAGCTGGTGAAATCACCTACACTGGAAATCTTCAAGACGAGATTGGACGGTCACCTTGTTGGGATCACCTGGAGGCCAGATCCAGCCCAACACGGGATTTTATCTAGTCCACAGCAGTTCTCCTGGCCCCACCCAGCCCAGGCATGGTGGCAAGGGTGGGGGGGCCCTGGGCTGAGGCACATGCAGCCAGACCCACCACCCCCAGATACACAGCAGGGTTGGGGTGATGCAGTGGCTAGAGTCAGCTTCCCAGCAGCAGCAGCTCCTTCCTGCTGCCACTGCAAGTGTCACTGCCAGACCCAGCACTGCTGCCAAACATCCTAGCCTGTCCACCCACTACTGGGGGAACTGGAGTGACAGGATTTTTTGAGAGAATTATCATAGTGCATGTCCATGAGGGGCTAGCAGGGGAGATTATGCTTA
>NW_017729006.1:33906146-33930025 GCF_001723915.1 Gavialis gangeticus | reverse complement strand
ATGACTTCATGGAGACTGGCCTGGAACCCCCACAATCACAGCTCTGCCCTGGCACTGGCTCTGTGATGTTACCACCCCATGATTATTTAGTCTAGACAAGAGGAGACTGAGGGGGAACTTAATAGCAGCCTCCAGCTACTTGAAGGGGGGGTTGAAAGAGGATGGAGCCAGACTGTTCTCAGTGGTGGCAGATGACAAAACAAGGAGCAGTGGTCTCAAGTTGCAGCAAGGAAAGTTTAGGTTAGATATTAGGAAGAATTTTCTCACCAGGAGGGTAGTAAAACACTGAAACAGGTTGCCAAGAGAGGTGGTGGAAGCTCCATCCTTGCAGGTTTTCAAAATCTGGCTAGACAAAGCTTTGGCTGGGATAATCTAGTTGGGGATGGTCCTGCCTTGAGCAGGGGGTTGGACTAGATGACCTCCCAAGGTCCCTTCCAACCCTAACTTTCTATGATTCTATGATCCTAGCCCCAACTCTGCCTCACTCCCCACCTGTCCGTGGCCCCATCCCATCTACCACCCAAGCACACACTGCTCGCCCACCCATCCACTCCATCCAGCACCCACAGAGGTGGGTGCAGGAAGACAGGCCCTGGCCAGATAGGATCAATTGCACCTCCTGCTCACAGCTGGGCCAGGTCAGCACCTCCCTCCACCACACCCCCGCCATGTGGGGCCAGGTCAGCACCCACCTCTTCCAGCCCACAACAGCTCACCAAAACTGTGTAAGTGGCCCTCCAGTCCAAATAATTGTCCACTCCTGGGTTAAGGTGTCTTGCAACCTGTCTGGGCTTCTAGTGAAGCATCTGAATGAATGCTAGTGAATCAGAAACAGTTACTGCAGATGTGATGCTAGCCATATCACTACCACGGGCTCCAATGGTTAGAGAAACCGGCGAGCCTGAGGTATGACAGCTCAAGTGGGCCTTTGACCTCTCACTTTTTGATTCACAAAAGAAACAAAGTTTAGCAAAGATTTCAAGATTTCAAGGCAAGCGGTCCCAAAGCTTTGCCAGTCACTTGGCATGGTATCAGTCAGAGTTTTGGTGGCTTCATAATTTTTAAGATAATCCTGGTCATCAGGCAGTTTGGACACTTGCAGGTCTTGTTGCATCTGTTGTGAACAGTAGCTATGGAGCAGATACAAATCTTGAGCAATTGTGGGGATATTCCAAATAGTAAACAAAGAGATGCATGAAAAATACTATCTTTATAGACCTAAGACAGGTATGTTGTAAATTACTAACATTGCATCGGTATCTTTAGATTCTCTATGACTTAATCTTAAGTCTTGTCTGACACCAGATGTCTGGAGCACAGTGCCTGGAAGTTTTGCAGAGACAATGACATGCCTAAAAGTAAAACATTTAGGGGTAAATCTTACCTCCAGCCACTGAGCTAAAGACAAGCCAGAGTTTCTCCAGCCTACTTTCCCAGAAGACAGAGGGGAACAGAAGAGCCATTAGGCTGAAGTGGCTCTACATCAAATGCAAGGTGCTATCAGCTATGGAGGATTTCACCATATTCAAGAGCAGCTGTGCCATGAGGATTTGGCCCTAGCCATAGTGCAGTATAAATGGCTTGGTGCTATGTAAGTACTGCTTTTAGGAAATACCAGAATAAAAGTGAAGACTGTGGTGTGGTATTTATTACCTTTTAACATCATCCATACTACACACATGGTACAAGTTTAGAAAAACTATAGTACTTTCAGAATATTTGCCCACTTTGTTTTTTAGTCTGGCTTCTCACCAGTTAGGTTACAACATGGTCTTACACTGGCACTTCACAGGCTGAGTAATAAGAATGGCATAAAGGAGCTTGCTGACTTAAAGGATGCTAATGCAACATGGCAGAGGTGATAAGTGTGTCATCTCTAGAGATCAGACAAGAATGGTATAACCGACCCTCCAGCACACTGCCCATCAAGCTCAGGAACACTGCCAAGGCAGCATCCAGACCACAACTGTAGGACGGGAAAGTGATCGCAGCAGCAGTTATGCTTAGCCACAGGAGAAAGCAGTACTAGAACAAAGGTTTAGTCGTTCTTATAGAGGAATAGTAACTACTAGGGATGCATTGATATATCGGTGGGCTATCAGTTCAGCACCAATAAAAGGAGAAATTACATTATCAGTTATCAGCTTTTTTGGTTCTGGTAGCCAATAATTATGGCTGTGTGCCCAAAGCACCCTGACGAGCATAGTCCAGTCCCCATTCCCTGGTGCCAGACCAAGCCCACAGCAGACTACATGTCCCAGCAAGCAGCAGGAAGAGGAAGGGGAAGGGGCGCCAGGGAGCAGCCACAGGGCAATGCACTCAGCAACTAAGGGACTATTACCAGATCCTGCTGCTGCTGCCACTGTCATGGCAACACCATGTGCACAGGAAGGGCCTGAGCACTGGGGCTGCCACCAGGACATTGGGCTGCATGCTAGGGGGTAAGGGGCCGCACAAGGGACATTCTGCTCCACTGGGCACCGGACGCCTTTGCAAAAGCAGCTTCTCCCCAGCAGCCACAGGAACTTGGCTGCAAAGGGCCCTCTGGCGCTGAGGCAGCAGTGTGCTTTGGGGCTCCAAATGCACCTGGCATAACTGTCTGCACAACGGTCCACCCCACCAACCCAGGACAGCAGCCTGGGCTGCGTGGGGAGCAGGGCTGCAGATAGGAGCCATGCGTGAGGGGGTGACATGCATGGGAATAAGGCAGTCATCGCCTTCCTCACTGAGGGCCAGAGCAGGCAGAAGGCGGCTCCTGGTTCAGGGGATGCCCGATACAATGTTTTGAGTTGCTCTGCGGAGCTCGAAATAAAAAAGGTTTATTTATGTCAGGAGTTTAAAATGTCTTGCACTATTACTAAATATTGGTTATCAAATTGGTTTTAGCCAATATAGTTGGTTAATCATCAGCTATTGATATGGGCCAACAAAATCTTTAATTGGTGCACCCCTACTAACTCAAGGTAGTTTGAGCATGTAACCAGAAAGCCTTAAAACTATGTGGAAAAGAGAGTTCAGACCAGGAGAGTCATGGGCAGGGGAAAAAGAGAAGCTAATGAATGGGTATATGAAACAAACCTGAAAACAGGTTAGAGAAAGTCCAGAGGTGGCAACAAGAATAATAAATGGCTTTGAAGGCAAGTCACATGAAGAGAAGCTGAACAAGCTACACATGTTCAGCTTGCAGAAAACGCGCTTAAGAGGGGACACAAGAACAGTCTTCAAATACCTGAAGGGTAGCCATAGAAAAGGGAGAGAATGCCTTTTCTCTCTTGCTGCACAGAGTAGGATATGGAAAGCCTTAAGTTTCAGTGAAGGAGGTTTCAACTGGATATCAGGGAAAGCTTCTTCAGTGTTAAAACAGTGAGGAAATGGAATAGACTGCCTAGGAAAGATGTGGACTTGCCTTCACTAGAGATGTTCAAGAGGTTGGACAGCCACTGGTTAGGGATGATCTAGGTCTGGGGCAGGCAATTATTTCAGGTGGAGGACCACTTACCAAGTTGTGGCAAGCTGTCGAGGGCCATGTGGGTAGCCCCACCCCTTGATAGGTGCCCTACCCCCTGGTCACCATCTTTGGACCAATGTCCCAATGTCTTGGGACCAATGTCCCAGGGCCAGCACAGTGGGGCCCAGAGCAGGGCGCAGGCTGGCAGGGGTCTGTGGAGCTGGGCTGGGCTGCACCAGCAGGGAGAGAGGGGAGCTGGCCTGGCTCCATAGAGCCCCTGCCACCCTGCTCGGGGTCCTCATGGCACTGGCCCTGGGACATGGGTGTGGGCCCTGTGCTCCCGCACCTGCTCATTCCCAGTGCCCCCCCAGCCCCGCAGTACAGGTGGGGGGCAGCGCACAGCCCTAACCCCCTGCTCACCAGCAGGGAAGGAGCTGGTGTTGAGTGCGGAGGGAAGGTGGCCCCTCGCCCACCCTGTGGCCGGTGCACCCTGCTGCAGCCCTCGCAGCCCGCACAGGGCTGTCCTAAGCAGGCACAGAAGCACCAGGTGGGCTGCGAGTGGCTGCAGTGTGAGGCATTGGCCACAGGGTGGGGGAGGGGCTGCTTTCTACCCCTGCACTCAGCACCAGCTTGTAACCCACCCCCGCTGCCAGCCTGGGCCCTGCGCCAGCTCCAGGCTTGCCTGTGGGCGCTGCGCTTGGCAGCAACAACTGCGGCCCCCCCTGCTTGCCACGCTGGGCAGTGTTTGCTGCTGCTGCCCACCCAGAGCTTGAACGCTGGGCAGCAGCAGCAAACGCTGCCTGGCATAGCAAGCGGGGGGGCCGCAGCAGCACAGCCCTGATGTGCAAGCCCGGAGCCAGCGCGGGGCCCAGGCTGGCAGCTGGCTGGGTTACAAGCTAGTGCTGAACACAGGAAAAGAAGCCCCTCACCCTCCATGTGGCCGGTACTCTGCACTGCAGCCACTCGCAGCCCACGTTGGGCTGCCTGTGCCTGCTCAGGACAGCCCCACCCGGACTGCGAGCAGCTGCAGCAGGGAATGCAGAGGCACAGGGTGGGGGAGGGGCTGCTTTTCCCCCTGCACTCAGCACCAGCTCATCCCTTGCACTTCCCCCGACTCCCCCCTCTTACCTGAGGCTCCCACCCTGGGGCAGCCACATGGACCAAGGCCAGAAGCCCCTGCTGGGGCTTCCAGCTGCAGGGGCAGGGCCAGGTGGGCCCTGCTGTTGAAGGAGCCCTCCAGGGCTTCCCCTGGGTCCTACTGCCCTTGCTTCCTGTCATCTTTGACAGAACCACAGACAGATAAATTTTACTTTTCTAAATGTTTTAGGGGCCCCGCAGGCTGGATAGAATGACCTCACAGGCCGGATCCGGCCTGCAGGCTGTATTTTGCTCACCCCGATCTAGGTGTAGCTATGCCTGTGAATTACTATGGGTATTTTCCATGTTTATGGGCTTTGCTGGTTGCGACATGGAGCTGAGAGGACCCCTGGCCCCTGCTACTGAATATTTCAAGGGTTTCTTAAGCCTTCCTCAGAAGCAATGGGTGTTAGCTGCATGCAGCCAAGGCTGGGGATTTTTACTGGGTGTGCCAATGCTCCTGCTGGACGTGACCTCAGAGGTTCCTGGGCTGAAGGTCTTGCCCCTCAGCTTGAGGTCAGACTAGGGATCCTAGAAATCCATTTGCCACAGAAAAAATTGCAGAATTTGCAGTTTTACAGAGAATCTTTAGAATTATTGGGGGGAAAAATAAAAACTTACAGAAAATAAAATTCTGGCTTCCAAGTGGAGGCCAGCAGTTCTCACAGCCACTGCAGCAACCTGCTGGGAGGGAAAAGCTACCAGCACAGAGGCAAGCAGCCAAAATGGGGGCCTCCCCCTCCTCTCTCCACCAGCGACTGGCCAAGAGGGCTGCTTGTTGTGTGGCCCTGCCTCTCTGCCCATCAGCCACGGACAAACACTAATTTTTATATTTGTAGCAGGGCACTAAGGTGCCTGCTACTTGAAGAGCAGGAATGGCCTGGTGCCGGTTGCCAGGGCAACCAGGAGGAGCTAGGGGTCCACACCTGTTGAGTCAGCTGACCGGATGGGGCAGGGCTGACTTCTATAAGCACAGGCTGGAGGCTGAGAGAGGGGTTCTCGGCTGGCAGCCAAGGAGAAGGAGTGCTGCCTGACTAAGCAAAGGGGAAAGGTCTGAATGTGAGCAGTCGATTATGCTAGTGAGAGATGGAGCACAGGCGGAGGGCGACTCAAAGGAGGTTAGCCGAGCGGTTTAGCTTTGTGTTATAGCCCGGGGGCTTGTGTTATTGTTTTGTTGTTGTTGTAAGACCAGAGGACCGGGTGAGGCTATAAGGGGATAGAGGAGGCCTCATAGGGGAACCATGTCAGTGTGGGAGCCCCAGCCCCGAGAGAGTGGGCAGTGCGAGAAGGCATCTAATAAGACCAAAGAACGCCCAGTACATCCGTGAGACTTGGGGCATGGTACAGGGATGGTTGGATCCACGCAGAGCCCACAAGGCTGGGGTGCACCTGAACCCCATTCTGGTGTACGGGCCCAGTATAGGACAGGAGAACTGTGACCAGAAAGACTAAAGGTAGCCTCCCTATAACACTATAATTCACATAAGACCAAAGACATGGGGGGTGGGATTGTGAGGTGCAGATAGGCAGCTTGGCGCAGTATAGAGGGTAACTAAGGGGGAGCACAGCGACCCCGAGTTCCTGTCCTGTCACAATATTTTTTTTTTATCAGATAAGTTTGGGTTTTTTATCACAATAAATTCGGATCCCTGCTGATCACCATATTTGGGGTCAGGAAAGAATTTTACCCCATAGTCAGATCAGTATGGACTGTGGGGGTTTTGCCTTCCTCTGCACCATAAGGCATGGCCCTCTTCCTGGGATCTCTTGAGCTTATATTAATAACCTTTATAAATGAAGGACATTGACTGTCATGGTCCCCCCTGCTTTATCTGTGACAGTTTAGGGGGTTATGTCCTGTGTTGCATCAGAATTGACTACATAGTTTTTGCTAAGAGGTTAGACAACGAACTAATCTGCTTCAGACAGGAGGCTGGACCTATGGAAGACCCTTCCAGCCTTACTTCTATGATTCCATGAAATGATTGTGAAATCAACCAATAATATCGAATGCAGACTTCTAGAAACAAGGCAAATCAGTTCCATAGTACAACTATGTTCCTACCCTTGAATGAATTCCACCCTACACTTCATATGCTATTAATTAGCATAGCAAGATTCTTCAATAGTATGCAGATAAATAGCTGTAATTGCTATTAAGGGCCTGATTCAAAACCCAATGAAATTAAGAAGAGTAAGAGGGAAGGTCAGATATGAATTAGGAGGCATTACTAACTGATGAACAAAACAGATGTTAGAAGAAACGTTATTCTCAGAGTAATAAAACATATCTGCTAGCCTCTGTCTTCCTTCATTTAAGTGTTCAACCCTGAGAAAAATGCTCCCTTCCACAACAAAATGTCAACAGATTCAACAGATTAAGCAATGTTCAATGAGAGTTCACAGCAGCACTGGCTTATAGGGAAATATTTGAGGGGGGCAGGGGAGTAAGCTTAATTAATACTGTTTCCTATAAAAATGGAGAGGGGAGGCAAAGAAAAACCCTTAGGATAGTTATTCCTTAAATGAGAGCAATTGTTTTCTTGCTCATTGTAATGAGGCCTGCCTCACACTTGCATGGCAGAGATGCAAATTCAAAATAATGTTACCTTCTTGATTAAACACAACTTTGAATACTAGGTGGTACAGGGCTTGCTTTGACTGTACCAGACTAGGGTATCACAGCTTTGTTAAAAACATGACTCTAGTCTTCAGCTGGAAATCAGAAGGCTCCCATATCAGGTGAAAACAAAGGATCAGAACAATAGCTTCATGCTCAAATTATACCAGCCAAGGTTCTAAGCCAAAAGGTTTTTAACGCAAGCACGCTACTGCAAGAAAAGAAATGCCAGATTCTGCTAGCTGTGAGCTTTGAAAGCGTTCCACTGGGATGGAGGGAAGAGGAGATAATGATTGGGGGGGGGGGGAGGAGTGAAATTGAGCAGCAAACTGTTTGTTCTCAAAAAAGAAAAAGAAAAAAGGTTTGCAGGAATCTAGGACACCACTGCCAGACTGACTGCATCTAGGAAAATAAAATAAAATAAACTGAAAGGGCTCCATTTAGGGCAGTTTTGTTTTTCCAGCATCCCGGTAAGTTAGTTAGCTATCAGTTCCTTTTGAGAGCTCAACCTTAAAAACAAACAACCAAAAAAAACAAATATTACAGGAATGTTAACTGAAGTTCTTCATGACTTCCAATCTCAGAGTTCATTTACCTGTATCCCATAAAAAAACTGACGCATCTTTCAACAATTATTTTAGAACGGTGGGGCAAGCACGAGCTTAGTGCATTTAAATGTTAAATGTTGTATTCTGATTTAAATGTTCTTGAATCAAGAATGATGCCAGTTCTCCAAAAGAGACAGGCCATTCTGTTACACATACGTTTCCAGGACACTGTTTGTTTTTCTTTCATAAAAGTGTTTGGTACTGTTCGGCTGGAAATTTTTCACCCAGCTCTGTTATTAAATATGCTTCTTGTCCACTGTGTTATACACACTGAAATACTTCGTATCAATAATCATGTTTCATATATGCAGTTAATCAGACTCCTTGTGCTAGATATTCCTTCCTTTCTGAACTGAGGGTAAGCAACTCCATAAAAGGGTGATCTGAATATCTGCATATATATTCAAGAAAAGAGATGTAAGGAAACATTTTTAAGAGAGGTTTGGTAGCTTCAGGGCAGTTCACATTGAGATGAATTCAGGTCTAGTATTCATTAAAAAGATGCATATAATGATCACACCATCTTTGTAACTGCCATACCAAATATCCTTTACCTGAAAGAGGTTCCTATTTCTGGTGTCTTGTTTTCACTAAGTAGTTCAGAAGCTCTGTGTAAATCAGTCATGCACAGACTGTGCATGACTATGTTACACTGTCTGTAACTCAGCATTGGCTAGAAACTTTCAGGGCTTCTGAACTAGCATTGTCACCTGCAAGATATCTTAGGAGTAACAGTGCAAAGAATCAATGTTTCAAAAGATGAATGGGGAAGTCTAGTGGACCAGAAATCCTTGAAAACAAGAGAGAGGAACAAGTTCCTAAAAGAAAGGCAATACAAGGGAGATATGTATTTATGCGAGAGGAAGATTTCATTGTCTCTAAAGAAAGTCTGCTCGTCAACTCTGGGCATTTTTACACATGCACTGAGAGGCGAGGGGGAAGGGGTGTGCACACGTTAATTAGCCGCATGAATTAAAAGTGCCCAAGCGTCATGTGCATGTGTTCCCCACCATTTTTCGGTGCATGGACACTTATATATGTGATGCCAGAGTCTGCTGGAGTGCGTTTATTTCCATGTTGCAGCAGGCTCAATTAATCGAGTCTGCTCTGATGCACCGGATTTCCAGTGCGTTAGAGCCGACTCCCTGCACAACTGTAGGAGCCCTCTGCTCTTAAACATGGTTCCCTAAAGTGATTATGTAAAAGTGTGTCCTTTTCAGTTAGACCTACTGTCTATACATTCAAGGTTTGCCTGCTGACTTTAGTAGCAAAAGATTTGATTTTTCTCAGTTTCATTCATCCTTGCAAAGGGGATCAATGAGAGCCACTTCCACAGTGATCCCTAGTAATGTCTCCAACTGCCAAGAGCTCCCAAATCAACAAAAACATCAAAGTGCACAAAGATAAAGACATAGACACCATTTCTGTCATACGAAAGAAAAAATCCTTGCAAAGTAACTGATGATGTTTGAGATGGAGCTAGATTATTTTATCCAATTCATATACCATCCAATGGAAACATTATTTAGTCCCATTTAGAAGGCTACCTTCTTTCACCCCAGCCTTCTCAGATTATGCCCTCTCTTTCTTCTGCCTGTGGCTACAGGTGTGCTCCAATGAGCCAGATGCACATAACTGAAGGCAGCTTATGAAGACAAACTGAAACAGACAACAGTAAGGACAGCATTTCACCAAAAGACTCTGTTACTAGTGACTGTATACATGCCACAAAGAACAGAACTCAATTTTCAGGTTTAAGGTTGAATTAGTATGGATAGCAATTGAAGAAAAATATATACAGTATGTATAAACTGAGTATGTTTTAATCAGAAGTCCTTAAAATAACATATGTGAGGACCTCATCTTTTTAGTCACTTTTCACTATAGAAACACATACTTACTAGAGCAAAAACAACAAGAAGTTCTCTCATTTCATCTTGGAAAACAGGAGCTTTTATTCAGTTGCTGGATTTAACTTCCATTTTAATCAACGGGAGAGGAGCACCTTAAATGTGAGAAATTACACCTCACGGTTGCCATATTCTTTTATAGCCACTATGAACCATGTTAAGAATAGGTTTGAAGCAAAACAATTTGAAAGCTTTGCATTAACCAGGCTAACCAGAAACTGCATCTATCGGGTTGGACATCCTCAAGACAGCTCAAAGCTCAGAAATGAATACCACCACAACATAGACACTTAAGGCCAGATTCCAAAAGTCAAATGAAGGCATACGTAGCTTAGATCCCTACTTATAAAAGGTTCTCAAACCCAGAAGTGTGAGCTGCTAAAACTGCCTAAGCAACTTAGTACTCAACTTTAAAGTTCCCTTGGTGTCTAAGCGCGTTTTTACACGTACTTCAGGAGTTGGGAGTGGGGACCCTTCAGAGAGGCTCTCAGAGCCGCTTTAATTAAAGTGCCTTGAGCATCTCGTGTATCAGTGTCCACACGCTTCCAAATGATTGCAGGGATGCTTTATCTAAAGTTCACTGAATGAGCTCTAGTTAAAGCACCCTTGCCACCATTTTGAAGTGCAGGGATACTGATACCTGAGACATGGAGGCTTGTCTAGACCTAATTAGCTAATTAGCATGTTCCAGCAGACTGGATTAATCAAGTCTGCTCTGATGCACTGTAATTATAGTGCATTGGAGCAGCCTCCTGGCTAGTGCGCAGGCACCCAAAAGTTTTGCTTCTGGCCATGCACAAACACACCTCAGTCTAGGTGGTCTCACATCTATTCAATATCAAAAACATAAATCAAAATACATAAGTGGCCCTTTGATTAGGGAGTGGAACCCAAGAATTCCCTTGTCCAGATGAGTGCCCTAAACACTAGGACACACCATGCTCTCTCTCTCTGCTTCCTCCCAGCCAATTATTTTATTTCTTTAATGCAAACTGGCCCAGGTTCAATAAAAGGAGCTGCAAGTTCCTGCATCCCAGAAAAACTGATACTGTGGTAATCAGAGCACTCTTGGACAGAGAGGGAAGATGGGGAGTGAGGTGTGGGTTTGAATCCACACTTTGTGAAAGGAGGAACTGAACTTAGATAAGCACTCTAAGGCAGAGGTGTTAAACTCTAAACATGCCCAGGGGCAGATCCAGACTGCAGGGCTCCTTTGCAAGCCAGGGATGGTAGCAGCAGGGCAGGTGAGCTGTCAACACAGCCCTCACTCAGCCTTCTACCACCACTGGTCATGTGCATCAGAGTCCAAGATCCCCAGATTTTGCAGCAGGCCACATCCCTCCTGTGACAGGATGGCACCGTGATGTCTCTAGTGGCCCTTGATCCTGCCTGGCCCTCACTCAAGTGTCTCAGGGTCTCACCCTGCTTCCTATTCTGCCACAACTTGGTGTTAAAAGGTAATGAAGGGAAGCTGCCCTTGGAGGCTGGTGAGCCTAGGGTCCTCTCACTTTCTCTCTCTCTTTCTCTCGGTACTCACTCCCTCAGGCCCTACTTGCCTTAAGGGCTAAATTTGGGCCCTCCTCCACCCCTACAGCCACGTCCATCCCTGCAGATGTTACACTGTCTGGTTCCATCCTTTGCTACAGGCCTCAGCCTTCTTGGCTTTGGCCTCTCTTACTGTGACTACAGGCTTCCAGCCTTGGCCCAGTGATTCAGACCCAGTTCTCAGCCTTACCCCTCTCTCTATCTCTGGGTCCCTTGGCCCTGTCCTGCACTTTGTTCCAGCCCCTCCGGCATCCCTAACCCAGAGCAAGGCTGCTCTCCGTTCGGCTCAGAATTCCCTGGCATCCCTGATCCACAGTAAGGTTGCTCTTGGTTCAGCTCAGCACCCTCCTAGCCTCAGCCTGCTCCAGCCCACAGCCCACAGCCCTTGGGGTTCCTGACCACAGGCTTGGCTGTCTGCTACTCAGTGCCTGCCAGGCACCCCTCCATGGCCTCCATACCTACCCTACCAGCCACCCCGGCCCTCCAGTCTCAAGTTTAAATCATTATGAGCCAACAGTGTGCCCTTGTTGCTGAGAACGTTAACGACATACAGGACTGCATTGGTAAGAGTGTTGCTAGCAGGTCAAAGGAAACGATTATTCCGCTCTATTCAGCACTGGTGAGGCCACATCTAGAGTACTGCATTTGGTTTTGGGCCCCCCATTACAGAAAGGATGTGGACAAATTAGAGAAAGTCCAGCTGAGGGCAATGAAAATGGTGAGGGAGATGAAGCACATGACCTCTGAGGAGAGACTGAGGGAACTGGACTTATTTAGTCTGGACAAGAGATGACTGAGAGGGGATTTAATAACAGCTTTAAACTACCTGAAGGGGGGTTCAAGAGAGGATGGAGCTAGACTGTTCTCAGCATTAGCTAGGAGCAATGGTTTCAAGTTGCAGCAAGGGAAGTTTTGGTTAGATATTAAGAATTTTCTCTCCAGAAGGGTAGTAAAACACTGGAACAGGTTACCCAGAGAGGCAGTGTAATCTCCATCCTTGGAGGTTTTTAAGACCTGGCTAGACAGAGCCTTGCCTGGGATGATCTAGTTCAAGATGATCCTGCTTTAAGCAAGGAATTGGACTAGATGACCTCCTGGGCTAGGGATAGATGTTACACATAAACTGGTTTAAGTGATCAGAAACTGGTTTAAACCTGTAACAGAGCAGATGTTCAGTGCACATAAACCAGTTTGAAAATGGCTGAAACCAGTCTGAGTTAGTTAGTTGAATGTAGTATCAGACTTAACTGATTTGGGTCAAACCGATTTATGCAATGTCTGTCCCATACCCCTTCCTAGTTTACGTTAAATCACTGTCCCCCATTATCCCAGATGCTTTGCAGCCCTAGGCAAGGCTCTGCTCCAGCCCAGCAGGTCTGGCCCCTCTCCTCTGCTCCCTGGCTGCATCTCTGGCAAGAGACTGCAGGTACACAAGGGTCTGCCTAGCTTCTTCCTGCTCCTCCCCTCACCCTCACCGCTCCCTGATGAAGCAGGGTTTCCCCCCTCCCCTCTGCCTTACATTAACACCTTTCAGCATTAGCTAGCAGACCACAAGCTAGCTATGGCCCATGCTGTAGGAGACAGAACAAAGGACAGTGGCTTAGGGCTCTTCGGAGCTAATCAACAGGTAGCTGGTAATGTCCCTCCTTGGAAAAAGTTGTTTAAGTAGAGTCTGAACTAATGAGAGATCCTTTTGTTTTGCTGATGGGGTGACAAATGCTCTGTAAACCCCTGCTGGCACCCTGGCTGACCAGCAAGGCGGGGAACCCCTCCCTAATCAGAGGCGCTGCCAGGGCCTGGCCATGCCCCCCTGAGCCAGCAGTGTGGAAGGGAAGGGAGGGCTACTCTAGCACTCCCCGGCTTCTAGCCTGAGCCACTGCAGGCACGTGCCTGTATTTTTTCAGTCCAGAGGGGATGTCTGTATGGTTACAATCTGATTCAGCCTAGGCAGGTTAGAGTAACCTGCAAAGACTGAATCAATTCAGGCTAAGGCTTTTTGAATGTCTGTCTCTAGCCCTGAGGTCCCTTCCAACCCTACTTTTCTACAATTCTATGATAACATAAACAGAGGCCACTGCTTGACAACTAAAGAAAACCCACCCAGCTCTGGGCTGCGGACTCACTACAGGCCATCAGCTCCCCTTAGCTCTCTCTTGGCAGCACCAGGGAACAGCTCAGATGCCTGCCAGTGTGTGCTGCAACCATCTCCCTGCAGTATGCAGGATCAGCCTGCCTGATCTGGCTCTAGCTTACATGCCTGGAAGCCATGCCCCTTTTGTCACGTGCCTTCCTCAGTTATGGACAGGGGGTTTTCCTGTTAATTAAGGACCAGCTGGCCCTCCTGCAGCTGCCACCCCATAAATCAGCTGGGGTTGCTGCACCCCCAAAAAGTGGCAGGAGCCCCCTGGCTCCCTGTTAGTCTCTTTTCCTCCCCCTCCATTATACACAAGAAACCGGGTTTAGGTCCCCTGTTACACCTCCATTCTGGTAGCCCACCAGAAGCCTGGCCCATGGGCTGGATTCAACTCATGAGCCATATGTTTAACATCTCTGCTGTAACCAATAAGTTCCCGTATACAAAGGGGAGGAGCAAAGTCATCACCACTTTCTCAAAGGAAATGAGCAATTCCTGTTTTTGAAACAAAGTGCTTCAGTGCCCGTCTTCATGAGGGGGCTCCAGGTTGTGACTCAAGTGAAGGAGGCACAGAGCAATGCTGTAGAAAGGAGTGATTTAAAAAACCTCAGAGTTTCTTTAGTTTTTTCTTGTTTGCTCACTTACATGGCTTCCTGCTCAGCAGGCTGGTTTCCAAGGCTCTCACTGCAAGACTCCTTCCCCTGCACTGTACAGGGAACCTAAGTACGTAACTCAAGAGATCTGCATTCCCCTATAGGATCAAGGCTGCCAAGCATCAGCACAGCCAAGTGCAGAGTTGCAGTGCCTGGGTCCTTCTTTGGATCAGGGCTTTATTAAGAAGTGAACTTGGTTTCCCTGCAAGTTATTAGCCCATCAAGCAGATTGATCTACTGTCCATTTCTCAGAGTTATTACAAAAAGGTCACAAGTCAGCCAGGCAGATTATCCATGATAAACCTTCTGAGCTACTAGATGATACACTGTTAAATCAGCACACACCTTAATGCCATACACAGTCTGTTTCTTCCACAGCACGCTGGAAACAGAACTGGCCTCATATAATCTCTGATCTTGCAATCAGTGACATACTAACTGTACTCACATGAGTTGCTGCATTGAAAGCAACAGGACTACTTATACAAGAAGAGACAGTTTTAGACATGCAGAGTGCATCTAGGATTGGGTTAAGAAAAATATCAACATCTACACACTAAATATGGCCAAGAGACAGAATCGCATACTAGCAAATAATTCCCACAAAAAAGTTTGCATCAATTCTCTTATTTCAGTTTACACCTGGTAAGGATAATTAGGATTATTGTATATAGAATCAAAGCCCTATACACAAGCCAGTCAAACACCAAAACCTACCATTACCTGCAACTGACTTTCTTGTACCAAAAAAAAAAAAAAAACCTTTCTGAAGTGCACATTTCCATTAGCTGCACATTCTGCTGTGCAAATAGAATGTGGATGCAACATACTTTTTTGATGGGACATCCCACTAGGTTTAATGTATTGCTAAAATGGCTCTTTTGAGGACTGGGCAAACTTAAGGACAGTCAAGGATCAAATTATTTTTAAGCACTCTTGGGGGGGTTTACAAAGCACATTCACACTCCAGAGAAGAGCCTCCAGATGCAAACACCACTTCTTCTAGTCCAGCTATGCCTCTTGTAAACTGGAGGATCATTTTTTTCATCCTTCCCACAAAAGACGCACATAAAGAGCTATTTTACAGGGTGAGGGAAGCTTAATCAAGACAGACCCATCATCCAAATCCAAGCAATTGCCTCCGTATCCAAAAACAGGCCTCAGAAAAACCAACTATTCATATGCAGGTAAATTTACAAAGCCAAGATCAGATTTTGGTTATTCTATTACAGATGGACAGTGTAGAAGAAAGAGGGCAGAGGAACCTTTTAACTACTCCTGCCACCTTCACGGGAATACCCAGATTACCAGTGTTTGTACTAAATATCCAAACAGAGTCAGGGCAGTGGGCTGAGCATGGCTGGTGGGTTCCAAAAAGAGTTCACATAACAGCTCCAAGAAAGATGTAGGACCCACATCTTAAAACCAGATTTCTGTCTGCCTATATTCTCTTTTGGAAGATGCCACTGGCATCTGTTTCCTTCCCTGCATTCAAACTTCAGCAGCCTAACTATAGCTAGCGAAGCTACAGGATGCCCTCAAACATCTGTCTGCACATGGCCTCACTCTACTCCCTTTCAAGGTTGCTTCCCTTTCCTTCAGCATCACTGTTCAGTACTAATATCAGCAGGAGTCATGCCCCAATTTCTCCATAGTTCCCTCCAATGGGATGAAAATTCTGTTTGGAGATGCCCTAATTTACTACTCTAGTCTAAGCATTTTCTGATTTGTGCGCTCCTCTGTGCACCTGCTTCTTGTTTTTACACAGTCAGGGCCAGACATAAGTACTTTAGCATTCAGACACTTATGCTGACATTATATATAGTTTCATTTATTAGGAATGTCTTCATATAATTGTTCAAATATGGACATTAAGGTTTTCGCCTACATCATGCTATTAGATATAACCAAGACAACATCTTAGGTTTAAAAGAATTATTAATCCATATTTTCATTGTCTGAGATATAAGATTACATGGCCTAGAAACTGCTACATTTGTAGTGAGCCATGCTGCAGATAACTATAGTACTTCACAATTATCCAGTCTTCTTTTTTAAAGACAAACCTATTAAGAGACTAGAAACAGATGTGGAGAAGGGGAGACCCTTAAGAAAATCTCAAAAGTAGAATCACAGTAATGCCCAAGACATAATCTGGTTAATAAGAACAAATTCAAAGTGGAAGTTTAGAAGCAGATATGGTTCAGGATTAACACACACTGTCATTTGGACCAAGATAAAAAAGATCTTGTCACTACTCAGGCAAACCTCTAATTCTTCAAATGAGAATTTAAGTACAAACAGCAAGTTAGCTTCCATGTTGAACTGAAGCACAACTCTATAGGGAATGCAGAAAGGCTAGAGCCTAGAAATAAGGACAACATTTAGACAGCACGCTCTTAATAAGCAGTCAGTAACAACAGTGGGACTTAAGAAGACTTCTACCTTTGCGCTACTGACTCATGTGATGAAATCATTCTCAGGAATGTTTTCTTCTCAGTGCCCAGTCCTCCACATCATCTCTTGGATTAAATTTATGCAAACATCTGCACAAATATTGGCCCACACTACAGCTAGGCTAGGAAGAGCAAACAAGAGAAAGCCATAGCCAGAACTTCACCACCTTCCATTTCATATTTATAGGTCTTTTAAATACACAACAGAAGATATTTTATATCCTATCAACATAACACAAGGCTGAAGTGGTGCATTAATAAGCCAAGACTGCAGGCATTTCAGACAGAAGTATGAAGCTTAATTTGACAATGCCTTTAATTTTATTGCTTTTCTTTTACTAAAGAAAAAGAAGATAAAGATGACAAAACCAGCAGCCTTCATTCATTGTGTTGCTAGCTGTCACAATTTCATTGCAAAAAATGCAATACTAGGTGTCTGAACTGAAAGCCCCATCTTTCAGTCATAGGATTACACAAGACTGGGCTTTGGTTTAAAAAAGGAGAAGGATTTCTAAGCCTCAAATACAAAGAGAAAAGCATGAAAATGTGACCAGAGGACATTCTGAAGGGTGAGGCTGAACTCAGAACCAGAAGCAAATAAAGGACACAGCATTTTTTGTTCAAAACATGAATGTTTGGGGTGGGCAATAATCCATATACCTCTACTGCTTTATAACTGATATTGGAACAAGGCAAAGGAAGCTTCCATACTTGAGACTGGTAAGTCAACGGCCCACAATCCTTAAGATATTCAGTTTTGTAAAGATATATAAACTAGATGTTTTTGTTCTACACTGAGAAAATTTCCTATCAACTTTAGCAGTAGTTCTGTTCTTTTCCAGTCACAGGACTTGACTCAACAGTGCTCTTTCCTTGGCTTCAGGTAACTATTGTAACTCAGAACATCTATCTAATATTTCTGAGTCATGGTGCAGACCTTGTACTGTCTGCTATATAAGACAATATGAGGCATGCAAGTTGCAAAAATTATATTTGTGAAAGGAGCTCACCTCCAATCTCTGCATAGCATCTACAGTTCCCTAACTCAGACCACATACATCTTAACGGCTGATGTGCCTTTCCTGAAGCTTGAACAGTATTCAGCTTGGAATTTTGATGTTTCAACTTCAGAATTAAATATTTCATCCACTGCCTGAATGTCTTTTTCCTCTTACATATTTAATACGTTGCAACTGAAATCTACCTGTTTAAAACATGCTACATCACACAATATGTCTCCTCAAACATGGAGCTGCATATGAAAAGTAAGCATTTCCACATAAAGTCAAAATGACTGATCTTACACATGACATCTTTTCTGCCCAAAATTAATGGCAGAATTAATTAATACATATTAATTACATTTATTAAATCAATAAATATTGCTTCCGCAATGCATGATCCACTTCTCCTATTATAATGGGACAAAAAGAAGAGCTTACCATTGCCCTGAGACTGGCATAAGTTACTGCACAAAACAGAAATTTCAACTATTCGTGAAGAGATAGTGACAATAGCGACATGGCCTAAATTTGGCTTCCCTTATTACTACATTACCAAAGCCCATATAATGTATGGCCACCCAGGGTTGTCACTGCATGTTTGAAGGTAATACTTCTTTAAGGTAATACTTCTGTCCATCTTCCTAGAGAAAAGGACAGAAGCAATAATAGGGACCGGGTACCACTGAATTCTGTTCTCACTTGTACTTTTGTAGCTCCTCAGGCTTCAAAAGAGTTTCACCAATGTACGGGAGAGCAGAATTTGTCCAAATCTCTCTTCAGGCCTTCTATCAATTACTTTTCTTCTGCTTACTCTCTCCCTCCATCACAGCAGGAAGGAGGAGGACATGACAGAAGTTAGTTTTCTAACCGTCTATCTCTGTCATACATATCTGGGGAGCAGCTATCATGCATGCTATAGCACAGTAATACCACTCTGCCCCTACTCCCACAAAGCCAACAGAGCATTGGTCAGTAACCTCAAACAGCAGCTTCCAGTGAGATTTAGGCTGGTCCCAGATGAATTGCCTTTGTTCACCTCTATTTAGGAATCACAACCATCACTGAGCTAGAAGTTTTCCAGGTTTCAGTCTGGTTTAGCAATCTATTGTGTAGTCCCAGTAAAAAATCAAGTCAGTAAGATGACAGAATTTAGGTTCTAGTATTCAAGTGCTGATTAGCAAAACTATATTTAAAGAATTTATAATAGTAATTATTAAACCACTAAACAACACCTTAGTTTTCCCAGATGACTACTGGCTGGGTGGAGGACAAAGTGCAGTCAAATCAGCTTTAAATTCTGTGGATGCCACATAAACAATTACTCATTTGTTTAATCAGAGTTCAGTTTTATCCAAAGGGAGCTAATTTAGTCCAGGCGACATTCTGGCCTGTGTTGCCATTTTGGGGGTTAATGACTCCCAAATATAGGTGGGTTTTGATTTTGGGATAACCCCATGCACTTTTGCTTGACGACTCAGATGGGAATTTAAATTAAGGCTTCAAATTAAACAAATGTTGGTACTTTACCGGCATCTGCACAAAAATAAAAATATCTCGAAAGTGTGAAAAAGAGAGTCTGTTTTACTAAATCCATAAAATGAAACTTCAGCTAAGGTCTCAATAATAGCTATCCTGACTGCTGCACATACAATTTCTCCCACAGACCTTCTGCTTCGAATCAAGGGAATGGTGACTGCATAGAGTCCTCAAAGAACTTTGCAGCATGCTACTATACACAAATCGCTAACGTGAGTTTGGCAGATTGTGCATTTTGAAAATAGGCACAAGGGTTCTCCCCACCCTCTTTATAATCCTAAGGAAACAGTATCAAGATCCATACAAATGGAACTATTTTTACTGGCATTATGAATACACCTTTAAGCCCCAGTTGAACAGAAGGAACCATGCTGCTGAGTACAAAGCATACACATAGTAAGAAACAGTCCTTGCCCTACAGACTTTATAATCTAAACAAATCAAAGGGGGAGAATGGAAACACAGGCCTGGGAAGACAGAGTGCCTCAAGTCCCCCAGCAAATCAACAGTAGAGCTTAGAAGAGAATCTAAATCACCCAACCCCTGGTCAGGTACTCTATCCAATAGACCATGCTACCTGTGATGTAAAAAGACCACAGAATTGCACTTAGGGCCTCTAAAAGTGCTAAGAGCACAGGAATTTTCAGGTCTTCCAGGAAATGACAAATATAGAGGCATCAACACAGTATAGTCCACACTGAAACCTGATCAGGGCTATTTATGCTGAGCTAAAGCAATTATATTCATGTTTTTGCTTGATCAAATGACTGTAAAAAGGTGGGTTTTCCTTATTCCCCCACCCCCATAAGATGTAGCATGTGATTCTTAATTAGCCCAAACCACTTTGGCAGCCCATGAAACAGTTATCTGAGAAAGGATGGAAAAGTGGACACTAAAGCCCTACATATTCTTCCCTGGAATTGGATAGTGAGCATGACTGCCCACTGCCTTGCACTGTGTGAGGTCATTCACTTCTCTCCCAAGTACACCTGAAGCCTAACAGCACTGACTTGATTCTGTTTAACACTATTTCGCATCAACCTCAAGCAAGTATTAAATGAATCTACAAAAAGTGAAAATAAGCAAAGAGTCAGGCTCAGGAAGTAGCTAGGAAGTAAGACGTAGCTAGGGTTTTGGTTGTAGCCGTTTTGATCTAAGGACACTTTGAGTAGATCTTTTATTAGACCAACTGAGTACAGCTACTCCTCGCTTAACGTCATAGTTATGTTCTTGAAAAATGTGACTTTAAGCAAAACAATGTTAAGCGAATCCAGTTATGTCGCAGTAGTTACCTACCAGCAGCTGGCAGCCAAACAACATTATAACCGAACTTTGTGCGACTTTAAAAGTGTATGTTCTCTAATAGATCAATGACGTAATAACGAAACAACGTTAACCAGGACGACATTAAGTGAGAAGTACCTGTAGCTGGAAAAAGGTTCTTAGCAAGCTTTTGGGTGCAATCACCCTTCTTCAGGCATGGGAAGTCTCTGCTGTTCTGAGACTACAAGGAATGAGAGAAGCTAAAAGTGTGACAGGATGTCAGGGAGAATGAGAACTGGTGATTGTGCCCAAAGAATAATTGCGGCCAAAAGTGCGATAGTGCCCAAAAGCTTGCTAATAACTTTTTTCCAACTACTTAGTTGGTCTAGATCTCACATCTATACGGAAGTAGCAAGGCACACAGGAAATAGCTAGTGTTCAACACTGCAGCAGAATGGCACTGAGAAACCTCCCACCTGAAATAGAAGAGATTACTCAAGTATGGGACATCCTAGCCATAGAAAAGCTGACAAAATCCAAGGATGACTCATAAAGCCATTACTTAGCCCTTTGGCTACCATTCATTGACTATAACAAAAAAACCCTGGCCTGAACATGTCAAAGAAACTGGCCAGTTTTTCTTCTTAATTATTTTTTAACTTCATTAGGGCTCAAAAACATGGCTGTATTTCATTTGCTGGAGTATGCAATACCCCAGCACACCTTTCATTATTGTTAATACTTTTTCCTTTTTCTGTTTGTATCCCTGTACAGTTTTCCCTGGTAAGTATGGAAAGAAATCCAAAAACATTCTGCTGTCCATTTCAGAAAGAGTTTAAGCCAGCAGCTGCATGAAAATTTGGCCCCAAATCTAGGCTGTCAAAATAAATATTGACCAATCTGAAAGCCAACAGAATTACATTCATGGAAGGTTTGCTTTTTTTAAAGTAAACATTTCCCTGCAGTTTCTACTATTTAAGTATTGAAGAATTGTACTAGCATGTGAAAACCTGAAAGGGAAATGACTGAAACACTGAACCCGAAGTGAAACCGACTCATCTCTTTATTGTCAAAATTAAGAGATAGTAAAACATAAACAAACAGCAAAAGTAGTGAAAAATTAGGGAGTTGTTGCAAGTTCTTTTATTTTTGTCAGATACATTTGTGGCACACCAAGAAGTTTCTTTGAGGTATAATTTAAAACAGTGTTGTCCAACTGGAGGTCTTCAAGAGGTTAAATGTGTCACTTACCCCATGAGTGCTGTTTAGTGTCACTAGTAACCTGCCCAAACTTCACCTGAAATATTCTGTGTTAGCAAAGAATAGTAAACTAGGGCCCACGTATGCAGAATGTATCAAAGACTTCCTACAGCTCTTAGTGTAATAAAATTCCACTTGGCAATTCTTTATTGGAAACATTTAAAAATTTAGAGCAGGTGACTTTTTGATTAATTAGTTGAGCTGTTGTGACTGTAAGGACGTGATTTGCTTTTAAATAAATCACCATCATGTATTTATATTTCCTGTTAGAGTTACTGAGCATCAGCTGACACTCTAGCCCACTGTGTTTTCAAATATGGATGCTTATGACAAAGCTGAGTGGTACTTGAAAGCTCATTGCCATTTAGGAGCCCAAAGATAAATGTATGTCAGCAACACATTACTGTACATGTCATACCAGAAATATGACGTGCCATACGCCACTGATCCCTGAGATGCTCTTCACAAATACTGAATACCCGACAACTCTTTGGTCTTAGCTAACTCCCCAATTCAAAAATATGTTAAACTTAGGTTAAAAGACAAAAAAGCAAGTAAATAGAACTAACAGTTATTCTAGATAGCCAGACAAATGGTTTCTTCCCATACCAGGCTGGGAATCCAATAATGGGATGAATCTTTTATGTTGACTAAAAGCACACTGCCTTTACTATTTATTTCTGGTAACAGAATGGAAATCAACATTGAACCTATGCATTCCAACGATGTGTGTATTCCAGGGACAGGAATGAAACAAATATAGACTGCAGCCAGAATAGATGCTGCACTCCATTTCTTCACCAAAACGCACACTGGACAGAAGAATGATAATCCCTACTTAGTGGAAAATCCAAATTTTCAAAATGAATCCCCAAGCTAAAATGAATTACTGTAATAACTACAATCCTACTATGATCACTAATCAGAAAGGCGCAGCTGACCACCTGCTATGTGACATCTTTGGTTAGGCAGTACCATATTCCCTAATTGCTGCTCCTTTTCTACGGAGATGTGTGTCCCACCAAATCAGATGGCAGGTTATTAAATGCATGGACCAGAGGGTAGCTCTAGTGACTGTTGTACAGCCTCTCTACGCATCTCTGCTGAGTGCAGCATTAAAAAAAAAAAAAGGCAATACTGCAGCTCTAAATGGAAGGATGCAAAAAAACCCTAGATCCAGGCCAAGTAATTTTTCCTGCGACTATTAAAAAAAAAATTGCAGAGCCCATGATGTACACTGAAACCAAATAAACTATAGGCAGAGATGCTATACAATGATCCAAGCAGTGCTAGACACTGTTACAAGCTATATTTATGTGTGGTCACACCAATGATCCTAACATACTTGAATAAGTTATGATCATTTGAATGCTGTTGAAAAATGTAATGATGTAACCACACAAATAAAGGAAAGCAACCAAAACATGAAATGATAAAAGAGGAGCTCAGAGCAATACACTGAGGAAAAGAAACAAACAGAAATGTCTGTTTTAAAAAAAAAATTGCTGCATTGTCAAGGAGCCAAGATCTGATACAGACATGGTAACAATAAAAAAAAAATGAAATCAAAACCCAGGATGGGACTCTTCATCACAACCTATATATTCACATTCTCCATGCAATGGCAACGACTGATGGCATTCAACTCCTAATCGTTCTAGGCTATTTGCTTGCTAGTAAAATTCAGATGACAGGCCAACGGCTAAGCATAGCAAGCAGATCCTGGATGCTGAACGGAGAACAAAACCCACACCACCTCTCCCCACCCCCTGCTGACAAGAGCATCGGATATTGTGCATGGAGGTAGATTCCCTTCGCAGATCGGGCGACCCAAAATAAAGATGCTGGTTGGGATGCACGCACACACACACACACACACACACACACACACACACAGGATGCCCTGAAACAAATGCTATGGCACACAAGCACAAAAACCCCCCACCGCTACTGCATCTTCTGTCATGTGTCAATGGATGAGTAGAAGCTGCACATTCCCCCTCCTCCAACCAAACAACTCAACATGTTTCAGTATAATGGTGATGATGATGAGGAGGAGGAGGGGGGAGTTCTTTGTTTTTCCCACCTGCCACCCGCAGCCCCTTATTCCAGCCAGCAGGATGGACCCTTTCAACAGAGAGCCCCTTCCCCACTGGACAGCAAGGCTCCCCCTGGAGTTAGGGAGTCCCAGCAAGCTGGGGACCCTCTCGCCTGGGCTCCCAGCACCCAGGATGGGCAGCTGAGCCCAGAGGCAGCGGGGTCCCATTGCCCACACACAACACATGGGGGGGGGGGTTAAATATGT
>NW_017729006.1:33905865-33906136 GCF_001723915.1 Gavialis gangeticus | reverse complement strand
AAATATGTGTGTCGGGGGGTGAGCTACACCCCGCACGCCTCTGACTTGTGCCAGGAGTGCAATGACGCCTGGGCCAAGGGTTGGGCCGGGGGCATCCGGGCCCTTTTCTTTCCTGGGAGCCAGGGGGCAGATGCCGCGGCGGGGGAGCGCGGGCCCTTACCTGGAGAAGGCCGGGCTGGGCACAGAGCATGCCCCCGCGGCCGGGCAGCTCACATCCCGCACGTGCGGCGGCTCATGGCGGGCAAGGGGCAGCCCCGGGCGGCGGCGGCGG
>NW_017729006.1:33902964-33905691 GCF_001723915.1 Gavialis gangeticus | reverse complement strand
CCTCTCACAACCACGCACACACACACGTGTGCGCTACCCGCTCCCTCCTCTCTCTGCCTCTCTCTCTCACACACATGCCTGCCACCGACTCCCTCCTCTCTGTCACACACACGTGTGTGCAACCTTCTCCCTCCTCTTACACACACACGTAGACATGCATGTGTGCAGCCAGCTCCCTCCTCTGACACATGTGCAACCAGCTCCCTCCTCTGACACACACGCGCAACCTTTCCCTTCTTTCACACACATATACAGACACACGTGTGCAACCAGCCCCCTCCTCTCTCTCTCTCTCACATACACACACACACACTCCCCTCCCTCACCCCCTTCCTTACACACACATGCATCTCCTACTTGGTGGCATGCACACTTGGGATCCAGACCCCCCCACACACACCACACACACTCACCCACCAGTACCGATCAGGGAGCACATACCCATGCCCCCCTCTCTCAGTGTGGTGTTCCCCCATCACGACTCTCAGAGCCCCCTGCAAGCAGCAAGGGGGGGATCCGCACCTTTATCCTCCGGGGGTCACTGAGGCACAGAGAGCTAGTGGGACTGGCCCAAGGCTGCCCTGATAGCCAAGCTGGGCACTGAATGCAGGGCTCCTGTATCCCAAAGTGAAGCGCTCCATTTACTAAGTTGTACCAACACACACACACACACTCTCAAGGCACATGTGCAGGTACACAGGAAAGGAAGCAAGCCACACAGTCTACACTGTCTACTGGACAACAGCCCCCCTGTACATTTTGAAAATCATAACCGGGGTGAGGGGGGCTCCAATTTTATTAGGGCATCATGATGGGCAGCCCCATTTTTTGGCAGAGCCCCCCCAGGAGTCAAAGTGTAATTCAAACCCTGAGTACATCCACACCATCAATGAATGTGCCATTAAGGGAGCACTGCAGAAAAGCACAACTCAGGTATTTTGTGCATGCTATACCCAGACAGGAGCCAGCATGGCCAGCCTTAGTGCAGCTCCCAGCATATGCCAATAATTGTGCCTGAGCACTCACTGATGCATACCCAGCACCACACTTAGGATGGCTAGGCCACAGCCTTTTGTGGTGTTACAAGCACCGAACTGATGTGTCATTCTTCACCACTGCAGCGCCCCCAGGCACATTCTCTGATGGTGCCAACATGTCCTGTGAACACCCCCGGACCCAAAACACTAGATAAACAGACTTCACCTTTTTCCTCATAAATAGAATTACACACTGCACACAAGGTCCAGCACACACCCAGAATTCCCTCTCCCGTGTGACATCCCCTGCCAACCTCAAACACAATTCAATCCTGGGTGTGAGTGTGCATATACCTACATAGACACACACACTATCCAACAAATATGATTGCACACACTCCATCTACCTTGCATACACATGCTGAATCTCACTTGGCTGCCACATCTATGCTTGTGTAAGTCTGGAGTAACACTGCTGAAGCCAGTGGAGTTACCCTAGTGTAACCATGCTCAGAATCAAAGTGGTGGAGTCCAGCTTTCCTTCTTTTCCTCCTCCTCGTATCATACTCAAGTCCCTTCTAGGGGCTCTCCCCCAGAACACCCTCTTCACGAGCTCTCATCATTAATTTCTCTTTCTCCCCACACAAAAAGGCCTATCTAAAATGATAGTCCTGGAAAAGCTCTGCTGGTTTAGCAGCTGTACCTCCCTCTCTTGGGGAACACACAGCATTCAACTTCCTTCCTATCTAATTGGGGATTTCTATGCTCTCTCCTCCCCCATTCTCTCCTTACTGACAGCATTTTACAAGTTGCACTCCTCAACAAAGAAAAGTGGAGATTTCCAGCTGGAAAGGGGAGGGATTCTGCTGCATTTTCAAACTGCAGCTAATGGTCTGTGCAAAGGTGCTACTCTCTCATTACTCCTGGGGGTTCTGCATTTGTACTAGCATCAACTCTCCTGCATGAATCAACTTACCAAAAATAGACAGGGAATGCTGCCGGGGGCTGCAGTGCACAGCATCATCCACTGACAAGGTATTATGTACAAATGTATCTGTATGGGAAAGGGAAAAAGAAAGGAATTTCCTCTAAACAGATTCAAGTTGCAGTTAGAATAGGAGAGAAACAGACAGATTCGACTTGTAAACTTCTGCTGATCCACTCAGCCCAAGCAAGTCATTTCTGTTTTGTGTTTTTTTTTTAAACAGGCAAAATATCATAAGCTTTTTCATTAGCATCATTATCCCAGCACAGAGTAGGTGAGCACATTTTTTTTGCTTAGGCCGGTACATTTTTAAGACAATTATGCAAAGCTCATATAAATGTTAATGTTTATGTTGAAGCAAATATTTGTGTTAAAGTGACAAAACAAAACATGAGCACACATATTTTGAGTACTGTTTTCTAAGCACTGGTTGTTGAAAGGGGTTCCTTTTTCCAAGGCCTTATTTTCAGGTCACTCATGCAAAATTCCTTTGGGACTGAAGCTTACCATACCTGTTAACTGCCCAAAAGATTTTTTTTTTCCTGGAAGTCTTCAGTCAGTGAGTTCAGTAATTTTTGAGAATTTTTTTCCAAATTCAGAATATACAAGTAGTAGTTCTAACTTTTTTTATAGTGAAACAAAGAAGATGCATTACTAAAGCTATCACAGCCCAACAGACCAAGCTAGATCAAAAAGTTGTATCTAGCGCCAAATTATGAAGGCCTTATTCTTTTGAAATCAGCGTCCACGTTTGTACAAATCCAT
>NW_017729006.1:33896360-33897964 GCF_001723915.1 Gavialis gangeticus | reverse complement strand
GCAAATATTTGCGTTAAAGTGACAAAACAAAACATGAGCACACATTTTGAGTACTGTTTTCTAAGCACTGGTTGTTGAAAGGGGTTCCTTTTTCCAAGGCCTTATTTTCAGGTCACTCATGCAAAATTCCTTTGGGACTGAAGCTTACCATACCTGTTAACTGCCCAAAAGATTTTTTTTTTCCTGGAAGTCTTCAGTCAGTGAGTTCAGTAATTTTTGAGAATTTTTTTCCAAATTCAGAATATACAAGTAGTAGTTCTAACTTTTTTTATAGTGAAACAAAGAAGATGCATTACTAAAGCTATCACAGCCCAACAGACCAAGCTAGATCAAAAAGTTGTATCTAGCGCCAAATTATGAAGGCCTTATTCTTTTGAAATCAGCGTCCACGTTTGTACAAATCCATAGGATAAATACATCCCATATGCAACGCAAGAAAAATAACCACACACACTTCACCAGGAGCCTGAGTAGAGTTCAATATTTGAGCCAAGTCTCCCTCCTTCATCAGCACAATAGTTCCTAACAATTGGTATCTGAAGTGCCTACAAGCCCTAAGCTAGATCAGGGCGCCATGGTACTAGATGTAGAACAAAAATAAAGTAAAAGGTATTCCCCACAACAAAGAGAGAAACTCTAAATCCTTGATACAAACTTAACTTACCACGGAGACTGCTCAGCACAAGATGATAACCATGTGCTTTTGTTTTTGCAGAATCAAAAGCCTAAACAGCTCAGACAAACAGATGGTGGTACAAGACAGAGGCCCAAAAATTTAAATGACTTCCCCAGGGTCACATATCAGGTGACTGAAAGAGGTGAGAAAGAGTCCAAGTCTCCAGACTCTCAGTTTGATGACCAGTCCAACAGATCACACTGCCTCCCCAACAGCTGCCTTTTTCAACATCTGTGAAGATTACCATCTTGTGCATTATTTTCTGTGGGATTTTCTTTTAAACAGCAGAAATGCACAGAAACATAATACACCATGAGCCAATATTAAAAAAGGACACATTTTTATCCTGCAAGTTGTCCAAAATTGCAGAAATCAATAAAGGCAGGTGCTGTAAAACACAAAGAACAAAATCCTAACCGTCCTCGCTCAGCTCTCAGTTCTGCCTTTTAGCTCAACATCACAGGCAGAGCAGAAACTGCACCACAGAAGCAGCAGTTACAGGAGGCATCAGGCTGAGGGAAACACAATGCTTAGGAGCCATAACATAGGAGCCAAAAGCCAACCTTCTAATGGGACACCACAAGCTCTCTTCTCCAGAGCAAGCCAACTTCTTGATCCACCTGGCCCTTCTTTTGGGTTGTGAAAGTCCTAATCCCATATGAAACATTGTAGCAAACTGGACTGCTAACAGTGTAAGGAGGTAGCACAGAAGAGAACAGGCAAATCAAGACAGAGACAAGAAATCTTAAGATTCAATTAGCATACAGTAAATTGGAGTGTGAAGTTGCAGTATATCAGCTACACTAAACTAGCTCCCAGGTGTTCTTGGTGTGAGCAAGCAGAGAGTAACCTATGCTATTACAAGCTGCCTCAGACAAAAGCATGCCTTATGTGGGCATTTCCACCACACTCACCATCACAATACCCA
>NW_017729006.1:33888688-33891360 GCF_001723915.1 Gavialis gangeticus | reverse complement strand
GACAAAAGCACGCCTTATGTGGGCATTTCCACCACACTCACCATCACAATACCCAAGGCATCCTCAGATACAGGCATATATTAGCAAGCTACATTAATTGATAGAATTTGAATAAAACTGAGGAGTTAAAAATTGAGAGCAAAATGAAAACTGCACATTTCATACCCATCCCAAATGAGATATGTCATATCGTCATATGATAATATGTTGTATCATGCATCCCAAATACATAATATGGAAGCAGACAAGGTTCTTTGGGTAAATCTGATACCTTTTATTAGACCAACTCAAATAGTTGGAAAAATTCTAGCTTTTTTTCCAACTATTTGAGTTGGTCTAATAAAAGATATCAGATTTACCCAAGGAAACTTGTCTGCCTATGCCCTTAGACCAAAACAGCTACAGCCCCTGTAATATGTAAGCAGCATTTCAGAAGTGGCAGTGTGGCAAATAGCACAAAAAAATAAGGTAATGTTTAACAATTAATTCTGCTCTTCTGTTCCTAAGAACAGGAGAACAACAGTTGCATCAAAATTGTTGTATAACAGTACATTTGAGAGAAAAGAAGATGCAGAGAAGTTTATGGAGCAAGCAGATTAAAAAAAAAAACTGACTATGGCCCAACATTTGATCACACAGACATCTTTCTAAATTTTAAGCCCACTTCTGAATGACCTGTAACACCCACACACACTTGGGTTGTGTATGACAGAGTGTGTTTTTTGGTTGTTGTGTGTTGTGTTTTTGTGTGCATGTATATTTTTATGTGGCAAAATGTCCCCTGTTGTTTTACCCATGTACCCTGAAAATGACAAGCTGAGGCCTGTATCTGGGCCAAATATATATGATCCTCTGGCCTAACTGGTCAGAGGAACCAGAAGATTCTCCAGGCAGGTTGGGCAAGAGCGTGGGTGACTGGTACCTCCTGAGTCAGGTCTGCCCATGGCCAATTGTGCCGACCAGGAAGCATGAGTGGGGCACCCAGAAGTTCCAGCGATGCTTCTCCCGATGCCCCCACACCCCGACTGGCACTCGCAGGGGGCGCACAGGTGCTCCTGCTTGCCCCCCCACCCATCACCTAAGCAGGGAGCGCTGGCTGTCAAAGACAACCCCGTGCACCCCCTACGCATTGCCACTGGGTAAGTGAGAGGCTGGAGCATGGCACTCCTTAACTGGACAAGGCTTGGGTGATGTCATGCCAGGTATATAAGAACAACTCAACTAAGGGTTTTTTCTTCCATTTCCTGGGGCTGCTAAGAGCTGCACAGCTGAATTGGGAGCCAAAAACCCCCAAAACTGCTCCCCATGGCAGGGTCTGCCCCCACCCCTTCATTGGAGAGGGAAGCGAAAGCTATGTGAAGGGAAAGTCTGTCTTGGAGTTTGAGATCCCTATTCCCTCCCTCTTTCCGCTATTTTTTTTTGAGTGGGATAATACTGTGGGGTTATTAATCCTTGAAGCAAACTGATTAGGAATGGAGTCCTGGCAGCACGGGCCATACAGGCCTTAAGTGGGATAATACCATGGGAATATTAATCGCTGGAGTAGAATGACCGGGAATGGGTCCTGGCCATTACTGGCCACATGGGCCTGGCCCCCTCTGTTTCTTAACTATAGCATCTCAGCATAGTGGCGTAGCTGAGAGTGGACGTCCAAGCGGCAGCCATAAGCTTTTTGCTGTTTCACAGCTATTGCACTTCAGCCTAGCTGCGTGGTTGAAACCCAGCCATATGTTTGGCTGACAGATTTGGGCAAGGGTGAAGCCTGGGATGGTTTGAGCCAGGGTGAGACCTGGGACTTCTTGTTGATCTAGGCCTCAGTGCAGTAGTATAGGCCTAGCCCGCTTTTGTTGCCCAGTCCAAGCCCAACAAGATAGGCCTGACCCTCCTATTGTCCCTTTTATGATCTATGTCCCAACCAAGTGGTGTGGGCTAGTTGTAGTTCAGGCCCAAGCCAACATAAACCTGACCTTTCCTCCCAGTTCTTCTGCAGTTTTCTGCCCAGCAGAGCTGAGATTGGGACTAGGAACTTTGGGATGCAGTATGGTGACAAAAGCTGCAGTTAAGCCCTCAAAGCCACCGTAAAGAAGTGGAGCTCTACCACTTCTCTAAGACCAATGGAGCCCCTTGCAATGTAGAAGGACTCACAGTCTCAAGCAGCTCCCTGCAGCACAGTGAACCCAAGGAGCAACTTACAGGACTCTCCTGTGTGGGCCTCTGTCCCCAGCCCATTACTGAAGGGCAGGCTTAGTGGTACAGGCCCCCAGAACTACCCTTTGAGGAGCCCAAAGTCCCAGACTGACTGGGCATGAATTATGTCTCCCCAAGAGGGTGCCACCTATAGGTTTTGCTTTACAGTTAATAGTGTTTTAAAATTATATTTAGTGTTTTCTTTTGGGTTTTTTGCCCCTTTTTTTGTAATAAATTGGGGGGGGGGGTGTTACATTGCTTCAAGGAAGGGGTTTTATTTATGCAGGATGCCCCAGCAAATTATTTTCAGATTTATGGGTGGAGGCTTCAGCCACCGGTATAATTTATGGAGTACCCCAAAACATGAACCCGGGCCTTCTTGCTGCCAACTGGTGCCCTGCAGAAGGGTTACATACCTATTTCACCCTTTTCCCCAACATCTTCAACTTCTAAATCCTGATCCCAGTCTCCCTACTCTTTCCCAC
>NW_017729006.1:33831567-33883688 GCF_001723915.1 Gavialis gangeticus | reverse complement strand
ACATTTTCAACTTCTAAATCCTGATCCCAGTCTCCCTACTCTTTCCCACAGTCTCTCGCTCAGCTCACTTCTGCTTTGTAGAGGCTGCTCAATGTTGTTAGTGGCAGAATAGTTTTTGTTGCTGTTTAATCTCTAGCCATCTTGCTGACTCCATCTTCCAGGCTGCTGACAGTTTCAAATATCCCTTCAGCAGCTCTTTATGCAGTTCCCTCCTTATTTTTACCCCAGAAGCAAGACCAAGAACTGTAGGGATAGAATTGGGTTGGGTCAGCTTAAGAGGTCTCTCTCACTGGAGAGGTAGGAGAATTTAGCAGTTGGGAGGAATTGGAGTTGTTAGAAATGCAGACAGAAAAGAAAAAAACAACAAGACTGTACTTGGGAACATCAAATTAATATCTGGGAAAATGTCTTCCTCCCCAGATCTACCGGTGCTTCAGACTGTTGCCCTTAGATGTAAGAGTTTGCATTTTTCTAGGATGAATGTCGTTTCTTGCCCTGGTTGCTATCTTTTTAGTAGGTCCCTTTGTATTATTTTTCTTTCCTGGAGTTGGTGGCACTTCCCAGTATGGAACAGTAGGAACTGTCATACCTGACAAAACTAGAAGTCCACCTTGTGTGATACCCAGCCACCAACAATAACCAGCTATTTCAAAGGAAGGGGCAGGAATCCCCAACCTGGTAGAAAAGCAGACTTGGCCTTCCTAAAAGGAGATATGATCAGCATCTGATCTCTTTCTCAACATGTTCCCTTCTTAATGCAGAGCAAAAAAGTGACCATCTTAAACCTGCTTAAGTTTTTTGTTTCTGTTTTAATCTTCCAACCGTAAGAATGCAACCATCATGCTGCATCATCAGGCCACTGCTACTCACCAAACAATATGAACTTGAAGGATGGACTGCTGACAAAGTGAGAAAAATGCTGGAGACATGTTTGTCCTGCTGAGGCCATATGAAGCTGGGTTTTGTTAGCAAGCAAGTGTTCAGCTTCAAGTCGTGAACCACAGGGGGCCAGTGTCTGAAATGTGGTATTTTTTCACTGAGTTGGAGGTCACAGGAAAATTGCCTTTTCTTTTTGCTGCTAATGGTGTACATTGTGTATGTCCATTTAACAGTATGCTTATCCAACAATGAGAATGCCACTTAGAGACAACAAAGGAACTACTGCTGTGTACTACATGCTGCCCACATTTACATCCAAGTTAGACACTTGTATTTTCTCATACCTTACTTAAGTGACCTTTCATTATATATTATTTCCTCTGTTGGGATTCAAAACTACATTACCAGTTTCGTTGCTTTTACACTATCTGCGAGAAGGCTCCTGGATTATTCTATCTAATGTCTTTCACTATATCTTTGCATTTCATAATCGGGATCTCTCATATCTCAGTTGACTGCTTATCAGCAATCCATTGGGGATCAGGTCTTTGGGTCCCAGCAACAGAGATATTGTTACAGCATTAGTCTAACACTGCCTTTTTTTGACATTGAATACCAACACTCACTAGGGGCTGCTATCTCATACTGAACATTTGGAACCTAATAAATTGGTAAAAGCCCTTCCAAATGAACCAAGAAAGGATTATAATTGCTATAGAATACAGGGAACTGATGAGGAACAGAGTGCAGTATCTCTTACCCATGAAAGCATGCAGTCTGCTTAACTTCACTTTCATTACAAAATTAATGTTGTGTTATACAGTGTGAATGTTGTACTTGTTGTGTTCTCTGTGTGTATATGTATACAAAAGGGATGCATGAGTACTAAATTACTAGAGCACTTATCCATCTGGGCCACAGGGATACAGTCACTTGCATGGCCTAAATTTTTGCAGGTTTCCTAACTGTTTTGTATGCGAATACACACCCTTTTCACCTTTCTCTGCTAAGTCTCTTTCTTTCTACTCTCTTCTCCTTTGAAGCTGTGTCATACTCTTCAGAACAGAAAGAGGTTATTAAAGAGCTACTGCCCTTAGCAAAAATGAACAGCAGTGACAAAACATTACTCTGTACAGGTAAATATATTACATTGGAGGTGGGGTAAAGCCTACAGTAATCCTACTGCAACAGCTCCAGCTATTTTTATGCATAAGCCTCAGCAGAAAACCCAAACACTTCAACCTATTAAAAAAGATTCCCTTTCTTCCTGATAATTAACAGCTTGTGAAAAGACGGATCTTGAATCTGCAAACTTCAACAACTTGTATGGCCTCACTACCATCATAATAGATACTTAATTGTATACATGGGGGGAAAAAAACGTAACACTGGTATAGTTGGCAAAACTAAATACCCTGACTGACAGTCTCAGCATAAAGTCCATGGATTGATTTGCTTAAATTAGCATGTTTTTGTTTATAAAATAAATTGGTACCCTGCCTTTGAGTACCATATGATGTGACAGAGCATAAAAAGCTCAGTTACAAAAACTGCTCATGTAGGTAACCAAAACAGCCACAGCTTCCAAGAGTTAACTGTCTTCATCAATTATGAACACCTTTTCTTGGCTGATTAAGTAAGACGGTGAAAAGTCAACTACTTACACAATTATAAGTTAGGCACATGCTTAAATCTTTTGGTACTGTGGAGGCCAAGGACATTGTTTTTCTCCCATTGACCTGACTGGTGTAAAATCAAGTCAAGAAACTCCTCTTAAACTTTGGACTAGCATTATCTGGTCAATTCAAGGCTGAAGCATGCCAGTGGGTCAATGTAGGACAGATCAGATTGCTACTGCCTGTGTTGTACCCAGCCTGTGGATACTTTCCAAAGCTGTCAGATATTCAAATTTCTGTATTCCCTTGAGTCTTCCCTCCCCCTGCTTCCTCTCCCCTCTCTCCCCCCAGTCCAGGGGTCAAAAAACCCACAGGGGAAAAAAAATACAAAGCAGCGCACACACAGGCAGCACGCCCTTGCAGTGCGGAGAACACCTGACTGTGTAGTATGTGGCACTGCTGACATGTTTGTGGTGCCATATATCGCACAGTCATACTTGTCTGGATGCACCCATACTGGCATAATTTGCTCCAACCTGAGTCTGAACATCAAAAAGTATCTTCTCTCCACTAACCGGTAGGAATAGAAGTTCTGAATTTATACCTACCTCTGAAATCAACCATGCACTAATATAAAGCTGCTTATTTAAGTTCTCATGCTTGCCATGCCTGTATTCAATATGTGTTATTTGTCCCCTTCTGTGCCTGATCCACTGAAGATAGATGCTATTGCAGCCAGGAGAATTAGGGCCAGATTTATAAAGAATGGAAGGGACCTAAAGATGCAAACAAGTACTCGGATATGTCACAAGGTTTACAGAGTCCCCACGAACATCTTTAAGCACCTAAATATCTTTGTAACTCTGGCTCTAAGGCCTTGTCTGGCCCTAGGCCCTACAGATACTCATGCTCTGAAGGCCCAGGTTTGATTTCAAGGGTTAAAGACAACAGTCATTACATATGTGCAGAATTCTTGTTCTAAAACAAAATCATTGGAGACCTAAGATGTAGTTCACTTGCCTTTTCTGTTTTATATATATATAAATGGACTAAGCAGTATAAAAGCTAGATTTAGAACTGCCATTAGACTGTGATGACAGAAAGGCTATTACCAGTTTTTGTTCAACTTGGAAATCACAAACGAGGCATTTGTGCTTGATAACAGGTATAAGTATCTTGGCTTGCATGGCTTGTTGTTTGCTCTAGTCGTTTCTGTGTGAAAGCTGATGGTTGGGCCAAGATATACATGTTGGGCTATCATTTCTGCACCAGTTACACAAGTGAAAACTTCTTGAAGTCTGTGACATCTCTGAGATACACCAAAAGAAGAGCAGGACTTAGCACCCACTTTGGAGGTGAAATGGGGCATTTTCTACAGTTATTTTAAGTTTGATTTAATGCTGGTTTCCCATCTGGGATTTCCCTACATATTTGCACTTGACACTTCAAAAGTTTTTCTCCAAACTGGGATGCAAGGTTACATGTTTATTATCTATCAATGGCTCTTGTTCAAATCTGAGGAGAAATCTTTATTTTTTAAAGATATTTTATGATGTTTTTTCCTCATGAAAGGCACCTGGCCTAGGACTGAAAAGTCAAATAGGATTCACTCTGGCTCATGTACTATTTATTACCACCGAGGATTTGTCACTTGAAACTTGGATAAGAATTTTGTTAATAATACTCCCGTCTTGAGAACCAAAGAAAATTAGGGTTGGAAGGGACCTCAGGAGGTCATCTAGTCCAACCCTCTGCTCAAAGCAGGACCATCCCCAACTAGGTCATCCCAGCCAAGGCCTTATCTACCCAGGTCTTAAAAACCTCCAAGGATAGAGATTCCACAACCTCTCTGGGTAACCTGTTCCAGTGCTTTGCTACCCTTCTACTGAGAAAGTTTTGCCTAATATCTAACCTAAACTTCCTTTGCTGGAACTTGAGACCATTGCTCCCTATTTTGTTGTCTGCCAGCACTGAGAACAGTCTAGCTCCATCTCCTTGCACTTGCACTTCTTCTTACTAAACCTCATGAGATTTCTTTTGGCTCAATGCTCCAATTTGTCAAGGTCTCTCTGAATTCTAAACCTACCTCCAGCATATTTACTCTTTTTCCCAGCTTGGTATCATCTGCAAACTTACTGAGGGTGCACTTCATCCTAGGTGTGACACGTTGGGGGTGCATGCGGGTGCACCCCCTGAGTGTGGCGGTGCATCCCCTACAAAAAGGCATCACTGACACTGTTGGTGCTGCCTGCAGGCGGTTGCCACTCACCATCCTGCTGCCACCACTGCCAGCAGTGTCTGCAGGTGGTCCACAATTGCCGCTGACCACTGCCAGTACTGCCGATGGTGTCTGTAGGTGGTTGCTGACCCCTGGTTGGCACTTGCCACCCTCCCTCCCACCGCAGACAGCACTGGTGGTGTCTGAGGGAGCTCCTGCTTACCGCCTCAGTGCTCCCACCACCACCGTGCCCCCCCATCTTCCCATCTTCCAGGTTGTTGATGAAAATATTGAACAAAACTGGCTCCAGGACTGACTCATGGGGCACTCCACTTGATATTGGCTGCCAACCAGACATAGAGCCATTGATTACTACTCTCTGAGCCTGATGCTCCAGACAGTTTTCTATCCACAGTCCATTCATACAGCCCATACTTCCTTAACTTGCCTAGGAGAATGTTGTTGGAGACTGTCAAAAGTCTTGCTTAAGTCAAGGTATATCACATTTATTGCTCTCCCCACTTCCACAGCAGTGGTGTCCCTCAAGGACTACCAGAACTAACTGTTTTGATATTCTAGTCAACAGGTATGACTCTGAATACACACATATCTCTGTTGAACAAGTAGCTGTCATTTATACATGGCTGCTTTTCAGAGAAGGAGTACACTTTAAGGTTATGCCATATGGCACAACTGGTATTAGGCCATAAGAAATGAGCAGGGCTAGAAAAAGTGCACTCAATCAGCCACATGGGCGGACATCTAGGACTCAGCATGTAGCATAAAACAGTGCAGGAAGTGAGCCACTACCTCTGGAAGCTTTATAGGGAGACCTCTGCCCAAGAACAAGTGAATGAGATAGTGGAACAAGCATTGTGAACTCTCAGGCTGGGCAAACACTAGGGTACTATTGTTCCTGGATATCCCACCCTTCCCCCAATGGTGAACAGGTCATTTAATTGGGTTTCCTTTCTATAGCTGTATAGGGAGAAGGAATGCTCTACAGCCAATCCCATATGCTTAGTTCTCTGCTGGGTGATGCTCCCAAACATCTACTCTTTTTCCCTTAGGAGAAGAAAAGAAGACTGTCTTTATTGAGTTCTCTCTCAGACTAATAGCTGGATTCTTGCATTTCCTCCCTCAAGGCAAGGAGGAAAGCTTTATAAAGGAGAAGGGGAATTGGTGCCAGGAGAGGAACTTAATGCAGGGCGAAATGACATCCAATGGGAAAAGAGGATACAGGAATATTTACAAGGATGGTAGAATGCCACAGGCACTTGAATGAGGACCAGAGATTTGGGGGCCAAGGGACTGATGCCAAGAACAAGAATCTGCTACCTTCATGCTTGGTCTGAAGCTATTCTCAGGCTTCTAAGTTTATGGAGCCTTGCACATGAGAAATATGTATGCCCTCGAATGTGGCTCATCTGCTCTGATGGATCATGTTTCCTTTTTATTTTATAATTTTATTTAAAAGTAAAGATCTTTAACGTGAGCTTTATGGAATGATACCCTTGCTGTCAAACCTCTCAATAAAAGTTCTTTCAGTGAAGCAATTCTTTTAGGATATGGATTTCTTATCATACAGAACTCCAAATATTTCACTTCAGACTTGTATATATTGCAAAAGAGAAGTGGCGTACATCTTCATGTGTTCTTCACCAAATTGATAATAGAAGAAAGCCTGATTGCATCTGCTAATCTCAAGAGAAAAAGAGAGATCACAAATGTGGTAGAATAAATGCAAGCCTTACTGATTCAGTCATCATTTTCCAATCTATATACTCTTTTTTTCTCCTCCGTGTAAGCATTTTTAGCAGCTTAAAAACATTTTTAAGAGGTTGCTCTCTAGGCTTGGGTTATTGATTAAATGTAAGAAAGGTGTCTCCCATTATAACATAGCCTCTTACAAAGGCCATCTTTAAAATAATTTTACAGATTTAATTGCAGCTACTTATTGTTTATAAAATAAAATTACAATCCCTTTGGACAATTTCATCTCTTCTCAAATAAACTCCTTCTGATTATTATATTACAAATGCCTTTTTATTTTCATCATCTCCAGTCCACTTCCAGGTCTGCCAGGGAGCACACCGGGCCCCCCACCCCCGCAGTCCCCTGGCTTGGTTATCAGCTGCAGAGACACTGGGTGCCCCTCCAGACCCAGGAGGCACCAGATGCTGGGACAGGGAGGGATGCGGTGGGGGCCCCCTGTGTGCTCCCCGGCAGACCCAAAAGTGGACCGAAAGTGCTTCTGGTCCACTTCCGGGTCTGCTGCCAAGTGCCCTGGGGAGCCCCCTGAGCTCCTGTGAGACGCTCCATCTGTCCCAGCATCACAGCACTCATGAGCCACCTGGTACCTTGAGGTATGTAGAAAAAACATTTAAAGCTGTGCCTATGTCCGAATCTCTGAATCTTTCTGAACCTCTCCGAATCGATTCAAAGGGTTTCGATTCGATTCAGAGAGATTAAAGGGTCTTCTGATTCAATTTGGATTCGGAGATTCAGCTACCAAATCAGACCGAATCTCAGCCAAATCAGGGACCGAAGCTTCACACAGCCCTACTCTTTATTTCCCATTTTAGTAATAACACTCTTTAAAATGACAAAAACAAACAAGTTAAAAATCCAGGCTTGGGCAAAAACCTAGAAACTTGGTCAACTGACAAACTTGCAAGAAATCTTGAGTTGATGGCTTTCAACTTATGTCTGTATCAGTCATCATGAGCTCCTAATGAAACTCTAGTAAAGCTATTTAGGATGAACAAAAAGGATGAGAATTTAGTCCTAATCTGTTAGTGAAGGTGATCCCCTGCCCACCATTAATGCTGACCTCATGAAGAAACACCTTGAGAAGCTGGATACCTTCAAGTCAGCCGGCCCTGACAATCTACACCCCAGGGTACTAAAGGAGCTGGCGAGCTTCATAGCCCAGCCTCTGGCACAGATCTTTGAAAACTCCTGGCACTCTGGTGTAGTGCCCGAAGACTGGAAGAAGGCCAATGTGGTGCCTATCTTCAAGAAAAGGAGGAAAGTGGATCCGGCTAACTATAGGTCCATCAGCCTGACTTCTATACTGGGGAAGACCTTAGAAAAGTTTATTAAAGAAGCCATCCTTAATGGACTGGCCGACGCCAACATCCTAAGGGATAGCCAGCATGGGTTTGTTACGGGTAGGTCTTGCTTGACCAATCTCATTTCCTTTTATGATCAGGTAACCTATCACCTGGACAAGGGAGAAGAGATTGATGTCATATATCTTGACTTCAAAAAAGCCTTCGATTTGGTATTGCATGATCACCTCTTGGCAAAACTGGCCAATTGTGGCCTTGGGTCCACCACGATCTGCTGGCTGGGGAATTGACTCCGTTGTCGGACCCAGAGGGTAGCAATTGATGGAAGTCAATTGTCATGGTGTCATGTGACCAGTGGGGTCCCCCAAGGCTCTGTCCCATATTGTTCAACATCTTCAATAATGATGTGGACATTGGAGTCAGAATCGGACTGGCCAAGTTCGCCGATGACACCAAACTTTGGGGCAAAGCATCCACACCAGAAGACAGGTGCGTGATCCAGGCTGACCTGGACAGGCTTAGCAAATGGGCGGACAAGAACCTGATGGTGTTTAACACTGAAAAATGCAAGGTTCTCCACCTTGGGAAGAAAAACCTGCAGCATCCTTATAGGCTCAACAGTGCTACTCTGGCTAGCACTACGGAAGAAAGAGACTTTGGGGTCATCATTGACCACAAGATGAACATGAGCCTGCAGTGTGATGCTGCAGCTAGTAAAGCTACCAAAACGCTGGCTTGCATCCATAGATGCTTCTCAAACAAATCCTGGGACATCATTCTCCCCTTGTAGAGGCCACAGCTGGAGTACTGCGTCCAGTTTTGGGCTCCACAATTCAAAAAGGATGTGGAGAAGCTTAAGAGAGTCCAGAGAAGAGCCATGCACATGATCAGAGGTCAGGAAAATAGACCCTACGACGACAGGCTGAGAGCCATGGGGCTCTTTAGCCTGGAAAAGCGCAGGCTCAGGGGTGATCTGATGGCCACCTATAAATTTATTAGGGGTGACCACCAGTATCTGGGGGAACATTTGTTCACCAGAGTGCCCCAAGGGGTGACGAGGTCAAACGGTCATAAACTACTACAAGACCATTTCAGGCTGGACATAAGGAAGAATTTCTTTACTGTCAGAACCCCCAAGGTCTGGAACAGCCTGACATCAGAAGTAGTTCAAGCACCTACATTGAACACCTTCAAGAGCAAATTGGATGCTTATCTTGCTGGGATCCTATGACCTCAGCTGACTTCCTGCCCTTTGGGTGGGGGACTGGACTCGATGATCTTCTAAGGTCCCTTCCAGCCCTAATGTCTATGAAATCTATGAAATCCAAAATAAAAAACTACTGAAAGGCCCCTGGGGGCACAATTGTCTAAAGCAAACAGAGCTGTCAGCGTAGCTGATTCCTTTATTTTGGCATTATGTTTAAGGGATTCCCTCAGGCATAGACATCACAGGCCCTCAGCACTATATACCACACCAATCAAAACATTTAATGAAGAGCAACAAAAGATTAGCAATGCTTGTATACCCTGTACCAAGTTGCTGTTTACAAGGCACGTCCTCCCCTTTTCAGCCCGTGTTTTCAGCCCCCTTCTCTTTACCTGGAAAGTGGAGACAGAGTTGCCTCAATGGTAACAGTTCCTCCTCACTTTTCTGCACCACCCCTTCAAATCCACATGGCAATAAAAACCTTTGGGTGGATCCCTGGATCAGTGTGACAAGCTCACAACCATCGTGCCGGCCAATGGACATGCCCTGCCCCTTTGGGCTGCATCACACCTGGGCCCATTCACCCACCATGACTTGCTGTTTACTGGGTTTTACTGCTGGAAGTCATGATCAGTGGGTTGCATAGGGCCAAGGGCAACTCTACTGGCACATGTTCTGTGGGGCTTCTCCTCCCCTACACCCTACCCCTTTCCACTCAGGTGTTTATGATCAGCCTGGGTAAAGCTCAGATGTGATAATGGGGCCTTCTTCTCCTGCACTGGGGCCTGATGAGGATGACGGGTGCAGGGAGTCTGACTGCTCTTCTGCAGGTTCCAAGAATTACTACATAACTGATAATCCAACTTAAATATCCCAGATGGTATAGTGGGCAGGGCAATGATGCTCCCTCACCCCGAGCACTTTCCTGAAGTATATGAGTATCTTGGTGCCCAATGCACACTTCACTCACTTACCTCTATGTTTGCAGCATCTCTTGGTGGATCTGGGTTCTGATGGTCTGGCTGCCCAGTCAGGTATGGTAATGCTGTATGGAACAACTTGCCATGCTCATACGGAGCTCATGGTGCCATCAATTCCCTGTTGGCATGCTTGGGGCCCATGAACATTATGCTAGGATGTTCCAGGGGGGCTCCATGCTAGGTTTTCCTGCAGTGGGTTTCCACAGTGTCCACTGGGCCACCCTCTCTCACCCCCACCCCCACCTGACCAGGATATTCCTGCATGAGTTGCCATGGGTACCAGAGAGCAGGATTAGGCCTGGGCTGTGTGGCCCACCTGCTGTGTTGATTCTACTGGTGCTTGGTTGGGACTCAGTACCCATTAGCAGACAAGGCTTCCTGGATTTGCCCAGGGAAATCAGCCCTGGGGACAGTAACCAGCTTCCAACCAATCACAAAGAAAGTGTCTGGGACCTCTCCAGATGCTTCAGTGGTGGGATGCATGTCTGCTGCTCCATGCAGCCCTTGGGATTCACCGGAGGTATACACCTCTGGGGGGCTCTGCCTGTTGTGGCTAGCTGCACCCTGAAAGTCTGGGTGGGGGGTTGTGTTAAGGGGAGCCAGGAAGCAGGTGAGGGCTGTGCACCGGGGATGTGGCAGGTGGGAGTATGTTCCTCCTGGGGCTCGCATGGGGGGCCCACACGCCCTCACAAACCTCACACACTCCCATGTCCACACCCACCCACAAGCCCCACACACAGCCACACCCCCCCACAACCCCCACACCCCCAACACCTTTACAACCCGCCCAACAATTCTCCCTACACCCCCCCAACATCCAGCTCCCAACTACACCCTACACCCCCTCCACAAGTACCTGCATATATTACCAAAGAAGGTTGAAATAGTGTTATATTTAGTTTAATTTGTAAAAATAAAGTAATTAATTGCACATAATTTTGAATTTTTCTGTGAATAATTTTAATTTTTTCTGCACATAATTCCCTGGGGTATGACAAAGTTCTGATAAACTGTCACTAAAGATTTCATTTTTTAACTATCTACATCATACACACTCAATAATTACACTTTTTGTCAGTTTACTTCTGAGTTGTGTTATCTTAAAAATAAAAAAGGAAACCACATAGGCTCGAAAAAGAATTCAATATTCAGAACTACTGAGCAGCAATTAAGTTTGGTCCAGATACAGGGAGAAGAATGTTAGAGGTGACCCCATTTTCTCAAACAAAATCCAGTGCCCTTTTATGGCAACATTGGCTCACTGGAAAAATTGTCATTCAAGGTACTCTGGAGGTTGGGTTTGGATTCAATATGATCTTGATAAGATGGAGAAATTATCTAGAATTTATCAAATAAAATTCAGTAAGGATGAGTGCCATGCTCTGCACTTGGGACAGAACAATCGCATGAGCAAATACAGACTGGGAAATGACTGTCCTCTAGGACAAGGGTTGGCAACCTTTCATAGCTGTGAGATGGCTGCTTGCAACCCTGCTTCTCACATGGGCCATGACTCTCTTCTGACATTACAGGGGAGCTGCTAATGTCAGGGGATGTTTATACATGTGCTCCAGGAGGTGGGGTTGCTTTAATTAGAGTGGCTCCAAGAGCTGCTTTAATTAAAGGGTCCAGAGCATCATCGGTATCAACAGCTCCTCACTGAAAATGGCAGTGAGGGTGCTTTAACTAAAGTTTTTTCAAATGAGCTTTAGCTAAAGCACTTCTGCTGCCATTTTTCAGCACAGGGATGCTGATACACGTGATGCTGGAGTCTGCTGGAACGCAGTAATGACCACGCTCCAGCCGACTCGATCAAGTCTGCTCCGACACATTGTAATTACAGGGCATCAGAGCAGCCTCAATACGTGTGTACAGGCTCCCATGTGGAGGAGCGCTGCGGGAGCGAGAGAGGAAGAGAGTTTATCTGCAATTTTCAGAAGTGATTTAGGGTGCCTAATTAGACACATTCCGAAATCAGCTGGTTTTCTGAAAAAAATTCTGATTTAAGGAGTCTTAAAACAGGCACCTGAAAAGCAAAGAAACTTAAAAAACAAAAAAACACCAAACCATCCATTTCTTCCTTGTCCTCACATTCATTCCATGATGGTCTGGCTAGAAAGAGGTAGTTGGCCATGTCAGTCTGAAGTCAAGCAGAAGGCAGACATCTCTAAGGTGCCACCCTAACTGGTTCAGAGAGGCTTGACCTTTTTTAAGTGACAGCCTACTTCATCAGATGCTATGTTTTCCAAAACAGTTAACCTCTAAGGGGCTACCCTGACCTGACTTCTGCCTGATCTGTTTCTGAACCAGTAGTTTATTTCTTCTTCAACTTTTACCAAATTCTCACCATTCAAAGCAGTCCACTGCAAGTTCATCTTTATAAAGATGCTTTTAGGACAAAAACCTTCAAAATCTCCACTCCTGCAGGAGTGAAGTCATTTGTAAATCATCATAGCACCCCAACGAGTCTCTTCAAGATACACAAAAGAAGGCAAAGAACATGTAAAAGAGTACAAGTAAGGAGTTACAGGCAGAGAACAGTGATGTAAAATAATAGTCCTCTTAAATCTACCCATTCAAGGAGGATAGCCCTCTTAGTAATATTCCTGATGGTTCAGGATGATTTAGTGAAAGTAATCTACTAGCACAATTATAAATGCATTTAGTTACCTATCTCTTGACATGAATATTAATTCATGGTTAAGGCAGGGGCAGGGAGGGGGAGAAAGGAAGGAAAGATAGAGAGGGTCGGGAGAAATTTCTTTCAACCAAGTTTCTTCTCTTCCTCCCAGCTAATCTGGGGGCCAGGTTGGTTTTTATTAATTGCTATATTTGTTAATCATGCCAGTGATTTGTTTGGGGTTTTCTCCTGTTAGGCCAGCATGAGAATAAAATGTAGACATGGGACTTTCTGAAGTTGGGAATATGTAGCCACCAACACTGCCGTTATCAGATCACATACTTCAAGACAGTGCCATAGTAAGAGCGAGGGGAGCAGGGCGACTGCCCTGGGCACCAAAGTGAAGGGGTGCCAACAGTCACTGCCCAGCTGGGGTGGGGCATGGGACAGAGCCACAAGCAGCTCATGTGGGGGGGGGCAGCTCCCACTGTTGCATGCACTCCTAGGCAAACATGGGGGGCCATGTGTCTCCCCGATCTGTGTGTGGGGTGAGAATAGGCTGCCGCTGCGTGCTTTGCCCTAGGCACCAAACTTCCTTGCCACAGTACTGCTTCAGGATGCACTCTCTTTTCAACATACTCCTTCATCCTTTGGGCAATGCAGACCTGACAACCAGTGCCCCTGACCTCCGCTATGGCCCAATGAAGAGAGGGAAGTGGGATGGTGTGCTTGTCTGTCTACATTGCTGTAAAGTTCCTATCACTAACCTCATTGGCCCCTTCCCTTCTGCAGAATCTATAGGCCAAGCATTATCAATGTCAGGGGTGTCAAAGATCTAGCTCATGGAGACATATGGTCTGGCCCCCAGTGCTGCCCATGGGTCCTAAAGTGACACAGAGGCAGCATACAGCATGTGCTGCATGGTCCCATGCAATGCCTGTAGAGTGGTGGAGCAGCTAGTATGTGTGGCTCAGCCCTGGAGTGGCCACATGTCTGCACCATGTGGCACAACTCCGTGGTGGCAGGAGCAGGACTAGGATGCAGAGCTGGTCTGTGGGTCTGGTCTGGCCTATGGACCACCCCACACCACTCATTCAGCCCATCAGGCTGGATGAGTTGGACACCCCTAATCTAGGTCCATGAACAATTTAACATTTGCATTCTATTTTTATTACACATCATAAATGAAAATCTAGAGATATATTACTAGGATTTTATATACCCTAGGTAACAGTAAAATATATTTATGTGCTATCCTATTGCTTTTCAATTTGTGCAATGTTTTAAGAAAGCGCATGATGTATTATTATACCCAACACATGGCAAACACCTGAAAAAGTGTCACATTATAAAGGGAGCACTTATGTCAACAAAAGCATTCCACTTACATGGTATCATGTTTACAGGATCAGTAATCCAAACCAGGTGAGAAAAATTAAACCATATTGAAGTAGCATTGATTGTGAGAATGAAAGCAACCAAAAGCAAAGAAAGCAGGAAGAGGCCTAAAACACCACCCTTAATTTATATTTTCCCCAAGCATTGCTTAAATGCTTCTCTTAACCCCTCACCTCTATACAGCAAATTAAGGTCTATAGAAACAGGAAGTAAGAGGTTACTACATATTGTACAGTACTGGTTTTTACTGTCATGAGGGCTACAAAACTCACATCAGCCTTATATATCACTCTTTGCAAATTATTTAATGAGTAAAAAATGGTTTCCAGAAGCCCCCCCCCCACCTAAATAGCAAAGAAAACAATATGATAATACAATTAACACCATTCTTCAAGCACTGTACCCATGCTAATTTTTAAGACAGCCATGTGAAGATCAGTAAATTATTTTTGGTTTTTTTTAAGTCAATGGTTGCTCAATAAAAAGGACATTACAAGGAAAGAAATCTTACAAGTCGTCTTCTACTCAGCTGAAGGGAACATATAAAAGAATTACTCCAGTACCCCAGACTTCATCCTGCATAAACACATTTTTGCAGTGGGTAACAGCAGAACATCCCAGAACAACCTGTTTGTCACCACACACAACCTGGGGAAGAGTGAATTAAACACACACTGTGAGTCACGGTAAACAACAGTGCCTCTACTAAAGTCCTAACCTGGAGCTGTCAATTATATTTAATCTTTTTTTTGTAGATGACTGTACTGAGGCATAAACTGTGAACTGCCCAAGGTCATGCAAAAGATCAGCAGAGAAGTTAGAAGAGAACCCAGGAGTTCTAATTCTCAGTCCTCTGGGACAAGTCTCAGCTTCCCTGCATTCTTCATTTTTACAAAGTAGCTGAAAATATTTTAAAACAGCTTATTTTCTTCAAGGTGAAAGCATTTTACACTCAGGTTCATTCCAAAGATGCTCTGAAAGCATGGCTGACACTCTACCCGCCAAGCCTGAAATACTACTGCTGGATGTCTGAAAACTGATGACATCAAGAGAGATATTATATTAATTTAAATGGCCTAAATCCTGCATTGACAACATGACTGATAACATAATTAAGGAGAGCAGGATTTAGTCCAGTATACACGCACTGTAGAACTCTGTTAGTGAAGCACCTGGTAGTTGAATTCTGCATAGAAACAGATAGTCGGGATATGGCAAAAGAAGATTATTTAAGTTTCCATTCATTTTTTCAGACAATAAAGAAAAACTGATTAAGTTCCTTGGGGAATTGCTAAAATGCCCCAACTTCTGTTAGGAGGTGTATCAATTTATAACCATGACTTATTAATACTTTTGGTAAAGGGTACAGGGATTTGGCTGAATGTATTTACTCTTGTTGTGTTTTCTTATTGGATTATATGCAACCCCTGATTAGGGATCTTAATTGGCTCCTGAAAAACCGAGTGTTAAGCGAAATGAACATTAAGTGAAACCAAAAGTATTTGATGACCCAAGATGGCGACAGCGAGTGTTATAGCAAAACTCACTGAGCACTAAGTGAAATCAGGTATCAATTTAAAATGAGTGTTATAGCCAAATAGTGGTAAGTGAAACAATGTTAAGCGGGGGTTGCCTGTATTCACATCATGATAGCTAATTATTTCTGCACTTTTTGCAGCTTTATTTAGCAATGGAAGTGCAGGTTCCGTCCACATACTGAATACAGAAGTGTTACACAGTAATGATCATGAGACTACTACTAATTATTTTGCCTCTTATAACCCATACTAAAACCACTCCATATGTCAGACAAAACCTTACAAGTCTGAAGACTTCAGCATCTGGTATGATTAGAGGTTTATAAGGTGCTGAGCCATATCCATCAGTGGTTTTCTACTGTAAGTGTATTTCTCTGTGCTATTTTATCATTTTAAGGGGGAAAAACCCTCACAAAACAAACATATTCTTGCTTAATCTGATCTCTTTGAAAGATCTTGGTGCTTTAAACATTCACCTACCTCTTGGAAAAAAAAAAGAATGAGGTCTAGTGTTACTCAGTAGAGAAGCAGCTCTACTTTGCACATTACATCATCAGTAATATTCCAGACAGACTGATGTACGTGTATACATGCAAGTCAGACACATGAGGGTGGTATTAGTTGCCTTGCTCATGCAAACTGTATGCACACAAATGTGGCCCATTACAAAATTGGACACACTACAAATTTGCACAATATTTTTCTTGTCCCACAAAAATCACCTAACCCAAAAATATAAGTGGTGATGATGCTACAGTTATTTCTCCTTTCCTTCAGCAGACCCCAAGATTTGCTTCAAGAATTCATAAGCGTTTTGATTTAAAATGATCAAGGGTTGACAATTATGGGCCTGTGGATTGGATTTCACTTGCAGAGCCATTTGATCTGGCCCACAGGTATTTGACTTTAACAGAGGTTACTCTCCCTGTGCTGCTGTTAAGAGAAGCAGCAGCAGCAGTGGCCAGGTCTAGCATCTTGACCTATGCTGGGTCATTCCAGTCTGCAACCTAAAAAAGTTGTTGGCTGTTAATCTATGTGTGGCAGCGAGAAGCCCCCACAGGCACTAAGGGTGCTGGGGACAGCCCCAGACATTACCAGGGGGAACAAGCAGGCCCCCTGTGCCCCGGTAAACTTACCACCAGGAGCGGAGCTGGAGCTGCAGCCGAAGCTGCGCGAGCCAGCATTACTCTGGCTCTTCAAACATCTGCTTCCTGGGCGGGGTGACAGCTGGCTAATTGTGGCAGCTAATGCTGCCACCGTGGGAAATTTAAAAACCCCACCAGAAACCAGCAGGGGGAGGATGGGAGAGAACCAACGGGGAGAACGCTGGGCAGGCGGTAGCTCTGGAGGCTGGCAATAGCAGCACTGCATGCACGTCCCCTGCATCCAAGGCCCCTGCTTCAGGCTGGGGATGGTCAATCCCCAGCCACCTTAAAATTCAAAGCTTATAGGAGCATCCCTCTCCCTTGGAGGGAGAAGGACACCAGACAATGGGAGCTCAGCCCTGTGGGATCAGGGGCTGAGGCTCCAGATGCCTTAACATCTAGGCAACTGGCCGGTGCTGAAGCTGACAACAGACCTTTTAGCTGCTTGCAGGGAATGGTGGAACCACGAGTGGGACACCCGAGCAGTTGGCAAGTGGACGGGGTGTAGAGGAGGTGGAGCCCCAAAGAACACCGTGGCACTGCTGTGAGTACCCCATCATTGGGTCAATTGGGAAGAAGGACACCACTGAACCCCTCCTTTCTTCAGGTAACAACAAGTCGTGGCAGGAGAGTTGGGGGACCCCGACCAAGGGGGCAGTGTGGTACTGATAGCATCTACTAGAGATGCCATACTATGCCACAATAACCTACCTGATGATTTAAAGCATGGGTGCCAAACGTACAGCTGACAGACTGGATTAGGCCTGCAGGGGTAATTTATTTGGCCTGATGGGCTTCTTGCAGACTGGAGCACCCACCTCAGCGGTTCCCATCTGCTCCATAGGGCTCATCACTGTGGATACCAGAACATCTGGGATAGCAGTGTTAATCCATCAGTTGCCAGACCTGCTGTTTCAGCATAGCTCCAAAACCCTGGGATTTAACACTGCTCACTTCCCCCCATATCTTATCCACTGCCAAAAAACACAATTTTTCATCACACCTGGTGAGTTAAAAATGTCAATAGCAGGGAACAAGAGGGCTCTGAGAGGCAGTAGTGTTAACTCCCAGCATTCCAGAGCTGTGCTGAAACAGTGGCAGTTGTGGGGATTAACTATACCATCTGCAGGTCATCAGACTCACAGGAAGCCCCTTGATATAAAATCAAGTTTGATACCCCTGGATTAGAGGGGAAGGAAACAGACTTGTGGAAAGCAATGACAGGTGTAGGCATCATCTGTCTCTATTATTGCAAACATTTTATATTGCCTGGAGGCATTCTATTTTGTTAATAGTTGGTTAGGCACCTGCATGTTATTAATATATTCTTGCTACCATATGTCTCTCTAACTGTTTCCTGTGCTGGAAAAATGGAACACCTAGGTTCCCTTGTGAACAGGAATAATTCTTCTCAGTCTCTAAAGAGAATGATGATATCAACCAAATGAATCTCTCTTTTCCTTTCACGTTTACCCAGCAAACAAAAAGCAATGCCTTTTGATCACAATGAACTTAAAATATATAGTTATTTGTTCTGCAACTGGGCAAATATATTTTAGTGCAGGCAAAAGCTAAGAGCATAGATACCTACAACTAGTACAGAAAATTGAGCACTGATTCCAAGCACAGTGAGAAATATGCTATTAACTCTTCACCTGTCTGCTTTCTGCATCATAAAATGCCACGGTTACCATAATCATAGATGGGGTTAATGACCCTTCTTGCAATTGTAGCACTAGATTGACTAGACATTAGAAATAAACTGCAGTTCAGTTCAACACTAAATTTGCTACTTCCAGATCAAGACCAAATTACATAAGCAAGGAAAATGAGAGGACATATAGTTTTGGTGCTTGTGCTGTATCTGCTTTCTGTGTGGCAGGGCACCGTGTGTGCTTGCCACTTTAAGGCCCTGGAGCTGGCAGCCGCCAAGTGCCTAATGAGGGCAGCCATTTTAGGTTCAGGGCTGTCCATATAAACAGCACAGTTTGGCTGCTAGGGGCCAGGCAACAACATTGTCTGGCCAGAGGGCTGCTGAGTTTCATCTGGAGGTAAGGGATGAGCTGTAGGAGATGGTTTGGAGGCTCCTGGTCCTGGGTATGACCTAAAACTACACCCTGCCGGGAGTGGGTGGCCTGGTGGGGCTCCCAGTGGTGTGGGAGCCCCCCGGAAATGCCAGGCCAGTGATTACCCCAGTGAGTGGGTGCCTTAACCCCTAGTCCACACCTTTGGGTGGGTTGCGTTCCACTGGAGGTAGTTGTGGGGGGTGCAAGCCCTGAGAAGGAGAGTGGGGAGTTGGAGACCAGGTATGGCTGAGGCTGCCTGAGCCCTGCGGGGGTTTGAGACCCTGAGGGGGACAGTTGGGACCAGGCATGACTATGGCCACCTGAGCCCCCCGAGGAGGGAAGCCCTGAGACCCCGAGTAGAGGGGGCATTATGAGCAATGAGCAGCCCCCAGCTGGGGGGGGGGGCAGCATGAGCAGCCCCGAGCTGTGAGGGGGGGGGGAAGCATGAGCAGCCCCCAGCTGTGAGGGAAGAATGGGGGCTCAGCCAGAGAGTGAGAGAGCTGAGTCCTGACCCCAGTAAGTCCCCCAATGCTGGGAGGCAGAGTTTGGGTCAAATATAGCACCCAAGCCCCAGTGTGAGGGGGCAGTGTAAGGTGGAGCCCAGTGAGAGGAAAAAGGGGGCTCAGCCAGAGGGTGAGAGAGCTGACTCCTGACCCCAGTAAGTCCTCCACTGTTGGGAGGCAGAGTGTGGGTCAAAAATAACATCCATAGTAGGACCATGACCTGCTGCCCAGGAGGGAAGTGAGAGTCCCCTGTGAGACTCTGAGGCACCAGTTGTGGTGTGAGGTACCCTAGCTCCCCATGTCCATGAAGGAGGACCCAGAGATGGGGACCTCAGGGAGAGAGTAAGGGTCATACATCAAGGCCTGTCAGAGTTTCCCCTGACTGGCCCAGGCAGGGGCCAGGACCAGGAGGGTCAGAAGGGCTAGGGGGCCCACTGAGAGGGATGCCCAAGAGCCAGGGGCCTGGGGCCCCAACTGGCCTGAGGGTGAGCTGGGGCTAGAGGAGCCAAAGGTCCCAGTGAGGGGACCACACCCAAAGGGGAACTGGTTGCAGGGAGATTTGTGGCTCGGTATGAGAGCGGCAGAGTCTGCTTGAAGAGAGGAACCCAGGTGGGGTCCTATACTAGGATTCTGGGGCCCATTGTGTGGGACTGGCAGGTATGAGAACACCATGATGTCATCTGTGAGGCTTGGGCTGCGGTGTAGGGGAGGAATGGAGCCGCAGATAGTACCCCCTAGCAGCGGGGCAGAAAATGGGCAGCCTCTGCTTAATTACATCTATTAATTAGTAAGATCAAGACGTGGCAGATGAGAAGGCAGGCGGTTAGCCCAAGAACAGGTGGGTGGGCCATGCGGAGATCGGCCCTGGGTTACACTCTGGATAGTGAACTTTGCTTGCCTTTTGGATGATGTCTTCCTTCACAGCAACCCCTGCAATTTGTGAAAAAGTCCAGTAGAGGCCTTCACGTAAATGCTTTATTCTAGAAAGAGATGCAACACTGTTCTAGGTAGATGAGGCCATATTCTTTTCTAGGTTATTCCAGTTCAAAACAAGCATAACCTCATTGATGCTAACAGGGCTATTCCCATTTTAACAGCACAGTGAGAAGAGAATTTTGCCCACTCGCTGTATGTGGTAGGTATGTGCTAACATGCACTAGTCACAAGTAATCAGTTCTGACAGAAGCTGCTGTAACAAGTCACAAGTTCCCTCACACCTCTTGAGCAATAACAAGAGCTCCCAGAAAAACATTTTTCATAGCAGTGGAGTGCAGCCTGGATTGCTGCAGCATACTTACTAGCTAAACATTTCTTGTTACAAATTCCTTGAAAGGGCTATTCTCGACATTATAAATTAGCAGAATCATGTACGTTAAGCCTGGGACCTGCTTTCAAAAGCAAATAATGATTTTGGGTGCCCAGCCTGAATAAATTTAAAAGGAACTTGATTTTTAAAGGCAGTGGCAAAAACAACAGCACTCACTGCCACTTGTGAGAACATCTATCCCTGCTTCTCCTCTCAATTGTCTGTAACAATATCACTCACCTTCATCAGCTGTTGTTGTCCATATTAATATGGCAGGTGCTTTTCTTCAAAATTTGCATTCTGATAATATTAGAGCAACATTTTCCAACATGGTGGAATTATCAGTTATTTCCAGTTCCACTTCAGGGCTCACAATGGATTCATGAGGCTTGCAAATGTCTTTCTATACCTCATACCTGGTGGTGGGTAAAGCCACCAGTAAACACTTCCTTCTGTGACATCACTCATGGAAAAAAGAAAAGGGAAAAAAGAAAGGAAAGGGAAGTAGTGAGTGTGTCTCTCCAATTTAGATAATTAATGAATCAGGCCTCATCTAGACTGCACTTGCCTAGCTGCACTGACTTCACTGATTGCTGTGTTGTTCATTTATACCATTTGAGTACCTGGGCATTTAAATTTTGGGAGTACAGATTACGCTAAACTTGAAATTGTCTTTCACATAGAAGTCACTGGGTAGGACAAACAAGAAAAACATGTGGGCAATATCATTTCATAATGTTTGATTAATTATACAAACACCAGACCGTGTGGAAGCATACATGTTCAGCTGTCACCTGGTCAACAAGTGTCACCTTGCTTGCTCCTATACCATTAGGTTTCATTATTTCCAAACATACAGATTTCAAAAGCAATACTTCTAGGAACAGCAGCACAGTAATACAAACTTCTGATTTCAGCTTAACTCAGTCTGTGATTTTCTGCTGCCTGCACAGCACAGACTGTAGCCATGAGCTTTTTACAGCTCAAGAACTCTGGGTAACCAGGCTTTTGGGTACAGCGGGGTTGATTATTAAAATAGGGGTTTACATGGGTGCTTATGCAATTGCTCTGTGGAATTTTTATGCCAAAGGCTTTTTCATGAGAGAGAAGAGATTTATTCTGACACTTTCTGCTGTGAGGGGAAGTGCGAAGTGATGGGGGAGCCTGTCTCAGAATTCAAGCATGCAGGAAATTTGCTGCATTGAATGAAAGGGGGATTAATTATAGGTCCTTCATTAGACTTCATATGTGATGGCAGTGTCCCTCTTCTGGTGGCAATGCAGGATAGAGCAGAAAGCATGCTGTTCTTCTATACCAGTGCAGTCCTATTATTAACTGTGATGGATTAATGCTGCTTTCAGTTAAACTATTACTCACAAAACAGTTTCTTAGCAGATCTTTCTCTACTCTCTTCCAAATTCACTTCTTTTCCTTCCCTTTGTTCTTTTAAAAGGATTTTATAAAAAATAAAATCTTGGTTCAGAGCTCTGGTATCAGGTGCAGAACTATTCTACCAACTCTCGTAGGCAGCCAAAAAAGGTGAGACTTATTAAGCCCAAGAGAGCATCAAGGAGCATAAAACATGCACTACAGGCAGTCCTCGGACTTACGACACAATTGGTTCCTGAAAAAGGCATCTTAAGTCAAAATGTTGTAACTCGGAACCAATGTTTCGTATGGGAAAAAATTGTTATAAATGTGGAATTGGTTCCTGAACCAAGGCCCGATACACTGTTTTCACCAAAAATAACCCATAATTTTGTACTCAGTCAATTATAGATGAGTAATATAGCTACATTAATATATTTATATTGTAAATAGCAATCATATTGATTCAGAAGGACTTCTTTGAGATGACTTTACTGGACTTTTTGAAGGGCTCTTGGTTGGACTTTTTGAAGAGTTCTTGGCTGGAGTCTTCTCAGGAGCCTTGCCTGCAGGTTTTTCTGGAGTCTTGTCTGCTTTCTCAAAGAAAATGTCCAAGGAAGTTTGGACAGATGTTCTCCAGGGAGATGGGTGGTGCAGTGACTTGTTCGCTGTCATGGTGTCACATCAGATCAAGCATTGTAAAGTTGAAACTGAGGTCAGAAAATTGAAACCTGGTGTCAATTTATAAAGGCTGTAAGTGCAAAACATTGTAACTCAAAACATTGTAAGTCAAGGACTTCCTGTACTTTTAAGAGGAAAATGGGGTGAAGGGGGAGGGGTCTTTCAGGGAAATTCTAGAAAAAATAGCTGGCTCAGAAAGAAATTAAGCTGATAGCTCCTTAGTAGGCACAGTGAAGTTAATCGAGCCATGCAGATTTACAGCAGCAAGGAAGTTAATATTGTCTTCAAGTTAAAAAAACAAAATAAAGAGGGGTCTTAGAATAGGGTTTGGTTTTGGATATTACCACACTGATGCATATAGGCTATCTATGGCAAGTTTTCTCACCCTGCTACTTTTAGAGAAAAAAATTAATTAAAAAAATCAATTAACTTGACTAATCAATTCTCCCTTTTCAAAATGATGTTTAAATCTTGGAATTCAGGGGTATTTTTGGATCTAAATCCACCAGATGTGGTTCATATTGTATTTATTGTGTGCAAGCCTGCTTTGGAGGTGGGGAGAAACCCTGTACCACAGCAACAGAAAATAAGATCTAGGATTATAGGAAATTAGGGCTGGAAGGGACTTTGCAAAGCCATCTAGCCCAGACCCTGGTCAAGGCAGAAGCACCCCAGCCTAAACTGTCCCAGTTCATTGTCTATCTCCACTGCTTGTTTAGAAAGTTTCCAAGGATGGGGATTCTACAACTTCTCTAGGCAGCCCGTTTCAATGCTTGACCACCCTCATAGTCAGAAAGTTCTTTCTAATTTCCAGACTAAGTTTTTCCTGCTGTACTTGAAGCTGTTGCTCCTAGTCTTTTTCCTTAAAGCCACAGACAAAAGCCCATCTCTGTCCTCTCTAGAATCACTACCCAGGTATTTGAACTATTATCAAATCCCCCCATCTTCTCTTTTCCAGGCTAAATAATCCTAGTTTTTTCACCCTTTCCTCATAAGACTTGCCTATCAGGCCCCTAATAATTTTTGTTACGTGTGGCTCCTCCCAACTAGACACTGAGCCTTTGAGGATGGCTTGCTGAGTATAGTGGTCCAACCAGGGTGGATCCGGGATTTGGCAAAGAGGGATGTGGGAATAGTCTCCTATGCTGCAGCCCTGCTCCCAGCCTCCTTCTTCCAACCCACCTGTGTAGAAAAACCATGCTGCAGGACACTGGGGAACTTTCTAAAGTTCCCAAAGCAGGTAAACAAAACATCTCCCCCTTCTCCATGCTCAGAGGCACATTTGCTTCCCCACTCCCCAACTCCATCCCCTCCTCCTCCAGTCACTGAAGCTTTTCCCACTGTCTGGGGAGTGGGGGAAGCTTCAGAGATGCTCCTGACCACTGAAGCTGGGTAGTGCAGGGGCTAGGCTCAGCTGAGAGCCATGGGGAGGGAGTGGGTTCCCCCACACTGCTTGGTTCCCCCAGGAGCAGGTGTGAGAAGCTGTTGCCACTGTGCCTGCCTTATGTGAGCCCAGCCCCTGGCAGCAGGGAAAGATGCAGTGCCTAGAGGAGGAGGGAACTGAAGAAGAGGGGAAGGGATGTGCCTTTGTGCACAGAAGGGAAAGGAGAAGCAGCAAGGTTCAGTCCAAAAGGGAGGTGCAGCTGCTCCAGTGCAGCCATGCCAATGTTAGGGTGGCCATTGGTCCTGTTTTACACTAAACTACATGAACACCGCGTGCCCCTGGAAGCTGGGGAAGGGGGCACAGCGACTGCCCACAGGTGGTGGCGGCAGTGTCGGTGGTGGGGGCGTTGCGGTGGCGACAGGGGAGCTCCCACAGGCAGTCACAGTGGTGTCGGCAGGGGGGAGGGAGGGAGGCAGGGTGGCCGGCACTGACCAGCAGTCAGTGACCACCCGCAGACACCACCGGCAGCATCAGCAGTGGCCAGCAGTCATCGGGGACTGCCTGCAGATGCCACCAGTAGCATCGGTGGCACTTTTCATAGGGGGTGCACCGCCATACTCATTGCCAATGTTTTAAAAACCTTGGTCCCCTACCCATTTTTGAATGAGAACTGGACTGCAAAATGTGCTGTTTTTCAGTTCATTGGTAGAAATGCATGTCAATCATTTGTCTGCCTTACCTTGTTGAACAAGCTTTAGTTCAAGTGCCCCTGCCACCATTTTGAAGCACAGGACACTGAAATCTAAGAGATGCTTCAGGCACTTTAATTAGAATGGCTCCTGAGAGCCATTCTAATTAAAGTACTCTCTCACACCCCCAGAGCATGTGTAGAGACACCTTATTTCCTTCGCTTGTCGATAACAGTGTTGTGGGAGTGTCAAAATCCTTGCTAAAGTCAAGGTATATTGCATCCACCGCTCTCTTCCCCCATTCACAGAGCCTATCACTTTATCATAGAAGGAAATGAGGTTGGTCAGGCATGACTTGAACTTGGTGAATCCATGCTTGAGCTTTTGTGCCTTTAGGCAATGCTATCACAGAGGAGCTCAGCTGCTGTACTAACCCTTCTAAGAATGCAATATTGTTTTGTGATTCACAAGAGAGAAGTGGCATCCACATGGATGACCTTTGCTTCTGCTTTGTCATTTAAGCTACTGGGTTGCAACCTGTACTACAGCTAATCTTACTATCCCCTAAAGCAGGGGTTTCACACTGTAGATGGGAAACAGGACCAATTAAGGCAGCCTCATCATGTGATGTCCATCACTGATGATTTTTAAGAGGTTACAAGGGAAGAAGCGAACCTCATAATAATTTTGTCTGAGCTCCTGAATGAAACAGTCCATAGGACTTCAGGGTATTAATTAGATCTCCACTCTTAATTTAAAAATGAGCAGTTATGGAGTTGGAAGTTACGTTACACTGCCTTTAATAAATTGTTCCAGTTCCCCTCTGCATTAGTATTCAGAACCAAAATGCCAAGCAAAATTAGTCTAGCCACTGAATTTTGTTGTATTTAGGTCTAATAGATCAATAAACCTGTCATTGTCAAATGCTTGTGCCCTTTAACCTTTCTTTCCAATGAGCTAAGTAGATTGAGCTCTGGGAGGCTCTAACAGAAAAGCATGATTTACAGTCCTTCAGTCAGTCACCAGAGTCCCTCTAATTTTTCCAACATCTTCCTTGAATTCTTGATCCTGGAACTGGACACAGTACTCCTTTGGTGCTAACAGCAGTGCCAAAACAAAGGTAAAGTATTTTATTTTCTCCTACTCAAAAATTCCCACCCCCCCTTTAAAAAAAAAAAAAGGTCAAGTGAAAGGGTGGTGCACCTCCCCCTTGACTCCCCCTCCCTCCCAAGAGCCACCTATGCCTGTAGGCTTGGAGAAAAGAATCCAGAGGAGTGTAACCTGCTCCAGCTACCTGTCCTCCCAGCTCTGCAGACCCCTGTATCTCTCAGAGTCCCTCTGGAGGGGACATTTTGTGAGGAACAGGCCGCAAAGATAAAACTTCATCTTTCTAGAGATCACTTTCCCCTTCACATGTAGTATGGGAAAAAGAATCAGAACTTTAATTCTAAGCAGCAAACACAGCATCTCAAAGTGATATGTTGTACCACAGCACATTTAAAAACAATAGTAACTTTAAAATACATTAAGCAATGAAAAGCAAATTAGGTTTTTAATATTCTTTCAAGGACTGATCCTGCAAGCTTTAAATCTAGAGGACTATGCACGTGGGGACAGACTGCACAATTGTAGGATTTAGTGATTTTTTTTTTTATTATTCTATGATTTAAGCAAGCTTTAATTTTATTTAGTTAATTCTTACAGGAATGAATTGAATCATTTGGCTAGAGAGGGGAAAGTTTCAGGTTGTAATGTTGCCTTTAGCTGTGTGTTGAGCATACGGAAAGTTCTCAGGATTATGCAATTCCCTGTTGGCAATACAACAATGTATAGCAAGCTGGGAGTAGTCTCAAAAACTTTTAGAGGCTTACAAGCAACTTAATGAATTTAAAAATTTGACAGGTATGCCCTGTCTCTGGGGAAAGGGGTGGGCAGAGGGAGGGACTGGAGCAGTTACAATTTTTAACAACATTAATCAATTAAAACTAGTTCTCCAAACACATTTCCTATTGGGTAGAAGAGTGTCTAATGTTTTTTTACCGTCCAAAACACCATCTGTCTCATTTAAAAGGGATTGGATCAAGAGAAACTGAGCATCTCATTTGTATCTAATTCTTCAGCCCTTATGCACACCGAATAGCACTTACGTATGCCTGTGGGACACTTGCATGTGTTTGAAGTTGAGGAATAATGTTCTAATTAGGAAAAGGAAAAAAAAAGACAAATTTGAAAGGCCTCACTGTTGAGTCACAATTAGAATTCTAAGGCCATATTCTGTCACATGTAATAAGTGGTGGCAACTCCATTGACTTCACCAGCCCTTAGCTTTGGCCTTCATTTTTGGATTAATTCAGGCTTAATTCAGCTGGAATCTTTAGGTGCATGTTTTCAAGTTTTTTTCAAGTCTCAATGGTGGAAACTTGGTCCTTTTTTAATTTAAAGGCACCTTAGGTTCTTCCATTTAGATGGCTCCCAGAGCTGAGGCTTTGAGAGCTCCAAACACAACAAGAGTTGCGATAAAATACTTACATTGCTATATCTATTATGGTAGCATTGCCAATGCTCACAATTGTAAGACAACCTATTGTATTTATATTAATAACCTAAATATGATACAACTAGATTGTATGACGTTCACCTATCCCCTCCATTTCCCAAGCTAAAGGGCTGGGCCTTCTTTCATCCCTGACAGCAAAACTGATGCTGCTTGATTAGGACTAGGTTTGAGCTAGATCAAAAAAAAGACACTGCCAAATAGAAATTAGCATATATAAAGGAGTTCACATTTGCTTAAATAAACTGGTATAAGTTGGTGCCTATGCAGGGGTTAAGTGAGAAGTTTAGTGAATAAAAACAAGAATTGCCTACCATAACCCAAATGGGGATTAAAAAATGTGCATCCTGTGCCAAGGCTAGTTTCCAGTTCATCTGGTCATATAGGTAATTTCACTAAAGGGCCACCACAAGTGCCCTGAGACCAGTTTTATTTAAATCTGTTCCTTGGGTCATAATCCTGCAGCTGGCCACCATAAATTCCTATAACAAAATATTGTCAGTTGTTACAAGAATTCACTACAGAGTTTTCTTAAGTACCTCTCAACATCAACCACTTATAAACTTGTGATCTGCTCCAATCAAAAACCATTGGTTTGAATCAGAAAGCCCTTGTTTTACACCTTATTGCTTAACAAGTAGTTGCCTGAATGGGGGAACCTATTAGGGTGGCCATTGGCTTTGTTTATACTGAACTGTCCTGTTTTCAAACCCTTTGTTCCCTGTCCATTTCTAAATGAGGAATGAACTGAAAAATGTCCTTTTTTTCAGTTCATTGTGGAAAAACATGTTAATAATTTGTCCTCATGATTCTGTTGGCTGTGCCTAGTGGTAGGGCAGTGCACAGCCAGGAGAAGCTGGGTTCCCAGCCAGGGGTGGAGGGAGGGAGGTGGCCTTTTTATGGCCCCACCCCTCTCTGCAGATTGGCTGAGGGGATGGCAGCCCTGCCCTGCACTACTGATTGGCCAGTGGTCCAGTGGTTTCCTCCTCCCCACCACCCTTCCAAGGGGATGTCCTGTATTCTAGGGATGTGTCGGTGGCCATCCTAGAGCCTACACTGTTGGTGAATTAAAAAAGGAGCAAGTTCCAGCCTTCAAGGCTACAGAGAAAAGCTTAAAGACATGCATCTAAAGATTGCAAATGAATTAAGGATGATTTAAACCAAAGAGAGAGAAAAAATTCAGGGATAGCAAAGTCATCCACTTACATGCATGTGAGAGAATAGGGCTCTCAAATTCTCATCAAAAGCTTCACTGCTGCACCTAAAGACTCAAAACAAAGCAGACTTCCATCTCTCTCAATCCCATTATGCCTTCGCTCAGAATAATAAGAAGCTGTTGTTGTGCCCTGGGAGGAAAAGGTGGTGGCAGCAGTGGCAGTCAGCCCAGTTGTCATTTTTGTGCTTCCTCTAAATTGGTGTCCAGAGCTGGTGCCCTAAATTGCCCACCCCTAGTTATGCTACCTATTTTGAGGAAAGCTGACTGATGGGGTTTCAGTCTTTGAGATTAGGGATTCTATATTTGATTGAAAGAGAAATTAAAAAAACCATGTTTTTATTCAAACAATAGAACTATGTTAATGGTGCTACAATTAAATTTTTTTTTGCTTATTTATAAAGATTGACAGGCATAACCCCTTTCTCTCCTTCCACCTACTACCCAGATGTCTGATTTTAAATTTTATAATTGGGTCACTTTATGGTATGACAGCTCTCTTACTACAGAAGGCCTTTCCCCAGCATTTGAAACAGCTAGATAAAAATCATACAGCCACAGTGACTAGCCTCTCAGTAGACTTAAACACTTTGGAAAATGTATACATATAAAATGTGCGAAGGATATTAAATAAAAACCAATTAAAATGAGACTTTAAGAATTTCAGTGATTTGTTGACATGGCATCCAACACAGGATTTTGTGCTGCTTTAAAAACACTGTAATGGGAAATTTTTTTTAAAATCACTTATTGACCACTCTAGAGTGGGACATTACCAGGGATTACTAACCAGTTTGGCATGAAAAAGGTCTTGGCTTCTACATGGGTCTCTACATTGCCAATTCTATATAATGCCCTCCTAGGAGCGTATAGCATCCTTATGGAGTTTTACCTAGAACTTTGTTTAATTAATGTGTAATTTGGTGTGTATTGTTACCAGATTGGAGAAGTGGGTTCTTTAAATTCATATTATTTATTATTGGCCTTTTCCTCAAATTAAGAGTGTCCAAATGAAACTGCGATGATACTGCAAGTGAGAACACAGAATAGTGATGCCTTGATGCTGAGTATCCAAAGAGCCTGAATCTTTGTTTCAACTCTGGGGAGGGTTCTTTAGGGACAAGCACTATGAAAAAAGATATAGGGATTCCATCCAAGGACCTCCTTGCAAGCCCTGGTGCAGGGGTAAGTTGAGGATAGGGCTGGAGGGAGAAAGCATGTTTCACAGCTGCCCACAATACTGTAGAGCAAGCAGCATAAAAATACAGTCTATGGGCAGGATACAGTCCACAAAGTCGCATCATCCAGCCCTCAGTGCTGGCCCCATATGGGGCCAGGCTGGGAACCCCTCCAACTCCCAAACCCCTGGCATGCCAATCCAGCACCCATGGCACCTGTTTGAGCCAGCTGGGGACTGCTCTGCATGTAATGCCCGCTAGGACCAGTCCAGGATGCAGGCTGCACACGGTGCTCGCTCCAGCCAATCCAGGGTGGGTATCACATGCAGTGTGGTCCTGGACTGGCTAGAGCAAGCGCTACAGGTGCTGGATCCAGCATTTGGGGGAGTGAGGAAGGGTTTGTGGGCCCCATCTAGCCAGCAGAGCCAGCCACAAGCCATTCATTCAGCCTATGGGCTCGTCCTGGGCCACTCATTTAGATTGGATATTAGGAAAACTTCCTCACTAGGAGGGGAGTAAAGCAGTGGAACAGGTTACCCAGAGAGGTTGTGGAATCTCTATCCTTGGAGATTTTTAAGACCTGGCTAGACAAAGCCTTGGTTGGGATGATTTAGTTGGGGATGGTCCTGCTTTGAACAGAGGGTTGGACTAGATGACCTCCTAAGGTCCCTTTCAACCCTCATTTTCTATGAGTCTATGATTCTGACACCCCTGCTGTAGAGAGTCTGGGCAGAGCTGCAGCCCATGCAGACTGCTATAATTTAGATAACCTCATCCATTTATTCCTGTTCTGTATACACTAAGACCCAGCAATTAGGTGGAGTGTATGGCTTAGGGCATTCTTGAAGGCATGCCTCAGCACTCTGAAGACTTGTGCTCAGGGTACCTCTAAGCCATCTATACTGCCTGGCTCCCAAGTCTGGGTGTGCATGGAGCAGAAGTTGGCAGAGCTTGTTTCTCAGCAGGAGTCCCAGGCTCCACAGTGTAGACGTGACCCACTGGAGAACCCACTGGGTGCACTGGGGAATCTTGGGCTCAGTTTCTGCAAGCAGAGCTGGTCAAAAAAACCATCCAAATTATGAAAATTTCCAATGAAGAAGGGACAATTATTTGCAAAGGAAATAAAAAGGACTAGGTGGAGAAACCCCATTTCTAGAAGCAGGTCTAAATAAAATTGCTTTCCAGATCAATAAAAGATTAGCCACTTCATGGTCTGGTGCCATATAACTCAGTTCTTGCAACTTGGGCTCTATGCCCCACAGAATATTGAGTTATAGAAAACAGTCTTAAAGCGATGACACATGATTTTAAAATCAACATGGATGGTCAGCCAGAACATTAACAAATCACTAGCTTTAGGGTATGTCTGCACTATACAGTGCAGTTCCATGAAAAGATAAGAGCTAGCTTGGGTACCAAAAGCAATATGGTCACATTTGCTCAGCCTCTGTGTTAGGGCCCCCATCTTAAAAGGCAAGATTGATTATTACTCAGCCTTTGAAAAGTCACAGTCTCTTAACTTCAGGAGAGGGTTCAGGGCTGTGGATCCCCATGGAATAGAGGGGCCTGCTGGAAGCCCTGAGTGATGTGCCTGAGCAGGATGATTTAGGGACTTGCCCCTATGACAGTCCTCTGTTTCCAGTTATGTAGTTCTAGGCAACCGCTTGCCATGTGGGCTGACTCCAGATGTCTCCCTGTTCTGTTTACTGGCTGTTTTTCTAGATCCCATATCGAGGCATCTAAGGATATACCTGTACCATCTAAGTATGGTGCCAGGCAGGACCATATAGAGAAGAGCTGACACCCATTTCACACATAATGCCTCCTGAACTGGAAGTAATACAGCAGTCCTAATGTGGTCCTGTACACACACTCCAGGATTCATTATTGGTTTAATTATTAGCACACGGAGAGAGGGTGCAGGGTTTCTTAGTATGATGCTACCTGGCACCTCAGCTTAGCAGATGCTTCCTTATCCTCACCATGCTGTTGTAGAGCCTGCTTTTCTCACTCAGAGGCCTGCTTTCCTCCTAGGGCTTCAAAGCCTAAATTTTAGGCACCTCTTCTGAATCTGGTCTGTGATTCTTATGTCATGAGTTGCAAAGCGTGTACGATGCTTTTATATCAAGCTTCCTTATGTATTTGTTAAGATATGGGATCATCCTTTATTTATGACTTAGCTTTGTATCCAGCCATACAATTTCTGTCCTGCTGGGATAAAACTTTCCTCAGCTACAGTGCATATGACAGCTATATTTTGCTCTCTGATCTCCAGGGCAATCAGTGATTTGCAATACTCTCAGTGGGACATAAACAATCTGCTGTACGGTGACTTCACCTACAGTGCAATGTCAGCGCTACTTGCCCAAGGTGGACATGAGAATATGAAGAGACTGTGCCTCTGAGGCAGCAGGGAACTCCTACCCCTTCTGTGCCTATTATGGAAACTGCAGTAATCTTTTCTTGTTTTTGTAAACTGCACATATGTTACATGCTACGTGGAAAAATATATTTGACAGTTTTAGTCATCAAAAGGAATGGCAAGGCTGATAAAAGCCTTAAGATAATTTGCCCATTCATCTATCTACACATGTTCCTTTCCATCCAGGGGTATTCTTGAGAGATTGTAGTTGTTCTTAATCCTGGCCAGAGGGAAACAATGTGTTGCGCATAATTATGAGACTGCAGTCAAAGATGGACAACCTCCTACTGCTAATCTTGGTGCCCAACATGCAAACAGGAGGTGGAAGTCTGCCTGCCTTGCACATTTGGTAAACTGCAGTCTGCCACGTTAGTTCACTATCCCTATAGCAGTTAGTGGAGGCTTTTGTATTTAAGAATAGGAATGATGCTCTTTCCTCATGTAAAGAAGGGAAGAATAAAAGCTTGAGGTGTGTTATTTCCTGTGGGAAAGATCATAGTAGGCTGTATTAAACAGGCAGAAAAAATGAAGCCTTATAGGCTAGCTAAAAAAGGCTGCTGTTATAAGTGGCAAGTAAGTGCATAACAAATGCACTAAGAGCAGGTTGATTTATTCAGCTGCTAGGCTACACTGATGCACCAAAAAAAGGAAAAGGGAAATACAAAGTGATATTGCTTCCTTACTATTGGCAAGGGTTTTTTTTTTTAAATACTATGATTTTAAACTTTGTTCTTCAGGCTTATATAATCCTATAGCCGAGAGCATGTGTTTTAGAAGCACTGATCACCTGTAGGTTGAACTGGAGTGATTGTTTAGGTTGTTTAGGTGTGGTGGAAATCAGGCCCTGAGAGCATGGAGTAAGCATCCAAATAAATGAATAAAACAAAAGAACCAGAGGCTCTAGGCACTGAGGATCACAAAGCCTCCAAGATGGTTGAAACTTACAATTTCAAGCTCAAATGTTGCTATCAGGCAGTATAGAGATAAATGCCAGGGAACAGTGGCAGAATTTGGCCCACGGTTTTAGACTCAGTCCCAAGAGGTTCACCCCCATACCTTAGAAATTCATTTTAGTGGGGCTGCAGTGGCTCAAGAGAGAGGAAGGAAGGGAGGGGAGAAGCTGATTTTAAAAATAGCCTTTACATTTCCTTTCAGCTTGACTTTAAGTAGATTTAAAATCTGTTTAAAAAGCCTAAAGAGTGTATCTCCCACATGTATGTCAGTGACTTCTAAGGCATCGGGAGCCTCCTTCCAGCTTATACTTCTATGATACCAGCAGGGAATTTTAGCTTTTAGTGGGCCACTGTATGCTAGAAATGGTAGAACAAAACCTGGATGATCCAGCTAGGTGGCTTATTTTATATTTGTACAAGATTAGTGGTAATGTCATGGTGGATATCAGTGTTTCCAACACATGATTTTTCACAAGTCTCCCACTATTTGGTGTGGTTTCTTTTTTACAGAATCATGCAGGGCTGAAAGGGACCTCTCCAAACTCATCTATTCCACCCTCCTGTATGGAAGCAGTTTTATACCTAAATCATCAATAATGGATGCCTATACAACATCTTCAATTCCACCCCCAGCTCCTGGTCCTTCCCAACCTGCCAGAGATTGCCAATATCCTCGGCCAGTTTGTTCCAATATGCAGCCACTGTGACACTGAGGAATTATTTCTTGAGGTTTAACCTGTATCTGCCTGCCTTTTTGTAGTTTAAAACTACTGTCCTATCCTCAGCAGCTAGGAGAACAATTGATCCTCTTCCTCTTTATGGCAAACTTCCCAATATGAGAAAAACCCTGATCAGCATCATAGTTTTTAAAGCCCCAGTTATTTCATTAAAGTAACTGCTTGGGTTTTTTTTTGTTTTTTGGGGGTTTTTTTAAGAAGAAATTTTTAGCCTTCATGGTTGGAGAGAGAGAAACTCTAACTTGAAAAGAATAATCCAAGCTCATCCTAAAGGCTCAAACTGGAAAATAACTAAAAAACCCTGAAAATAGTACCTTTAAAAATATATCATGAGTCCAAGCCAAATTTCATAGGGCCTGACTGAGGATTTTTGGTTGGGATGGCAATACTGCAATGTTCTTCCTTCAGTCCAACAAATAGAACTTAAGATGTGAAACATACTTGAAAATGAGTCCACTGATGCAGCCCTGAAGTTCATTCTTCCCCCCTCCGCCATTGTCCTAAGTATAACGGAATGATATTGCAATTCTTCTTTATGAAAATATTCCCATTGTAGTTAGTGAGGCTGATCAAGCAAACAAGGATAATGCAGGAGTGAGAGTTGCATGAGACCAGGGCCAAAGCGTTCTTTTAAACCTTGTCAGTGCTGTTACTTAATAAAGCTGAGAAAACGCTTTAAGCAAAGTTCCTACTGACTTCAACAGATGTATGATTTCTTGCAATATTATAACACTGCTGACTCATATTCAGCTTATAATACACCCAGCCACTCCTCCTCCTTTCTCCTCCTTCCTTTTTTTTATATCTACAAATGGCAAGCTTCTGTGTGTGGCACATGGCAGACAGGGGAGGGGGCAGGCAGTAGAAAATGTAGCATGTTAGGTAGGGGAAGGGAATCAGAGTGGCACCTAGGAATGACTCAGGGTTTAATTTGTTGGACATTTGCCAAAAAAATTGGCCCCCGCTTTGCTGGTTCATTCCTAAGTGTAGTACTTATAATTCAATAAGAAGAAATTCAATGATTTTGTATTCCTTTATTGATCCAGCTGTGGGAGTGAGGCCTATGTATTGTAACACGTCTGATCTGAAGCATGTGTTACACATCTGATCTGAAGCTTTGGTCAGTGCTGTAACTGTTTATATTATTAAACAGCTCATAATAATCTCCTCTGTCCCAGGACAGATGCCAGTCACCTATTGCACTAACTCTCCGCTGTGCTCTGTTTTGTGCTTTAGCATGTAACATTGGCATATGCTGCATGTTAATAATACACTACCTGAAAACATGGGAAGAATCCTTTGGGCAGGATTCTGATTTGGGGCCTCAGATTTGGCAGATAGCCACTTACTCTCCCATATGTTTACCTACTGTACAAAGGAAAACAAAAGACATATTATGCTACTGCAGCCTGTTTGTTATGAAACAATTATGCCTAGTATTTGGAAAATTATGTAGTTTCTAAGTAATGGATGTATTCTGGATGTAGTTTCTAAAATAAAAATGGCCAGATTTATCCTCAAAGTGAATAACTCCAATCATTTCAGTGGCATGATACTAGTAACTGGTGTGACTCAGTTTTTTAAACAAGAAATGCCAAGTTGTCTATGAGGGTCTTACAATAAAAGAGCTGTCATAAAAACCAGTGAAGAGAATATACAAGGGCCACTGGATGCAGTGGTGTCTGACCTCTGCTTTGACCCTTTATAACCCTGCCCAAGCAGGCAGCTTAGGTCAGAATTTCACTGCTTTCCGAGAGAGTCATGCTTTTATTACAATGAGCACACAAATCTTATCTGCTCATTGCTTATCACAGCTCCTCCCCATCCCCTAGAGCAGTGGTCTCCAGACGTTTTTGATTGCACACCCCTATCAGTAAAAAATGTTTGATCACGCACCCCCAATATATGTATATTTATATAAATATAAATTCTAATATTTTCTTCCCGCACCCCGATGGATTGTTTTGTGCACCCCCTGGGGTGCGTGCACCCCACTTTGGAGACCACTGCCCTAGAGCTTAAAGCCTGTCAGATTAGTTCTTTGAAATCCCTTTACTTTTAAACACACATGTTCTCTGAATTTACTTTTGCCAAGTCTTAGCACGGTCCAATACATCTTAACTGTAAGTAGAGCAGAAAACTGAATCTATTGCTTTAGAATATTCAGTGAATAGAAATAATAAAATCCAGATCTATTAGGAACAACAGCCATCTGATGGGGTGAGGGGTGCTGCTGGCAATTCATTTTTACCAGGTCAAAACATCACTGATTGCAAGGTAGCAAGACATTTTTAGGCTACAGTTCAGCCAGTTTCTGTGAACCACTTCAGTGTATACAGGGTTAAAATCTGATAGACTTTTCTCCATTTTGAATAGTCTCAGTCTACTTCCCATTAACAGGCTGAAAAAAAGGTATATATTTGTAGACCACTGAGGAAAAAAAGTTTGAAACAAATGGCAAGCACTAGGCTAAGGTACATGTCCCAGAAAGTCAACCAGTCTTGACTTACAGATATCAGCAGCTGGGGAGACAAAAATAGTTGCCGTTGTGTAGTTGTAGTGCAGTCTTACTACCCAGCACAGAAAGCTGCTCTGTTATGCATCTAATCAGATGTCCCAACAGGTAACTGCCTTCAATATTTGTACATCATACCCCAACTACAAATGCCTGGCTTCAGCTTCCAGCCATTGCCCTTATGTCTCTGTTAGATGAATGAAGGTTTCAAATAGTCACTGAAGATGGACCCTAGATATGGCCAAATGTTTGGAGGAGTTATAATTTTGGATGCTCACTTTGCTTTGTAATGAAGTGTTAAACAACCTTGATTGTTATTAACAGAGATGTCTAGGTTAATCAGTTTTCACTAAAAGGATTTGAAGCCACAACAAACATTTAACAACCTGATCACTACAGCTGTTCAGGAACTACAATGTCCATCTCTTGGAAAATTCTGCACATCCAACTTTCTTTCAATTTGAAAATAAAAATCTGCATCATTTTCTTTGGAAAGGAAAATGTCAAGAATATTCCAATTTTTGGAAGGACCAAAAAGGAAGTTTTGAGAAGTCTTTGGACTGGGTCCCCAAACAAGCAGCTGGGAAACTGGATGCTGACAGAACTAGACAGCCCATATACCTACTGAACAGGTCATTCTGGGACTCTGACATTTAAAACCTCCTTGGGCTGCCTGATTGAATTTTCTTTGGAAACTTATTGATTCCTGTTATGTACAGCAAAACGTTTGTTAAAGAACACCTGTTAAAATAAGCACTTTCCAAAAGAAAAAGATCCATAAGAGGATGCTTACCACTTCCTCCAGTTAGTTTTGCTGCTTGTAAGTATGAAGTTGAATCTTTTCACAGATCCTTGCTGAATTGAAGCCTCTGTGATCAGAAAGAAGCAAAATGAAATAACATAGTAGCATCTGAATCACTATTAAGATGATTGGTGAATGATGGATTCTATACTATACAGCAAGTTCTGTCATGACCCTGTCAGTGTTGGCATCATGTTTACAGATTTGTTACGGAAAAGGCAAACATTAAGGAATCTAATACCTTTAGAATAATTAAATAGCCACCTTTGATTATATTACATAAGTGCAAGGCAGGAAGACTGAAAAAAAGTGTTAGAAGCTCTCACTCAGTCTTCAAAGCAGTGAGACAGTTCACAGGATAGCATACTCTGCATTTCTGCATTAAGCAGGTAAACCTCCCCATTTAGTGGCAAAAGAGGACAGCACCATTACACAAGAAGTTCAGGGACAAAAAGTCTTTTGGGCTCTTCTCTCTCTCCTTTCAACTAGAAAACCCACACACATGAAAATACCCTCCTACACACACACAAACTGGGGGATTAATTATCAATATGGCCATTGCAATGGGTGTACCTGAACACAGCAGAAACTAATGCATTATTTGGGGTGGGGGAAAGGATCCAAAATATGATCTTGTTGCAACTGATTTTCTAGCATGTTCCTATGACTTATTAGATCAGACTAAATTCTATTTTTAGCAACCATTACTAAACATTATATTAATCATACCCAAGAAGCATTTTCTGATTATTCAATTCATTTTAGTAGCAAGGTAAGTCTGCAGGGATAATCTAAGTGCATAAATCTAAGGCTGCCACTTATGTGGCAGACCTTGCTGGGAAAACCAAGTGGGTGTTGAAGGAGGAGGGAAAACATGCCATGCACTCCCAAAGGTAGGAAAAAAAGTATTTTTGATATTCCTCAGTCAGCAGAATGAGTATAACATTAGAAAAATGGATGTTCTACCAAATGTGATACATTTTTATGAACTGAATAGCTAGAAATCCAGCATGCACAAGGTTTTGGGCTGTAAAGAGCTTACGTAAAGGAAAAATGAAATCCATTTTCCCTTGCAAGCAGACATTAAATACAATTTGTTAGAAAGGAGGAAACTTGAAAACAGATATGATTCGGATCTCTATTTGCATATTTCATTAATGGAAAATGAACAGGAAACTAAGATGTTACTGAAACAATTTTAGGCATGTGACATATGACTCAAGATCATACAAATAATATCTGGCTAGTTTTAAAAATGTTTTTTTCCTATCCCAGAAAGTAACAGATGACATGAAAAAAGGAATGTCTTTATGCTTCTTACTATTTTTAGTTCATAAAGCTTGATAACAATGTACCTGTTTTTTTTTAAAGTAGGGGAGAGGGGTTAGCACAGGGGTGGGCAAAATGCAGCCTGCGGGCCAGATGTGGCCTGCCAGGCCATTCTGTCTGGCCTGCAGGGCCCCTAAAAAATTTAGAAAATTAATATTTATCTCCCCCTGGCTGCCTGTCATGTGGCCCTCAATGGCTTGCCAAAACTCAGTAAGCGGCCCTCTGTGGCCCTCTGCCCGAAATAATTGCCCGCCTCTGCGTTAGCAGCTTAAACCAAGACTCAAAAGGAATTTGTTAGCATCAGAAATTTAAAAAATATATATGAGAAGCACATGGGTGCATTATATACATAAGCACGTGCCACATAATTGCTTTTTTAGTCATGATAAGCGATAGTATCCTATTATTATATACAAAAGTAATTTTTTTTTGTTAAAAATTACATGCAATTTTAACTAAAAACAAATGAATGGTACTTTCTGCCAAACCCTCCTCCCCCACCATTTTGAGTTTTTGTTTGTATATATTATATACACACAAATTAATGGACCAGGCTTGTAAGAGACTGTCCACATGAGAGAAGTATTACTTTTAAGGTCACAACCAAAGTTGTATGACGGACCTCACTGGGAAGTAGCACAGAAGTTAAGGTCAGCCTAAAATAACTGACCTGTTATTGAAGATGTGGCTAGGCAAATAAAGCCCTCCAAACTTGTGGGTTCATGTGGACCCACAGCCAATGAACTATAAGTAACCAGAACACAATCAATCAGTTTGGCCTTTTTCCAGTTATACATACAAATGTCTGAGCTCTCAGTCCAAGCCTGCTAAACACTCTTGTTGAGTTCAGCAAGACTATTCATGCACAGGACCCCCAAGCGTGGCTGACTGCAGAATCAGGAAATGCATATAAAATGCATTTCTAATAATGGTGTTCCTGACAGCTTCTCTCTGAAGACAGACAGTAAAATGCTACTGTAACATCTACTGTAACCTACAAGTTACTGATGCCACGACCATGGTTATACAGTAAATGCAGAATCTCGGTGGAATTTCCACTAAAGCTTGGGTACTCATCAAAACCATTCATGTTGTTAGAACATACAGATAGTGTATAGTTAAATCTTACTGTGGTGTGTCTTAGATGCAGGTATTTGATTTCATTGCATGCATCTCTTTATCAAACCCAGAAAATACTTGGTGGGGTACAAACTATACACAGAATATCATTGTGATCCTGACTCCATTTAGAGAAGCTGGGAGAGCATGTACAGACACAATTGTGAACAGAGCAATGAAGTGGTTCAGTCACATCACTAAGCATTTGCAGGGTTAGAATTCAAAATGGTAAATTGGATACAAAAGAATGCAATCTATTTCTCCCTTTATCCAGGAGGTTTAGAAGAAAAAGAGAAAAAAACCCTAGAAGAAAATAGTTTTCTTCTCTTTCCCATCCCAGTGATCAAGATGTCCTGTCCTACATGTTAACCCACTGAAATAATGGCAGCAAGCTATTAATCCAAAGCTGGAAATTTGGAGATCTGTATTCTATCCATGGCTTTGTGATTAAGGGCAAGTCACTTAATCACTCTACTCTGCCCCTTAGATTCCTCATCAGTATGTAGCCCAGGTGTACATGGGTTTGTTCTCCCCTCTCGAACTGAGGGAATTATTGGCAGGGCAGTGTGCTGTGGAGGGGCACTGCAGCCCAGCAGCTGCCTCTGTCCCCTATAGAGTCAGGCCCCTATAGAGTCAGAGTAATTTAATCAATTACTTAACTATATACAAATGTATTATTACAACAAAACCATTAAAAGGTAAGGACATAGAATATATATATGTACAAATCTGCAAAACAATAAACCCGATACTATATATATATATGGTATATATATATACCATATATATACACACACACACACATACACACACAATTATTATTCAAAAATACAAGTGAACAATAGAACAACCCAGAACAAAGGGTATTGTTTGGGCAACCTTATAACTCTATAAATATACAAACTATTACTTCAACTTATTCACATACACTATAAGGCACAGTCTACAAGTAAAACACACAATCCTTAGACTACCTGGGTGCCCTCCAGGGCCGGGGCCCCACTCCCACTACAGGAAAGGAGGTGGAGGAAAGAAAAGAAGAGGGAGACTCCAAAGTCTCCTAAGCCACCCCTATCACCCAGGAGTGGCCCATGCGGTGCCCCTTCACAACCCTGAGGGTCCCTCCCCTGTGGGGACCCTCTTTCCAGGGTAACTTACTACTCCACAGTCCCAGAAGGCTGCCTTCCGTTCTCCGGGTCATGCTCTGTTCCCCGCTGGGTTCTCCTGCCACCCAACTCTGCTGCCGCTGGCCTGGCTTAGGGCCACATGCACCACTGTGTGTAGTGGGTGCTCTACCTTGTGCTAGGGGTTGGAGGCCCAGGCAGTGTTGTGCAGCACTGGGGCACAGTCTGTGCCCAGACCCTCTGTGCAGCGTCATCTCCATGGAGCTGCTGCCCTGTGCCAGCAGTTGTAGACCCGAGCCACCTCAAGTGGCTCCCAGGGCCTCTCACCCTCTGTGCAGTGCCTCCTGCACCGAGCTCCTGGCCTCATACGGAGGTTGGGGATCTGAGCCACCCAACTGGCTCCAAAGATCCTGCTCCGTGCACTGGCCTGTGCACCGTGTCTCTGGCCGCACGGCAAAGGTTATAGACCCGAACCACCTCATGCCAAAGGTTGCAGACCGGAGCAGCTGCCAGGGTCAGGACGCCATGTGCCATATTGCACACCAAGAGCCTAACCGCTGGAGCCATCCACAGCTCCCCGCCAATCAACGTCTTTAGAGGCTCTTCCGGGCTACTGGTTCACCCTACAGAGCAGCTCTCCTCAGCTTTTCTAAGCTCTGCTCTTCTCTTTTCTTTGTCCCGGATGTGTCTCCCCCGTGCTGGGCATGCAGCTCCTTTTATACTCCCCAGGGCTCCACCAATCAAAACAGCAGAATCTCAAGCCTGGGACTCAACCCAAGCTCCAAAAGGTAAGCCTGCTACAAGTATAAATAGGGATGAGGTGAAACCTAATTCACTCAGGTCTTACAAAGTGTCCTGGCATTCCCATAGGGAAGATGCTACTGAAGCAAAAGATATTACTGGCTGAAATCCAAAGGTCTTGACTCAACTACAGTGAGCAGAGACTGCTAGTCCCCTTTAGAGTATTCCATTTAATAACCTTTGCAGTCTTATCTCACCTTCCGTCTGAAGATCTCCAATGTTTAGATATCAGTGAATACAGGTTCACAAAATGCCAGTGAAAAAGGGAGTCAAAATTATCCTTATTTTTTCTATCGGTAACTGACACATGGAGAAGTCAAGCGACTTGCCCAAGAGCATAGAGAAAGTCTATAGAGGACCTGGGAATAGAGCCCATGACAAAAAACCTTCCTGTTGTGACAGCCCTTGTCAAAGCTCCAAAGGATTTCAAGGACATGATTTTGCTTCAATTCCCACTTCGGCACTTTTAATATTTAAATGGGGTGTAATGTTACATGGGGCACTCCATTTTTCATACAGCCTGTTGTAAATAGTTTATTACTCCATTTGGCTTCATAAGAAGTGCAGGCAATATTTGATATACTGATGGCACTCCTGTTTGAAAACAGTTCCAGTGAGGATTCTTGCCTCTACCATACAATATCACAAATTAAAAATAATATGTTTTTTTTCTTTTAAAAGAACTACTGGAAGAAGTGTTCCATTGCAGTTGTATAGTTTTAATTTTTGATTCACTACACCTATTTCTCTCCATTGTACCATACTGCTACATACAGAATTATTTTCTCTTGCATTTGGCATATTTCTTATTACTGTAAAATACCAAGTTGGTGTTCAGCTAAGAACACTAAGAAAACCATGTTCTTTAAAGAGAGAAAAGCAAGCTATGTCTATGTCCTGATTTAATTCAGATTCTGTCAAATTAATACTTGCAACATAAGAAACAACTTTGAAAGTAATACATCCAAGGGTTCATGAAATAAACTGTGGGCTTTCTGAAAAACAGCATGAATGATTCATTGCCTTAGTTAAACTCCTTATCATTAGTGAGAGTGGCAAGAAAAAAAAATGAAGATAGCAGCTGGTGCTCTAAAATCTTAGAGGAAAATGCAGAGGAAAAGGCAGTATTACTCTCCTGGGAATCACAAACTTGACTATAGTGTTCCCTCCCTTAAGGGAACTCTTCTAAAATCTAAGTACAAGACAAACTCTTCTGGGAATGCCTAACTACATGCTTTTGAAAAGGAAAAAAATACTTAGCTTCATTTGGGTTAAATTGGAGAGGTGGTTTTGGAGAGGGTTTTTTTTGTTTGTTTTTTAGTAAAAGAACTACACATTTCAAACTACAGCATTTTAATGTACAGTCTGCATATTCAGAGAGAAAAGCAATTACTCAGAAGCCACTGTGAGTATTCTGAATATTGCAAATTTGAAAGCTAGTAAATGCATGCTCAAAACCCAGAGCTGTTCAGAAAACAATAAATTAGATGCTATAAAATTGTACAGAGATGGTATCTTAATTCATTACTCTCTAAACCAAAGATGTTGTTCTCATGCAGCTGAATATAAAGTGATACCATCATTATTTCTACATGTTAAAAGCTTATATAAATATTTTGTATGCCCAATCCTGGTAGTTATGCTCAGTGACAACTGAGCATAACAAGTACTTATCTAAACAGGCCTTCCATTTTATTACCTTAAATCAAAGAAACAATTATTTCTGAAGACAAAGTATTAAAATGTGACTTAAAAGAAAATCATTTTATACCTATTTTTGTTTGGAGAGGGGTGCTTATTGTTGCAGTGGGACACGACAGTAGTTTTGAAAGTATATTTTTTCACTGAGTTCCCAATTCTCCAATTTATCAAGATCCTTTTGCATTCTAATCCTATCCTTTAAGGGGTTTGCAGCCTCTCCTAGTTTTGTGTCATTTACCTACTTGATCAGGAAGCTCTCCATTTTAGCACCCAAATCATTAACAAAAAGTGTTAAGCAACTTTGAACTGAGGACAGACGGCTGGGCAAGCTCTTCTGATACCTCTTACCATTTTGTCATCAATCCATGTAAAGTTACACAACCCTGTTTTCCTTTGATCTCATGTAATACCTCCTGGTTGGTAGAAAAGACATTCTAATACATTCAGACTTTACAAGATTTGTTGTTCATAAGTTTTCTGGGTGACTTAAGTTGTAGATAAGTTCACTGATATGCTCTCCTCCTCTGGTTGAATGGGAATGGAGGTGTGCAGGAAGAAGCAAAGCAAGAAGGCTAAGCAGTGCTGTAGCAAGTAAGTTTGGTGTCTGGGGCAAGACTGTAATGGCAGCCTGCCCTTACCCTACACACAGATCCGGGGGATGCCCCCCCACCATGCTTGCCTGGGAGTGCATGCAGCGGCAGGAGTCACTCCCTCCTCCTCTGGGCACCCTCCAACCAAGCTCTGTCCCATGCCCCATGCTGACTGGGCAGTGCCTCTTGGCGTCCCTTTGCTTTGGCACCTGGGGCAGTTGTCTCCCCCCTTGCTATGTCACTGAGGCTAAGCAATGCTGCTTATTGCACATACTGGCTGAAGATCACACCACAAGCATGCCCTTGAAGCAGTTTCACCATATTCTAGCCAGGGTACTCGGCACATCTGACTACCACACACCACTCAGCCTCACTCATGTCATTAGCTGTAAGGCCTTTCTCTTACCCATAACATGATCTCTTTTCTCACCAATAGCAAAATGTCACACACAAGCTCCTCTGAATTCTGGGCTCTTGTGTTGTTTCATTCTGTATTGCACTTTGAGCAGATACTATGGATGGGCTGCAGTCTGGTGAAGTAGGTTGTTGCCTATACAAGCTTATACCTCTGACCCAGTTAGTCTCTAAAGTGTCACCCTGCCTTATCATAGACACACATTGGTGATGTGTAGGGGGTGCACACGGGTGCACTTGCACCCCCTGAAATTGGCTGTGCACCCCCCGGAAGCCCAGCCACAAAACTGGAAGTGCCACTGGAAGTGCACTTCTAGTTTCACCACTGGCTCGGTGATTGGCTACTGGAGGATCCCCCCCCAATCGGTCATCTGGTGCCCCTCCAGACTCGGGAGGCACCAGTCGCCCATGCACACAGTTTACCACTTGTCTGCAAATTGTGTAGCATCACTAAAAAAAGCACATGTGTATATACATACCAAGTGTGCTGCGCCAGCCAAGCCAAGCCGCCCAAGGTTAAATAGGCTAAATAAGCATGTGGAGAATCATTCACTCTCCAGTAGTGCTGTATGAGTTCAAAAGTAAAAAATAGTACTTGTGCATCTGCTGAGAATAGCTGAGTGAAGCAGAGCCAGAAGCAGATCCTACACACAAAGAGTGGAAAGCTGTTTTGCAACAGCACACGTAATCGGGCTTGGAAAAGATCAACTGAGAAGCTCTGTAAATTTATGTTCATAACATGGAAAAAAACAAATGAAAACAGCAAAGGAATCAGAGACTGAAAAAGAGGCAACTAGTAGGTCTCTTATAGCTCTTGAGCTACATGCTCATACAGTGCAGATGCTCTACATTTCTGGCAGGAAACCAGTTTGTGATTTAATACAAAATAATCAGAAAGATCACTCATTAGAAGTCATCTAGACAATTTTTATTAGTTCCTAATGTAGTATACGATCCAGTAGATCCAAGGTACAGGGGGTCTCATTCCCTTTGCACAGCGATCAGTTTTCTAGATGAGAGTTACAGGCATAATAAGGAACTGGGCATTTGGGACAGTGTGATGCATGAGGACTGCAGCAACTTCCAGCTGCTACCGTCACAGCTGTGCAGCTGCAGAGGCAGCTGTTATTTTCCCTTCAGCCCCTCTCCCCCAGCCAAAACAAACACACAAACCAAAGCCTGACGCTGCTACCGCAGTTGCCCCACTCTAGTTATGCTACCAATATCTGCAATATTTTGTGCCACTGCTTTATTCAGTCTAATTTCATGCCATTTGTTTTAGTTATATTATCTGTATCAACCTACAGAACTTATCCTTCAGACACTAATAAAGAGATTACATCACACTTTTAATCTTTTTTTCATTACCCACCTTATAAAAGTCCTTTAAATTTCCTTATCAGGATTGAAAACCAGGGAATTTTTATTTTGCTTTTCACAGAGTGCCATGTCACACAGGGTACTTACTATGAATTAAATGCACTGAAAACATGGGTAACATGTTCAAGCAATAAAACACATGCTAAGTGCACTCATATCGTAGCAAACATAACTTTTTGCAAGAGGACTATCTTCAGATCTTATAAAGGAACACGTGTCCAACTACTGTTGGCCAGTTCTATGGAGATAATACAAGCAAGTTGTAGTCTTCCAGCATCCCAGAATGTACTGCTCCCAGCTCCTCCCACTCATTGTACATTGTATTCAGCTACCATAATTCTACTGCTTAAGGGTACCAGTCCCAAGCTGACACCCCTATTCACCCAGGGGGAGGGGAGAGGAGTATGACCCCAGCCCACATGGCACCACCTGACCCCCCACACAATTTCAGAAGCCCATTTCTGCATGAGCCCAGAAATGACCTCCTGTGGGTCCCTGAGCCAGACGAACCAAGGTCCAGGTCCTCAAGTATGGTGTTGTACACTTTGTGCATGGCTGTCATCACTGTTGTCCACCCTATACTAACCTGGTTGGCAATGAAATGGACCAGGCTGTCCGCCTTCACCAGCTTCCAAATCAGCAGGTCCGTGCATCTTGATGGGCTTTGGTGCCCCATGTTCAGTGTCATAGTACTACAGAAGGGTGTCCAGCTCTGCAGAATGGTCCATGAATGTGCCATGGGACAGCCTAAAGTTTTGCTGCCAGTGCTCACTGTCAGAGATGCCAAACATGGACTGGTGAGAACAGTTTAAGCTCTCTGGTAATGCCCAGCAGTGATGAAGTGGCATCTGATCCTAGGCCCATAGCACTCTGCAAGGGAGCCACCATAACACCTATGGCAGCATGATGGTCCTCAAAGTAGTGCTTCACCAGAGCCAGAAACCCATGCCACTGAAGCACCAAGTGCCTATAGATTACAGCAACCGAGGCAAGGATTTGCTCAGTTCCACCACTCATCTCCAAGAAGCCCCTGGAGATCCAATCCCAGCTAGAGCAGTCCTTCAAGGAGGGATCAGAATTTGCAACCTCTGTGAGATTGTAGCAAAACCCCCAGTTTTTCTTTTTTTTTATTTTGAAATGCATTCCCTTCCCTTCCCCTAACCATTTCTGACTTGCTCTCCTCCCTCTCTATCCCTTGTAAGTGATTACAAGTAGTACTAGGTAAGCTAAGTTCTTGTATGCTATTATTGTAATAAGCCCCTTTTTATATTGTAAATAGTGTTCTGTTGTGTTTATATTGACTTTTACTGTTTTATATTGTATTATAATGTATTCCTATTATTTTTGCATTGATTTTTATTGATTCATATTAATACTGTATGGTTTAAGCCTGTGTCTGTATAGTAATGTCAAGTTTCCATTTTGTATGTCAAGCCTCCACCTTGTGTCCCCTGTCCTATACAATATATTGCAACTATGACTCATACCTACCCCTTCTGTGTAAATGGGTTTTCCTTGAATGCCTGAAGCAAAAGAGTGAATGGATGAGTGAAACACAATGATAACAGGATCCCCTGCTAAATCACCCCACCATCAAAAGCAATACCTGGACCAAAGACCTAGCTATTGGAACGACCCTCAGCATTCAAGAAACAAAAGATGAGGCAACCCACCATTGTGCCAGGCTGCACATGCTCAGTAACAACACCTGGAGCCCTCCGGAGCAGGGCTGGCCTTGCCTGGACAGGCCCTCCCCATAGGAGGTCATAGGTAGTCTCCCCATAAAAAGAGGTAGTGAAGACTGACTCCTTGGGATGCCATCTTCACCTGGACCAGACCTGCTGCACGTCATGCTGCCTGTCAACCCAGAGGCCCTGCCGATGACCCCCTCTGGACAATACCTGCTGGAGAAAGACCCTGACTGGCCATCGAGGACCCCCTCCCAGCCTGGATAGGTAGCTACCACCCCACCCTCTCTTCAACCAAGGACCTGGACTCTGCTTCTCTTCCCTACCTGGACCCCAACCCTTCCACTGAGTCTCTTTCTCCTGCTGCCATTGTGTGAGTGTGTGTGGGAGTGCTTGCGTGAGTGGGAACCAAGCTGAACAGTACAGTGGTCATTTAATAAAACTGTTATTTGGACCCCTGAGTTGGGTTTTGCTTTACTACGGTTCTGGCCCTGCTCCAATCTCTGCTCCTTGCCCCTCTGACTTCTGTCTCATTTCTCCCTCTCCTGCTTCTGGCTCACTGCCACCTCCAAAACCTGTCCCATGCGCCTGTGGCTCCAGCTGTCCTGAGCAACTCTCTGCCGGCAAACCCCTGTTTCTTTGCTATTGCCACATCTCCACTACCTTTCCTCCTCGATCTCTGCCACTGCTATTGCCACATCTCCACTGCTTTTCCTCCGCGATCTCTGCCACTGCTATTGCCTCACCTCCACTGCTTTTTCCTCTGACCCCTGCCACTGCTATTGTCTCATTTCCACTGCCTTTACCCCAATTTCTGCCACTGCTATTGCCTCATCCCCACTGCCTTTTTCCCTGATCTCTGCCGCTTGCTCTTTAGTTACCAAGCACCCCAAGCATAAGTACTACAGGCACCAACACACACACACTGTCACTTGAGTCAGTGTTTAACTTGCATGTATATGTGTATGTATGTGTGTATTGTGTATGATTTCACGTCATTATCATTAAGGGTGTGTATGTGCTTGAATTGGTGATATGTGTGCATGTGCAATTGTACACCATGCCCTCCTGTCTAACAGCACAATATTGAGATCCTGAGCATTGGCCTGACCCCACAGGGCAACAAGATGGTCAACCAATCGATGCTTTCTTCTGTGTTCAGCTGTTTTCAGCTGCTGTCAGAAACATGCCCAAAAAATGGTACTCCAGCCAAGCATGCCAAGATGCTTGTTTACCAGCCTCTAACAGCAAGGAGTGAGCCATGCATGTTGGAGTCCATAGTAAATATTATCATGCACCTGCTCAGAATAAGTTCTGACTTTAATACTGCATAACCTTCCACAGATTTAACACATACCAAGTGCCCTGTGTGACATGGTTCTCAATTCCCTCCAACTTCTCAGTATCTTTCTGGCTTCAATGTAATAGTATTAAATCATTGAGCTATGGGGTTGGAAGGGACCTCAAAGGTCATCTGGCCCAATCCTCAGCACAAATGCAGAAAGCACCACTCATATCACTCCTATCCAATGCTTAATCTGCTGCTTCTTGAAAATCTCTAAAGAAGATTCTACGTTCCTGGGCAATCTAATCCACTGCCTCACTGTTTAAACAGGGAGAATTTTCCCCTGGTATCTAATCTACCTCACTGCAATTTAAAACTATTGCTTCATGCCTTGCCATCTGCAACAAAAACAACTGTTCTCCTTCTTTTTGGCACCCCATCAGATATTTGAGAGCTGCTTTCATGCCCCTCTCCCTTAATCCTTTTTAGTTTGGAGCAAAGGAGATATCTAGCTCTCTCAGCCTTTCCTCCTGAGGTTTGCATTCCAATCCCTTTATGCTTGCCAATCACTTGTTCTGGATCCTCTTCAGTTTCTTCATGTCCTTTTTTAAAATGAAGAACCCAGAACTGGACACAATAGGTCAGTTGAGGCCTAACCACTCTTGAGTGCCACGATCACCTGTTATGTCTTACATACAATGCTCCTGTTAGTGCAGCCCAAAACTGCATGCGATAGGCAAAAGGAGAGAGAGGGGCATTTAATTTAGAGTCCACTCTTACCCTTAAAGTTTCTACACTATTTATATGGCAAGAAACCTGAGAACGGGGGCCTGATCAGCTCTGGTACCTAGCTGTTAGGTAATATCTTCTATGTATAAAGTTGCACTAAATCTCCTAAAGAAAATAAGGAGTTTTGTATTTGTTAATGTGAAAGATGCTTTGTGGGTGACAATTTGTTTATTGCATTCACTCTTCATTGATGAAAAAAACACCTTTGCATGCACCTTGCAGGTATGTCAAGGTCTGAAAGCAATCACTACAACTGTGAATAACAAAGTTTTCAGATACCTGACTGTAAAATCTTCTTGGTGCAAAACTTCTGGGCTCCTTGCTACCAACATCATCTTTGTTAGAGGCTAATGAAAGATGGTTGTACACACATACACTTCCTAGGATATGAAAACAGCTTCTACCCCCCACCATAAGTAAAGTATGAGGAGCTTGCCTAGAGCTTATTAAATGGCTCAAAAGTAAAAAGGTAACATTTTCTCTAATATTAAGAAGTGATTACTTTTTGGCTAGAATACTGATAATATTCACGACAGTCCCAAATGCACTTTAGCAAGATAAAGGAGCACATTTTGGAATCAATGGATACCTAGCATCATTATGTCTTTCAGACAAACTGGGCTATGACCAAGGCACAGAAATACATTTTACATGATTATATTGGTGCGTGTTAATTGTTGTGTCCTACTTACACCCCATCAATGCACGGCTGATGTTTTCAATATCCACTAAGACACCAGATAAGTCAATAAGAAGTTCTAAAGTAGAACACACAGTTCCTTACTAGTAAAGGTAAGAGGTGTAATTATTTATTTGCTTTCTTCCTGGTTTATTAGGAAGCAGCAGAAAGCAGCCAACACTCTTTTTTTCCAAGGTGTCAGTCTTTCTGTATTCACAACCAATGCCAAACTTCATTTCCAATAGTGGAAGCTCACTTGCAGCTAGAGCAAAATTCAGAGCATACACTCCTATTTACTTAGGAACAAAAGGGTAGCGCTATAGTGACAAAGCTCAGTGCTCTCCACTACCGAATGTTAACCCTGAAAACACTTAGTGCTCCGGGTGACAGTTTTACTGACACTCTATGCTCATTTTCTTTGTTCATCTGCTGAGTAAGTTGTCAAAGGTAGCATAGGTCAGAAATATAACCTTTAATGTGGTGCACAAAGCCAAGTCAAAACATCGTCTCCTGTAATATCAGAACAAAAAAGTCTTTTCCTAGCCACAATTTTTTTTGGACAACATTAACTATTTTTACTTCATTGATATTTCATTAAATTTAGCAGTGGGTAGGCAGTTTTGAGTGCTTGCAATCTATGCTGCCGCTGCAGCCAATCGAAAAAGTTGCCTCCCTCAAGGTCAGACTGTATTGGAAAGCGCTCTTAAGCAGATACCTACTGTTGGTTTTGTGGGCAGAGAAGATGAAGTTAATGGAACAGAGGCCATGCGAGTGCCAGGAATCTTTGCAGGACATATTGGTTTTATCAAACCCCTGTGGCTGTTTAATATAGGCTGGATCATGCAAGGTGCAAAGCTCCTTTTTAGATATACTAAGCGCCTCCATTCCCATCAAAATACCTGCTCAGAGCTCCCAAAGGACTGTACTGTTCAGAGGAAGAGATACAGGATTTACTGTCCTCTTAATATAATTGGTGGGGGAGGTTTAGCCCCCCTGGAAACCACACACTCCAATTCCAAGATGGTGAGTATAGCATGGGAAAAGAAATAAGAAACCCAAGTACAAAGTTAGTCTTGAGCTTTATATATAATAGAGCCAGAGCTAGATTCATGGGAAATGGAGTGAGATGTTGGAACTTGTATAAACTGACTTTCTTATACTTCCTTAGGCCTATTTACCAACATGTAAAGGAGGCTACATTGCTGTAACACATAATTGGGATCCAGAAGCTGCTGTAAAAATATACAAGCCAAACTTTGATTTCTTTATAGTCAGAGGGTCAAATTAAGAGGCTGTGTGTGAAGTTGGAGAACAGGCCAACTAAGTAAGCTGGGAGTCCATTATCTGCTTGGGTTAGCTTCAAACTGAGCTCTCAGACCTCCTTGTAATGAAAATGTGAATCACTGCATATCTAGAGCTTCTGTGGACCATCCATAGAGATGAACTATCATGTTTAAATGAAGACAACTTCAAATTTAAGATGACCCCCTCCAGTAATTAGATTCTATACATGGATTCTATACATTGACAGTTATAACACATTTATAATTTCCCATGTATAAAATCTAATCAGTGGAAGGTCATCTTAAATTTGTCCTCCCACTGCTGTGGTGGGGAAAGCAGCAGCAGGGGAAGATGGGCCAGTTTCCCACCCTTTGACCCCCCAGTGCCTCCCCCCTGCCATATTGCCCCCTGCTGCTTGCCCCCAACCTCATCAGCCTATTGCCTGCGCCCACTCCCTGCCCCACAACCCCTGCTCCTCCTGCCTCACCTTTGTGCCTGCATCCACCCCTTACCCCCATTCTTGTTCTCATTTTCTGCCCCCCCTGTTGCCTGCCCTTTACCCCTACCAAGCCTGTCCCATATCCTCTGCTCCTGTCCTGTCACCTGCCCCCCACGCTGACACCAGCCAACTGTCTCTCCCCACATGCTTGCCTCTTTATCCTCTGCAGCATTCACCACCCCCCTTTTGCCAGGGCAGACAGCTCATTTTGGCTAGGCAGAAACAGTGGTGGCAGCTCTGGATCAGAGCTGGGGGGAGGGGGTAGAGGGGGATAGGGCAGGGGCCCCTAACCCAGTGCTCTTATCTGAAAGTACTGCCCTCCCACCCCATGTTGCTTGGGGAGAAAAAAACCTCATCATGGATTCAAGTAACGTCCTGACCGGAGCCCTGGGT
>NW_017729006.1:33823057-33826567 GCF_001723915.1 Gavialis gangeticus | reverse complement strand
CTCTCCCCACATGCTTGCCTCTTTATCCTCTGCAGCATTCACCACCCCCCTTTTGCCAGGGCAGACAGCTCATTTTGGCTAGGCAGAAACAGTGGTGGCAGCTCTGGATCAGAGCTGGGGGGAGGGGGTAGAGGGGGATAGGGCAGGGGCCCCTAACCCAGTGCTCTTATCTGAAAGTACTGCCCTCCCACCCCATGTTGCTTGGGGAGAAAAAAACCTCATCATGGATTCAAGTAAATATGGTAATGCACACTTCTTAAGCGTTACTAGAACAAGTATTAGTCTTGATCTCCACAAAGCTGACATCCTTCATACTGTTTCTATTACTCCAGTGCTAACACTGAGTAAAATGCAAACAAAGGCCATGACTGCAACTGGAAATTTCAATTCAGGCACAGCAAATCAATTAGCATAAAATAAGATTTTCCCTCCAAATCCAGATGAACTCTACTTGAGGTTCAGCTCCTGGTGTCTGGATGCCAAACAGCTGGAGCAGCAGGACAGTCTCCTGTTCTCCTCTTACACTGGGGACTCCCATGTTGGAGCAGCTGGGGAGGGAAGCATCTGGGGCCCCTTCCCATCTACACAAAAGATGTGAACAACTGCCTCCCACCCCCACCCTCACCCTGTCCAGACTGAAGTGACCCTGTTCTCTGGAAGACATGAGAACCTTTGCCCATGGCTTCATTCCTCCTGCTCCTTGGGGTAAGTTAAGCCACAAGAAAGTGTGTGGACATTTGCTTTTCCAGGAGCCACTTCTATGTGGTTGGAGCCTGGTTACTCTTTTCTCAAAACAGCCATTTTTGCTCCAGGAGAAAAAGTTGGAATGTCTGCATACTTGTGGTTTCTACCAGGAGAATCGCCGGTAGAAACAGGATGCTTGTACATAGCTTTAATGATCAAATATGGTGACAGACTAATTAGCTATGTAAAATCGGTATTATTTTAAATTCAGAGAAAGGGTGAGTTTCAATAAATAATACCCTAAATGTTAAGAGACTGGGCTAGAATTCTCACCTCCGAAATAAGCTTGTTGTGTGACTTAAAGTTTTTCACCTCCGTTGTGTCTTGGGAGGTAGCATTATTTAATTTCTCCCCTTTGTGAATGGGGAAACCGGGGTGAAGGGACTTACTTTATATAAAGCAAAAAAACCTAAACCCCACAAATAGAGATAGTCAGAAAAAGACACAAAATTATTATTTTTTCTAGAAAAGCTTTTTATAAATACTTTATTTGTAGCTCTGAGCACATGCAGCTGTAGTCTTTAACTTATGATAAAGAATTCATTAAAATGAATTATTGAAAAATGCTTACCAGACGATGCCATAGCAACTTACTGTAAAGCATGACAGATGTGGCTACTGGTAGAACAGGCATCAGTGCATGTACATTTAATATAGGAGCTTAAGCAATTATGGCAAATTCTATAAAGTCTAGTTTAATATAAAGCAGAGTGCTAGCATCTCATTTCCAGAGCTTAAAATAGGTACTGTTTCCTATATTAAAATAGCCTTTTATAGAGTCAAGTCTATATATATTCCTAATTAGTAAGGGGATTTTCAGGAGGGATATAAATGGCTACCATGGCATTGCATTGGGTGGCCAGCATTTGAAAGGGTCAGTGTTTTCATAAGATTACAGAACAGCATGCCCCACATCTGCTTGTATATTTGAAAAAAGATTTCAGTGACAGAATCAGAAAGAGAATAGAGAAAAGTATTCTCTCTGGCCAAGCACTAGTCTCATGGAGGCAGAGGATCTTTATTGAATAAATAGGATCAGCGGACACAGACTACTGTCATTTTCTCTCAGTGAACGCACTGCGAGGGATTTCTCCTGTCTTCCTCTACAATTAATTTGGAGACAGAGTCTTCCCAGCCAGCTGGCAAATACATAATAGAACACCTATTGGTGAGATGCCTGCTTGCTGAGTGATGAGACACTGCTAATCCATCTGCAAGTTTGTGTCTCAAGTTCTTAGGGTGTCCTACTGATAGAGAGATATGCCCCAAACTCCAGGATAATAAAAGGGGAGATGTCCAGAGTGTGGGGCAGCTGTGGGTGAGCCTCCTGCTGGGCACGGGGCTTGTTGGCAGCTGCCCTGACCGGCATGGAGCTGGCTGCTATGGGGAGGAGGGGAGGGCTGGGAATCAAGCCCTCGCTTGTCTCCCCAGAGCAGCCAGCTCCATGTGGGGAGCAGGAACAGGGGGCAGAGAGCTCCCCAGTTCTGGCCCTCATCAGCTCCCCAGCTTCTGGGGGAAGCCAGGGAGCTCCAGGGCCGTAGACAAAGAGCTTCTTATCCCGTTGGCTAGCTAGGCTAACCAGGAACAAATTTGCTCCTGGTCAGCATCTCTGCACAGATTACTGCACAGTATTTAGTGTGCAGGTACTTTACTACCTGTATTTATAGGTAGTACCTAACTTTGTAGTAGACCAATTTACTGCACAGTAATTGTGAGCACATTGTAGTTAGTGATGCTTTACTGTGCAATAGATTAATGTACTGCACAGTAAAGCATTTCATGTAGACATCCCCACCCCCAGTAGCTAAAAGAAGCTGGAATTCAATGAGGCTTGAAGTCAACTATTGCTGTAAAAAGACTTTTCACAGTAGTAAGCACTATGCCTGGTGCTCAGTAACTGCTACATCAGGTCTCAAACTACTGATTTCAGAGCCTGCGTTTATAGTTTTTTTAAATTGAAAATTGCAATGAAATCAAGTTTCTAATCTGCAGAAACAAAAATGCTTCTGGGGCAGAGGATTCTGATTTAGGCCTGTGGTATCAAGGCTCTAAATTAGGACCCAAGTTAAAATGGTAAGAGAATACTGAATATAGAAATGTGAATGGTGTTGCTACACTAACCAAATGAGAAGTTGCTATATATCCAAGAGGATGCTTATGAAGGTAGGAAGAATGGTATATTGAATAAAACACAAATGGAATAAAGAGCTGGTTACAAATTTTTATTTAGCCACAAACTTCCTAGGCAAATGGGGATAAACCAGTTTGTCTACACTCTGACCCACTTGCCCATCTGTAATGTGAGGATAATACTTTTCTACTTTCAGAAGGTGGTTTTAGGAGGATAAAATTCAGCAATGATTATGAGATGCTCAGAAAATAGGACAGTAAAGATAAATAAGTACCTGAAGACAAACACCTTTCAGTTGGACTTTTAGACCTTGCTCTCTAAAACAAATCTCTCTGTTGCACTGCTGTGGCATCATCCTAGGACTATATTACTGTCCTCTATGACACTGGATGGTACTGTCAGATTTCTGATGACCTGGGTGATCATGTAGCAGAATGAACACGTTAGGCTCAGAGAGCTGTGGCACAGGCCTGCCTCTAGGACTGACTAGCCACGCAGCAGTAAGGTTTTCTGAAGCAGAAAACCAAACAAGCATGTACATCTTCATGGGGAAAAAAATCAATTATTATTTTTTTAAAACCCAAACACAAATAGTTCACTGAAATGCAGGCATGGCCTTTTCTTTTTATTGTGGA
>NW_017729006.1:33809565-33818057 GCF_001723915.1 Gavialis gangeticus | reverse complement strand
TGACTAGCCATGCAGCAGTAAGGTTTTCTGAAGCAGAAAACCAAACAAGCATGTACATCTTCATGGGGAAAAAAATCAATTATTATTTTTTTAAAACCCAAACACAAATAGTTCACTGAAATGCAGGCATGGCCTTTTCTTTTTATTGTGGAGTTAATAAACTCTCTATTCTTTGGCTTCTTTTAAAATGTTAGTGATCTGATGACACATTTAGCAAGTGATGTATAAAACCAGCCCTTTGGAACTTGGGAACCTTAAGGTACGAAAAGAATTTTTAGATTATATTGTGCCAGGATTAAGCTTTGTTGTAAGCTCACACTTAGAATTCTTTAGATTTGCCGGTTAGTTTTGCTACCATTTGAAAAACTGAAGTTATCATAGCTGTCACACTTGGATCCAATGTCAGGCTTACCATGCACAGAGCCTTAGACCCAAATGAACCAGACAGGTAACTTTAAAAAGTGCCAGCTGAATGCAGACCAGGCTCTGTGCATGGTGAGCCTGACACTGGATCCAAGTGTGACAGTCCATATCCACAGCTATGATAACTTCAGTTTTTCAAATGGTAGCAAAACTAACTGGCAAATCCTAAGTGTGACCTTACAACAAGGCTTAATCCTGATACAATATAATCTAAAAATGAACTCCAATGAGATGAGCATTTGATCTGAACCTGCAACCTATGGAGAAGTTAGGATCCAAATTCAAACATTACTGTTTTGACTTTTTCCTGAAATGATCTGAACAGGTTTGCAAGCTGGCCAGATGCATGGTTCCAATTTTCACTTAGTTCACACTTAAATCAAAACCATCATTAAGATTCTACATACCTCCAATAAAAGTAAGTGTTATTAGCCCAGTATGTCTCTGATAAACAAGCAGGCTGTTGTAAGTGCTTGTTAAAATGAAGCAAAGCAAATTAGGTAGTAAGCAATTAATCTAATTAAAAGTCAGGCTTCACAATTTTTTTTTTTTTTACTTTCTTCAAAATTATGAGCACCAGCAGCATCTCACTTTAAATTTAAGTTGCTAGATTGCCTCAGGAAACAAAGTTTAAAATGCCACAGGCAGGATGGCTTTGAAATTGTAAGCTCCCCCAATAAATAAGAATGAAGCAGTCCTGGTGCTCCAAGTTCTCATAGATTTTAATTTGCTTTTTTAGTTTAACAGGCATGACATTTATATTCTTGTGTAAAAACAGAAGTATGACCTCCCAAAAATCCTGAACTGAACACTGTGGTACCTAAGTTTACTTAGGCCTTTTATTTTATTTTATTATAAGCTGTTAAGTACTGCCTATCAGGGTTGCCTGGTGCTTCCCATGATTAAACTGTTGTCATTTACTTATAACTTTGCCAAATTTTAACTCTTTGGGCAGGAATTTTCTATGCTGAATGTCTACCTCATGTTTGTTTGTTTGTTTATGGATTTTTTTGTTTTTGGATTTTGGTTTAGTTTGACTTTCATTGGGCACATCTACATGTGTATTAATGCACCGTAACTATGGCACATTAAGTTTAGTACCGTAATCGGTACTACGGTGCAGTAGCGCTGGTGCACATCTTTTATGTGATACTGATGCACAGTAGACTAATTTTACTGTGCATTAGTGCATTAGCACGGCTTTCACTGTGATGCGCTAATACACAGTAGAATTAGTCTACTGCGCTTTTAGCGTCTCATGTAGACGCGCCCATTGTGAAACTGCAGTTAGAAAAATTTAGCTTAACAGTTTTTAAGACCAATACTAGATAAAAAGATATTATTTGGCCATGTTAAAAAAATTCCATGCAACCTTTTCTTGAAGTGCTCTAGGGCCCCTTTGCTGAAGGAAACTGAAACTTGCCATAGATGGCCTTTGTGTCAGGGATGTGATTTATGCCATCTGTGTGAAAATCTATTCAAACGTCACCGAGTTATGGAAAAATAGTTTGTATGCACTCAGCAGACTTCTTAAATTTAAGCAGCTAAAGCTGCTGAAAATACTATTCATCCCTGAGCATGCTTCATCCCCCCAGAGACCTATATGGTCTGGGACAGAAGTTGCATAAACTGGTTTGACCCAAATCAGTTAAGTTTGATACCATAGGCGACTGGTGCCACCTTAGGCAGGGGGAGGCATTTACCGCCTCCCCCCCACCAACCAGTCAGTGACTGGGGAGGGGAGAGGTCCCCCTGCGGCTGATCATGCCGACCTGGAAGTGGTTGTGGCACTCCCACTCCCCAGCCAGCACTTGCAGGGGGGCACTGGTGCTCCTGCCTGCCCCCAGCCCATCGCCTGAGCAGGGAGTTGGCCTGTCAGGGGGTGCACCAGCACTCTCAGGGGGTGCACATGCACCTCTGTGCACCCCCTATGTGTCGCCACTGTCTGATACTACATTCAGCTAGGTCTATCTTAAACCAGTTTTGGCCATTTTGAAACTGGTTTATGTGCACTGAACTTATGTTCTGTTACAAGTTTAAATCAGTTTCTGATCACTTAGACTGGTTTATGTGTAACTTCTGTCTCTAGCCTATGTGACCGAACAGTTCAAGTGCCATGAGGACGCTACTTAGAGGTCACAGCTACCAAAGGAAAAAAAGACTTCCTGTACTGGCTGTTCTAGACCAGTGTGGAAACTGGCTCTGGAACTGAGAACAGGGAGGTTGTGTCTTGCACTCTCAGTTGCCACCCTCCTCCATTTGTGTCATTATAAAGAAAGAAGGAGAATAAATTTAAATTCTGTATAAAGTTAGTAAGTCTTTCAAGTGATCTCTTCTACTAGAAATGTCTTAGTCAGGATTGTATGATCCTAAAAGAAAAAAAAAGTTTTAAAACGTTAGGAATTATCTGAAATCCTTTTAAAAATCTAACTCCTATTGTGCATCTACACAAAACGCTGACTGAGCAGTTGTTACTGCGCAGTAGTGTTGCCAAACGGCTTTTAGGTTGTGCTGATTGTGCAGTAGCTCATTATTACTGTGCAGGAGCATCGCGTCATGCATCATGCCACATGCTACTACTGTGCAGTAGTAATGAGCAACTGTGCACTCAGTGTTTCATGTAGACGCGGCCACGGAGAGGGTTTTTCAGTCCAAAGTCTAATTTCTAGGGGTCCACCTAGTTGGGGAAATTTAACTCTTTTAAAGCCACTTCATCTACATCAATTTTTAAAACCAGCTGCAACTATAGCTTAGACCCAGACGGAAACATTTAAAGGAGGCATGCCCTGAACAGATTTCAAGATGCTTTTTCCCTGTCAGACCCTGTGTCAAGGGTCTATAACTCAATGGTCTTGCAGAGTTTAACAACATTGCTGTATTAGGGAATTCCAGAAAGCACCAATTCAGCCACAGCTCCACTTCTTCAAAGTTTGAGCATCTGTTGAAAACCAGAAAAAAAAATGGACCAAAGCTATAATTTAGCTCTGCCCTACCTATCAGCTTTTATATAGCATTGAGCTGCTAACTCAGTAGCTGATGGTGGAGAGAAACAATGTTGTAGACACCAGTAAATCACTGTCCTTAGTTTTCAAAAAAATTGTGGTTACATTTCATACTCAAGAAAACATTTTTAAAACTTGCTTCCTTAGTGAAGTTTGGAAACTATTCATTCTTTGCCAATGCATTTGATATGTTTTCTTGTATTGTTTGATGCATGCTGTGATTCCTAAACTTCTGTTGGACACAAAGCAAATTCAGAGATAATGACTGCATTTTTACCAACACTGTCAATTGTGTCAAACCAGAATTACACATATTTCTCTTTTGAATCTGATACAATATCTTAGTGAAGTGTAGGCTTAGCTCATTAAAACTATCACCCTTCTGACTCTGAGATTAGGGCGAATTAAGGTTATATTTCTATGTAATTGCCTTGTTCCACTGTAGCCTACTTGACATGGTATATAACATGCCTACATTTTTTAATGATGCAACAAAACCTTATTAGCCCTCCCCACAATAGCAAATTTAAATTTAAATGAGGTAGAGGGAATCACTGAGAGCATGAAATGGACAGGCTCCCTACTTTTATTCCCAGTGCATAGCTCAGAAAGATATCAAAGGGATATCAAAAAAGTTGGACCTAAAAAATTATATTGGTATCATGTGCACAGAATCTAAAATGGTACAGTAGATATGGCTGCTTTCTGCCTATATTATGCCTGACCTTTTAAAAATTTGCATGTCTCCCATGTTTTAATCCCCAGAAAAACTGATATTTTCACAAAAACATTCATTTTGTTAGGAAAATCATCTTTTACCAGCTCAAGTCACAATGCAAACACACGAATAATCTCAGCATCCCTAACATGCTGCTTATTTTGTCTAAATTCTGTTCACACCATTTTTCTCACATTTGTCTGTGCTTGTAGTAGCTTTACATGAAATGACCACTGTTCATTCCCTTTAGACAATTTTAGATCATTTTTTAAAATCAAAGTGTGGTTCAATCCAACAGTAGCTAGTGGATACAGTTATTTAAGGATGAAACAGCTTTAAAAAGCATAACTCAGCTGAATTGAAAGAAGAAGAACACATCCAAATTCTATCATCAGTTTAGGAATGCAGTTCTTGAGGACCCTCCAAGTCAGCACGTTCTATCTCTAGCTATTTCAGACACTCTTCTCTGCCTAATTGATCCCCAAATATAGGGTTTTAGGATCATCAAAATGCAGATGGATTTTTGCTAGGCTGTTTCACAGGGATTCATGAAGGTTTTATAAACTGATCTTGCAGCAAAAGCTGTGAGGGCACTGTTGGCTTAGGAAGTTTCAGTGTTTTATATTGCATACTGTTTATATTACTGTGCTGTTTTGCAGAATTCAGAGCCTTCTCTGCATGTATATGATAAATGTTGGTCAAATTCTTAATTTAAATTTCATCAGAATTATGAGAAAGTTAAAGTGGCAAAACCAATAGCTAAACCCACTGCTAGGTTTAAATGCTATATTCCTATTGGTTCTTTTTGATCGTGTAAACTTATAATGGTCTGTACTCTACATATAATTGAATTGGGCTTGACCCTGATCTCACTAACACAAATTTTGCACTGTTGTTAAATTCACTGGTTTCACTGGAATGACTCCTGACGCATATTTTCCATTGCCTCATCCACCCACACTTCCACCTGCAGTCACCATTACCCTGAGAAAGTGTAGGAACAGAGTCAGATGTAACATTGCTGAGCACAGCATCAGCTTCCATCAACTGCCCACCTGGACATCTGCTAGGATTTGATGGCAGGGTGCCATCTGTTAAAGTCTTTTTTTCGATATGAGACAGAGGAAGCAAATAGCTTTGTGTCTTCTTGAGTAAGGCAAAATAAAATTCGTCTTAGTGAGACATTCCTAGAAAAGTATTCAACATACATGAAGGTGTGATGGATGGGGGCAAAGCAAATTAGAAAATCCTTTGTTTGGAACCCTGATAACTTGGCCAGAAGGAATCAGAAAGTACCTGCAGTTTGAGATGTTGGTATTGCCACTTACTAGCAACATTAGGTTAAAAGAAGCAGAAAGTGTGATTTAATCCTTCAGAAGGATCTCAAACTAATTTGAAGAAAGAAGAAATCCTTTCAAATCCTCCTGATGCTGTTCGTGACCAAAAATTCCAGTCCTGAGAGAGAGGTACTACATAGGGCAGTCATTTAATAAGATTATCCTAGTGTATCTTTAGAATTCCTGCCTTTTGAAACCTTCATTACTATCATTCTAATTCTCTTCCCTTGCAGCAAGGTACTTTTAAGGGATAAGAGCAGTGGATTATTTATTGACTGGCCGCTGAATTTCCTTTCTCCATCTGCCCATGTTGAAAAGCAACCTTTTCACCATATTAATGGACCCCCCCCAAAATCAATATCAATTGTGATTACAACCTTCAAATCTTGTTAGATTAATTCTGCAACAAAACCTAAATAAGCAACATATCACATATCACTAACTGGTACAAAACCCAACACCACAAACTTGATGATTTTATACCATGAGTCCCTTATTGATAACAAAGATTGGACCAGTCACACACAATACTGTGTCAACACATAAGGAAGTTTTAGCACCATTTAGCTAAGTCTTAGGGTAACTCATATCATCACATATTTTCTTCCTATTAAATAAACTTGATCAAAATGACAGTCACTAATATTAGGTGTACCAAAACCATTAAGATGAACTTGGACCACGCAGGGTTTTTTATTCCAATGTTATGGCAATTGGCCCAATTGCTTTTCAGTAGGAAAACTAGTCATAGTATCATAGTGCTTAGGGTCAGAAGGGACCTAAACAGATCATCAAGTCCGACCCCGCTGCCCCGGGCAGGAACGGGTGACAGGGTCATATCACTGCAGCCATATATCTCTCCTGGCCTGGTTCTATAGGGACAGAGGGAAACTGTTAACTTTTATTGCTCTAAAACTGTGCGAGTCCCCTATGATGCTGCTTGAAAGATATGCTTCATTACCATACAGTGTCATTGTCAGGCCTTTCAAGCTAGAGGAAGATGGTGTATTCCACTGGGCACTTTTCCCAAAATTGTTATTTTTCAATGTATCATCTTGATTAAATAAATGTCTATATACAAGCAATAATTTTCATTATACTCTACAGGGGTCTTATCCAGGCCATTTCAAGTATCATTTCTGGGATTTAGTGTTAAATGTTTTACTGAAATCCAAGCTCATTAGAGCCCTTCATTTTTAAATGTTATAAGAAAATATATATATAAACTTGTCTGGCAAGATTAATTCCTTATAAAACTATGTTACTGTTTGCCCATTACTCTGGTATCCTCTATATGTTGAATTCTTCCTTCAATTTTGTTCCATTAATTTTACTGGGAATTGAAATTCTGAGATGATAATTCCTGGGAGCACTTTCCCTTCATAAAAAATAGTAGTATATTCACTCATTTTCTGGTTTCTCCCCAATTCTCCATGACTTTGCAAAAATAATTGGCTCTGGTTCAATAGGTTCATCAACCAATTCCCTTAAATCACAGCTGGAGTTTTTAATTTTTTTTTGGCTGACCTTGACTTTAGCAATGGCTACTGCACAATTTCGTTTTTACCATTTTTGGATAAAAACAACCCTGTGATTTGGAAGAAGATTCCCTATGTCTAAGAATCACCCAGTACCCACAACACTTCACCAAATATTTTTTTTTCTCTTCAGTTATAAATAGTGGGTGAAATATGAAATTAAGAAAAAGTCAGAAAAATGAAGAAAATAATTCAGATTGTCAATGCCTGCAATTCTCCTCAGAAGTCTTATCCAGATATCCTTCTTTCTGAAAATCACTGGTTGGTGTTATGGTGCTATAGCAGTAGAGGGGAGATTTTCAGAAAGAGCCCTATCAAGACACAGTCCCACCAAGGAGCACAATTCATATCTGATTTAAGATCTGGACATCCCAACATGATTACTTCAGGGAATACTGTGTTTGAATTAGGAATATCTATCCAACCGATGTCATGAAAAGAGAAAATGCCAGTTTGAGTGAGTGATTAAAAGATAATTGCAATGTCATGATCCATTTTAACAAAAGCAATGCAGAAAGTAATATTCCAGAACAGTCGCACCTGTCTAGCTGGGCTGGACTTTAACCCCACAGGGAATACAGATGATTTTTGCAAGGCTAGATGTAGGGCCTACAAATGTTCTAACTATATGTCAGGGGAATCTTTCAAAAGAGTGTGACAACTTCATACAGTGTATGTGCAATTAAGAATCAGACATTTTCTGCACCTTTGCGTTCATGTTACCAGCATACACCTATGTTTACAATGCTACAAATACTGGTATAAACTTAAAACTTCATCAGATGCAACATCTCATGTTTTTAACTACTGCTGTAATAGAAGTTTCTATGGTGCTGTGTACTGATTGCTCTGGATGGCACCCAACTAAACTTCTAAGTCCAGTGTCCACTCCAGAGAGGCCAGTAGGCCAGGGTAATCGCCTGTGTATCAGTAGAGAAATAACTGACTACACTCAGCAGTGTTACAGTAACTTTAGAGGGGATCAGCAGGGAGGTGGAAAATATTGTCATTATTCTCTCTATCTTAAATATGTGGCAGGCATGCTGATAGCAGCCCGGCTTGTCGCCTCAGTAGGGCTTCAAGCCACTGGTGGTACTTTCTCACCAATCAGGAGGTGGTGGAGGAGAGGCTGCCCAGCCCCTGCCTGGAGCGAGGTGAAGAGCCTGGACCTGGGTGAGGACCCTACTGCCCCTCACCCTGACTGGTCCTTTTTGTAATCTGGGGGCGGAGCCTCCAGGGGCTATAAAAGAACAGCGTGTCTGATGCACGGACATACAACTGTGAGGGATGGAGAAGAGGGAAGATGGGCTAAAGAAGAGCTGGGGAGAGCTGCCCAGCAGGGTGAATACAGTAGCCCCAGAAGAGTCCAAAGACCCCTTCTCATCCTCGGATGGGGAGTGGCAAGTGATCGCGTCCCAGCACCGCTGCTGAGGAGTGGTGCACAGCTGTATGAGGCGACTCGGGTCTCCAGCTC
>NW_017729006.1:33802048-33804565 GCF_001723915.1 Gavialis gangeticus | reverse complement strand
CCCAGCAGGGTGAATACAGTAGCCCCAGAAGAGTCCAAAGACCCCTTCTCATCCTCGGATGGGGAGTGGCAAGTGATCGCGTCCCAGCACCGCTGCTGAGGAGTGGTGCACAGCTGTATGAGGCGACTCGGGTCTCCAGCTCAGTGGTGCACAGGTGGTGCACGGGAGGGACCGTGGGAGCCGCATGATGCGGTTCAGGTCTCTAGCCCCAGCATGCGGCCAGAGTGGAGCGGTGCAGGCAGTGCTGCATGGAGTGGTCTGCGAGCGGACCCGGACCCTGGGAGCTGCCCGAGGCAGCTCAGGTCCTCATCCTCTGGCAAGCAGCCAGGTCCTTGGTGCGTGGACAATGCATGGCGCGGTCCATGTGGGACTGGGACCCTGGAGCCCTATGAGGTAGCTCGGGTCTCCCACACCGGTATGAGTCCAGGGAGACTCAGTGTAGGTGGCGCTGCATGGTGAATCCAGGAGCAAACCCAGCCCCTGGGAGCCGTGTGGGGTGGCTCAAGTCTACAGCCCCTGGCACAAAGCTGGGCATTTAAAGTGGAAGCCTTGCACGGAGGGCCCTGGTTGGAACTGAGACCCTGGAACCCTGCAAGGCAGCTCAGGGCCCCAACCCCGGGCAGAAAAGTAAAGCTCTTGTTGCACACCACAGTGCACAGAGCTACCAGTGGCTGGCGGGCCCAGAGGAGGCCAGAGACAGCTGGAGTCATAGCAAGAAAGGTGGCAATTTGCCAGGAGTGAGAGAAGGACCTTCCAGCACAACCCCAGAGTCATGAGTTACCAGGGAAAAGGACTCCCACAGGGGAGAGGGAATGCACCTGGATCAGTAAGTCTAACCATTGCAGGGGAAGCCTAGAGGGGCAGTGCTCCCCGAGTTTGGAGTTTTAAGTTATTGAGAAATATTTTGACTGGGCTGGGGGAAAGCTTAGAGGGCACCCGGGCAGCTTCTCCCCTCCTTGTCGCAGCCACGGGAACGCAGCCAAGGCTCCAGAGTAGCCTGAGCCTTGGCGTCCCTGTGAAGTTAACTTGAGTTGAAAGGTTGCTGTGCCTTATATTCAGTGAGAGGGTGCCTTATATTTTGTATGTTTATAGTTAGGTAGCTGTGAGTTGATAAAGTTTAAGGTTGTGTCATTTGTATTGAAATATGTGTTTAATCTTGTGGGCCTGAGTGTTTAAAATGGAGGTATAGAAGTATATATGTTAGTATATGAGTATTCAATGTTTATGTGAATTTAGATTTAAATGGAGTTCAATATGGTATGCTATATTTTGTGTATCATTATATTTGTAAATTTGTAATACGATAGAAGTTAGAGTGTGTGACTTTTAGGGAGGCCCAGATGGGATCCTCCAGTGTAGTATTTATCTTTGATTCACCTGTTCTCCCTAGTGATGTGTATATATGTAAATAGAGAGAATAGGGTAATAGTCTTATAGAATATGTGTATATATATGTTTGTGTTTATATACATATTTATCTCTTAATGTTTTGTAAATATTAATAAACTTGTATATAGTTAAGATATATAGTGTCCTGTTTTGGCTCTCTATAGTGGAAGGAGGAAAGTTGCATGCAGCCAGCAGTTTTTCCCACCCCCACAGTACACCAGCCCTGCCAACAACTCCCTTCAGTTGGAGAAGGGGGTACACAACCAGGTACACCCAGGTTACAATAGATGCTAAGAATCTTTTTGCTAAACTACTTTGAATAAACTAAACACATATCCCTGATGTGTCTGGACAATTTCAGAACAAAATTTTAAAAGAGCCTTGTGTATCAGGCTTGCCTTTCAGAGCTTGGGTTTAGTCTCAGGCTTGAGATTTTGCTGTTTTGATTGGTGGAGACCATTCACCAATAAGGAGGCAGCAAGAGGAGTTAAGTCACACCCCTTTCCTGAGGGGACGGGGAGAGGAGCTCCCTTCGGACCTGATTGTAGACTGCAACCCTGTCAGGTCTGGAAGACTTCAGCCCTGGAGGGTATAAAAGGAGCTGCATGCTCAGCACCGGGGAGACACATTCGGGACAAAGAAGAGAGAAGAGCAGGGCTTACAAGAGCTGAGGAGAGCTGCTCAGCAGGGCAAAACAGTAGCCTGAAAGTGCCCCTGAAGACTTCTATCAGCGGGTAACGACAGATGGCTCCAGGAGCTAGGCTCTTGGTGTGCAGGACAGCACATGGCGTCCAGACCCTAGGAGCTGTGTGAGGAGGCTCAGGTCTGCAACCTCTGGTGTGCGGACAGAGACACAGTGCACAGGCTGGTGCATGGAGCAGGATCTTTGGAGTGCTTGGGCAGCTAAGGTCCCCAACCCCCAGCATGAGGCTGGGAGCTTGGTGCAGGAGGCACTGCATGGAGAGTCTGGGAGCGGACCAAGCCCAGTGCTGCAGAGGTGGCCCAGGCCTCCAACCCATAACTTGAGAGGGGCCCTCCCACTAGGAGGAACCCCCTCAAGTTACCAGCTTCCTTGAAGGGCTTGGAAAAAAGCCCTAGGGCACTGGGGTTTCCCCTTGGGATTAAGTT
>NW_017729006.1:33769493-33801552 GCF_001723915.1 Gavialis gangeticus | reverse complement strand
AGCACACCTGCCAGCTAACAATTCCCTTCAATTGGAGAAGAGGAGTATATACCCGAGTACACCTAGGCTACACCTACTTAAATTCTCTTCTTACCCTTGACTCAGGCAGCATTTGAAATAGAAGGTCTGTAGTATTATAAGAATAGCTCTTTTATGGGTAGACAGAGGTGGGAAATGACCTGAAACACCACTTCCCACCCACCTTATAGAGAAAGGAGACTCATCTCACTGTCATCTGAAGATGCTGGCTGTGGCTAACGCCTCCAGCCCTTCTTCCTATGAAGATAGTATCAGGTAGATAAATAAATTCAAGCTGTCCTTAAAAACACAAAGCTGCCAGTCTGCTTGATTGAAGATCCCTCTTGGAAAGAATCTGAACAGCCGGAGCTTGATGGAAGGACAGACAGAGCAGAGTACCACCACTTGGTATCTGAGCAGGAACTCAGTATCCTGCAGGAAGCCTTCTCTGAGGGCTTTATAGATCCCTCTCCCTCTAGCTGTGTGCTGTTGCTGCTGCTGTGTCTGGTCCTGTAATACTGTTGGGTTGCAGGTAGGCTTCTTCAGGGATCAAAGCTGGGATGCGGGGTAGGAGAGGGGACCTGTCAGAGGGTGGACCTGTCAGTCTTACCTGACAGAGGTAAGGCTAGGGAGTGGTTTAGGAGGGCAGCATGGTACAGGGTGTGGTTGGGGGATATCAGGATATAGGGATGAATAGAGGACCCCTGGGGTGGGGACAGTGTGACGTTTAACCATTGTTGCAGTTAAGCAATGCTGCCTAAACCCTTAAACTTGAACCCTGCCCTTCAAATTGGGGCCTGATAGCAGGAAAGGGCCTGGCAGAAGAGTTCCATTCACAGTATGTAAAGCACAGTTCAGTAAAAAGGTGCAGGAAAAAAAGCTTGGTTATCAGTAAAAAGATTGCAGATTGCCAATACAAAAACATTTCTTGGATTGAAAACCTTGCCACTTATTTCCCTCCAAAAAAAGAAAAGGCTAGAAAATATAGTTCTTGCCATGCAAATATGAGACTTGTGAGACTTAGTCCTATCTTTACATAATGTGTAAAGTCTACTGCTTTGATGTCAGTAGCCAGCAAGAGAAGAGCAGCAAAGAATTACAAAGGGGTCCTCTAAGATTACTGAAAGTGCTTTGAAGGATTATTCTGACACTGTATAGAGGTATAGTCAATTATTCAAAAAGGTATTTTTAAGCCAGCTCCACAGCCTAATTATATTTATTTGAAAACTGGATTCCCATTCCAACATCTATTCCTAAAGGAACCCAGGTATATATAGCTGAGTGAACTTTATATCCGGTCTTCTTCCCTTCCCCCTGATGTCTACTCTATTTTTTCCTTCACTTTTATTTAGGAAATGTTAAGATCATTTATGAACACAGGTAGGAAGAGTAATTCAAGAAAAATGACAATATAGTTATATTCTATAGTAGATTCAAATATTACCTACTTTCATTAGGAGCATAATATTGAATATTGTTGTTACTGCATTCTCTAAAATTAAACTCTGCTGACGACTCACATATCTACTTCTGATCTGACCTGTTCCCCTTCTGATGTTTCATCTTTGGAGTTCTATCACCAATGTAAACTTAAAATAGCAAAAGTACAACTTATCTTCACACCCACAACCTTCCTTCTTCCTTGACGACAATACTATCCTCGCTCCCCTTCAGGCTTGATATACTAGTCATTATTGATTCATCTCTTTCCCACGGCATGTCCAGAAGGATTCAGTACTGAACAACATAATCCATTCATCTTTCTTCTCCTATTCATAGTACTAAGAGTTCAGGAAACTAACAGTTGGCCCAGAAATTCTAAAGAACCGCTGCTTTAAACCATATCTCTTTAGTATTAGACCTCTGAGCTGTTCTGAAATAATTCAGATTTAAAACTCTTACAAAGAATTTGTAAGCCAAAATCTTGCTGATTGCAAAGCCATTGATTTTAAAGAACAGATTACAACTCTATTCCTTTAAAGCATTTGTTGTAAACCATATTTGTTTTCTTAAGGAATGATTGTTGTTTTTAGATCACTCTGGCCAGCAAAAGCTCATAGGTACATATGATGCAGGCTATTTTGATCATTCATTATTTACCACAGATGTTGGTAAATACCTATTCAGCCATCTTATTTATTTCCCTACCACTACAGGGTTCAGTGCTCTGTCTTGCTTACTTTTAAATTACACAGTAAAAATGTGGCTTGGATTATAGCACAAAAAGGGATACTTGGTAATCTTAGAGTCTGACTAATTTCTTTATATAAAATTAAATGAATAGGGATCCCTTAAAAGGACTTCAGAAAATGCATTTGCAAACATAATGACCAGCCAATTTCCCTACCCCAACCTTTCACCACACACATACACAGCCTGAATGTGGAGCTGTTTGAGAAATCTAAGAGGGCTGCATTATGGAAGGCAAGTGATGGGAGAGCATCCTTTTCATGTCCCAAATTAAAAGCAGCAATTGAATTAGCCCCCATTGGCACCACCATTGCCATGTGTAGCATGTGACCAAGTTAGATGCATTTAGACAATAGGCCCATACAGATGATTCACAATAATTCTGTGCTTGAGTTGTGATCTATCTTTGCAGCACCTGCTGCAGCTGAAACCCCCATCTGTGCTCCCTGGAGAGCCCTGACATGTCTGTACTTAATGTGCTTGGTGTTGTTTCACTTCCTGAGCTCTTATTGAATATAAATGAAAGAGAATTTGGGGTGGGAAGAGGAGAACCCCCATCCCTGCCCCCCCCCATTTCTAATTAGAAAACAGGACAGAGATACATTGTCACTTGGGGTAATTAGGTGCAAGCAACTCTCTGGATTGTTAATAGTCTCTTCAGCACCTATTATTCCATGGACTGCACAGAAAATGGACCCCATGTGTGGAAATTATTCCAAAGGTTCATTTTGGCTTATTTACATTCATGTACATTGGGTGATGAGGGGGAGGAGGAGGAAGAATCAGTGAATGAGTGTTTTGTCTGACCAGGAGGTATTTTTTCCCCATGTAACAAAAATGGGTACATTCCATGCAGCCTCTACATATATGGCTCTAGTTTACAGATCTGCGGCTCTATTATTTTCTCTCTGAAAGGGGTAGGAGGGTGGGGGGCTTTGGTACTGTACTGGTCACATTTCACTTTTCCTGCTCAATTTCTTATTTACCCTCCATTTATTGCTTTCAATCCAAGCCCCTCAAAAATTGTATCACTTGTATGTAGGGCATTGATGCAACACTCACTGAAGCATATGGGGGTCTTTCTATTAACCTCAATAGCTAGAGACAGACATTATACATAATCTGGTTTAAGTGATCAGAAACTGGTTTAAACCTGTAACAGAACAGAAGTTCAGTGCACATAAACCAGTTTGAAAATGGCTGAAACCAGTTTGAGGTAAACCTGGTTGAATGTAGTATCAGACTCAACTGATATGGGCCAAACCAATTTATGCAATGTCTGTCCCAGACCCCTTCCTCGTTTAAGATAAACCAGACTCCCCCAGCATCCTGTTATGCTCTCTGGGCTGGGCTGGGCGGGGCTCTCTGCTCCAGAGAGCTGGATGGCCCCTCCCTTCTTCTCCTTGGCTGCAGCTCCAGCAGAGATTGCACCTATAGTGGAGTCTGTCTGGCTTCCTCTTGTTCCCCCTCCTCCCCCTCACCACTCCCTGCTCCCTCTTCCTTACACAGACACCTCTCAGCATTAGCTAGAAGACCACATGACAGCTATGGTCCATGCTTTGGGAGATGAGACAAAGGCAGAAAGGACTGTGTTGGCTTAGGACTGTTTGGAGCTAATCAACAGGTAGCTGGTAATGTCCCTCCATTCCTTCCTTGGAAAAGCTGTTTAAGAAGACCTTGAACTAATGGAGGGAGGATGTTATTTTATGAATGGGCTAATAACCACTGAGTTAGGGTTGATAAATACTATGTTATCAACTCCCTGCTGGGTTTCTCGTGGGGCGGGGGAGACCTCGCCCTGATCAGAATGCCCTGCCTGGGCTTGGCCATACCACGCTTTAGCTCAGCACTATGGAAGGGAAGGGAGGGCTGCTTGAGCACTCCCCAGCTTCTAGCCTGAGCCACTGCAGGCATGTGTCTGCACTTCTTCCGTCCAGAGAGGATATCTAAACTGGTTCAGCCTAGCCAGGTTAGACTAACCTGCAAAGATTGAATCTATTCAGGCTTTTTGAATGTCTATCTTTAACCAACAGGTTCAGCATCTGAAGGAAGTGCTGAAGTGAGATGGCAATAGTGCTACATACTGGGATGGCCTTTCCCTATCCCAGGTTTTAGTTATACAGAGTTTAAGAAGAGTTTGATAGGATACTCCTAGATCCATGTACTGAGATCCTAGTAGTTGTGCTAACCATCTCTAAATTCTATTTTTTTGTGTCCATAGACTATTTAAAAGATAAAGTCAGAGCTTCTTGAGGATTTTCTTTCTAGGGACAGCAAATGGTACAGTTGGGACAGAAAGACAGAACCAAAGCCTTTTTAATATGCTTTGCAACTGCAGGTCTAGCTAAATGCAGCCCATATAATTCTCCAAAGCAGGCCGCAGGCACCTTCAGTTTGAGGGCAGAGGAGAGTCATCAAGGAGATGACTTTGCATGCAATGTTCTATCTTTATCCACTTACTTTTTATACTCTATTATGTACATACTAAAAGGGCTACATTCATACAATAAACTACATGTTCAAAGTCAGCTTTGTTATTCAACAAGTGTTAAATGTTATGTAAAACTAAAAATGTATGTTTTTCACATTTTTTAACTTATAAAAACCCTAGCCATGCTACCCTACACTGGGTTTAAGGGTTTTTTAATGATATAAAATGATACTGAATTTCTACCCTGGGAAAACGGTTACCAACATGCGACTAAAAATAGATTTTTTTTTTAATTAAAAAACTAAACACATCTGCAACTACCACGAGCCCATCAATAAAGAAGACATGCCTTGTGACTGGAGAATAAGCTTGAAAATCTAGAGAGAAAGGTCCCATTACTGGCTCTGCCACTTGATTAGTAATGTGACCTTAGAAGTCTTTCATTTGATTTCTGTGAGCTTTGCATAATGCCCATAAATCAACCAAACATGCTCTGTAACACAGTTTGCCTATTTGTAAACTGGAGACATTAGATATTAGGTACCTACAGACATTAATTAAGTACTGTTTGCAAAGCACTTTGAGGTCCTCAGATGGAAGGCACTACAGAAAGCAAAGGAATTATGATGGCTATTACATAAGTCAAATAATATACCTAGAAAAATATATTTCCTTTCAATGCACACAAATTTCCTTATGTAATTTTCAGCTTTTTATTTTTATGATCAAAACATTATTCACATGAAAACCAAAATTGCATAAAGATTAGTTCGAACCCAGTCCCACTGGTAAGAATACTGATCATTTTTAATTAATGAAGCAACTTACACATGCTCCAGAAAAACTGCAGAGCACACAAAGATGGCACACAAAAATATGCGGTAGTTTGGTTATGGGATTTATGAAAGTCCAGGTCTCCCAGCCTGGGTAGTAATATGTAACATGAAAGACAATTATATCCCCTCCCACATCTCAGATTTTAGCTGGTGGGCTGGAATACAGGTTGTAACCCCCGCCATGCTTTTGTGTGGGGATTTGCGGCCATGGACTTGGTCTAACCCAGAATTCAAAAGCAATAATCTTGTCATGCTCCAACCAATACTTACCCCCTCATTCTATGTAGAGCTAGGGCTTAGGGACATTGGATGGAGACAGAGTCCCACGTAAACAGCTGGACAACTGTCACAGCACAGTGCTGCATTTCTCAGCGTGGAAGCCTTCAACACACCTTAGTGTGATTTGTTCTCCAAGTACAAATACAAAATGCAGCAACAATAATATAAGGTGAGCAGAAAAAGCTGTGTGTACTGAAACCATAAAAACGTACAGAAATAAGAAATATGAACAAATCCTAACAGCAGAAGTTTGATTTCCTTTAAAGGTCTGTTTAAAGAATCAAAGAAACAAGATAAGTTACTGCCGGCCATGTGGATCTATTTATAGTCGAAGGTAAGATCTCCAAGGACTGCCAAACATTCAGCAGAACTCTATCTATAGCAGCATTGCTATTAATAATGCATTCGAACTTTTAGCTGGTCATTTCACTTGCACTTTCTCCACTTCTTCTGTCAAAGCAATAGAGCACAGCATGCTCATAGCCCTCTACAAACAGCAAGGATGTAAATAATTCATCAAAAACCAAACTGTAGACTTCCATATGGAATCCTGCATCATTGCTCCCCCTCTTTTGAAGCCTAACTAAACATCTGCTTATGCTAAACTGCCCAGCTCAAAAAAAAAGAAAAAAAAAAGAGCATCATCAGAGTAGGGATCTTGTTAAGATTTGAACAAGGGATGAGATTCAGAACTTGCTCACCTAATCCTGATGCTAGCTCTGATTTTGTGAGGTTTGGCCAGTCACTTAACTAGTCACTTTACAAGACAGAGAACAACAAGTGTTTACTAGTGCAACTGTTCTGTGTGCCATGCTTTTAGAGGAGAATTTGGTGATTGAGTTACGTAGTCACCAGCCTGCTTATTTCAAAGGAAAGTACATTGACTCCTGTCCCCCTGAACCCAGTAGAAACAAAACCAAGCAACACATTTGTGAGATCCAAGCCTGCTTCCTGCCAACATTTTGTTCAAACAGTGCTTACTTTCAAGGCCTCTGGCTGGTTTTTTTAGTTTGTGTCACTGCTTTCTGCTGCTTTTTCTTCTCTCTCTCCATCTCACATATCCCCGTGCAATCCAAATAGTTGCTAGAAAAGCCAGCTCACATTTTTACTACATATACCTATAGGATTTCTATGCTATTGTGCAATTAGGGTTGTAGCTCTTATTGATTCAGCTATCAAACAAACAAAAAAAATCATTAATATTCATGTAGGCTGAATGAAAGGTAGCATACCTGTCCACTTCAATGAGGTTAGTAGCTGCCAATGTATCACAAGGCTCCATGTTAGATTTTACAACCTGCAGTTTAATAGGTACATGGTCCAGATCCACTAAAGTCCTTGAAACCATTTAAGTATATGACCCATCCCATTGAAGTTAATGTGACTACATACACACTTTAAGGACATGATTAAATGCTTTGCTGGATTAAGGCCTATCTCTATTTGATAGACAGAATAACACAATATTAATTAATATGACATTCAAAAGAGATATGATATAAGATTAATCATTTCAGCAGCTTAAACCTACAATGTGAAAAAAATGTCTGAATGTTTAAGAAAAAATGCATCGAGCAGTGGTAGCCTGTGTGTTTGAAAATCTAATCAGTACCAAATACATTAAGGATACCTTTACAAACAGTAGTGCTGCCAAGGACTATTAAGGAGCTGTGTCTTGAGTCAGGCTGTTCTTCATTATTTAATGATTGCTTTTTTGTCACAGCCCAGCACACATTCAGTTCTGGGAGCACGATGTTAAAAAAATGATTAGTGCAAATTGTTTTCTTCTGGACAATTTTCCAAATGGTAGAGATTTCTATTTTGTTTCCTTTCCCTACTCGTTTGTTTTGGAAACCTGTGGCTGATTTCAAGACAGGCCAGATGGCAAAACCCATTTATATAGCTCAGTATTGATTTTTTTCTCCTCAGCTTCTTTACTTTGTTTAGAGCAGATGTTTCCTGGTCACCAACAACCAAGAATAGGGGATGACCTTGGAGGTAGAAGAGCTTCTGGAAGGGCTGCTACTAAATTTTTTGCACATAGTAGGGTTTCCTAGGGGACATGGATTCACTGAATTTAAGCCATTTTTATCTTAGTAGCAAAGTAAAATTCACCTATAAAAGCCTAGGGCCCCATCAGATCTGTCACTGGTCATTTTTAAATAACTGTTATTCCCCCAGCCCCTCATAGTATGAGGTTCCTAACTTACAGGACAGGGAGCATTCCCCCACAAAGGTTCTGCATTGGCAAACCTTTATGCCCACACAGAGCCTTTTTTACTTCAGTTGGGCTGTGCATGAGTGCAGGAGTACACAGCTGAAGACTCACTGCAGGATCAGGGCCACAGTCGTGATAATTTCACAAAAATCTGAGCAAGCACAGGTGTCACAGGACTCCACGTTGGACCTCACACCATTCTGTGATTACTACAATTGCAGCCTTGTCACCAGCACCTATTTCAGCAGTGTTCTTAAGCACTGGTGACGCATTGGGGATGCACGTGGGTGCACGTGCAGTCCCTGAGATTGGCCATGCACCCCTGAAAGCGCCAGTTGCGGAACTGGAAGTGCTACTGGAAGTGTGCTTCTGGTTTTGCCGGCTTTGCTGCTGGCTCGGTGATCAGTCACAGCTAGGGGAACCCCCCCACCATTCCCTATCAGCTGCTGGGGGACCCCCCCCCCATCAGCGATTTGGTGCCCCTGCAGCCTCGGGAGGCATCAGTTGCCCATCTTAAGTGACACTAGTATTTCTCGGTTACAGAAAATGTCAGTGCTTCAACAGAGCAATGACAGTATGCATATCTACAATTACAAACCTCCTACCATCCAGTTCTGTTTAGCCTCTGAATAACATAAAAACAATCTTCCAAACCACATTGTTTTAAAATATAGTGTCAGCTAAATTGGGGCAGGGTCATGCAGCATGTTTCAGCTGGAGCAGTGAGAAAAATCCATAATAAAATCCCAAACCAGGCAAAACTTTCTTCATTTGGGGTTTTGTTACAGAGTTGTTGAAAGTTTCACTAAGTTTTCAGACATTTCAGTTGACAAGTAGGGGCTAAATATGCTGAACTGTACAACAGCTATTTATGATGAGCAATGTTTGCCCTCACGTGTATTCCTCTTTAACTGTACCCAACTAACTGCTCTTCAGCTTGAATATGGACTGCAGAAACCACTGCAAATAGGATCTACTATGTTTTATATGTTTGTATGATTAAATTCTAAACAGACCCTGAATTTGGCAGAAGTTTAAATCCAGATTTCTTGGTTTGGGGCTATCCCTGTATTCTCTATGCAAAGTTCTTACTGCATAATTTACTTGTTCAACACAGCTTAATGTTTTAACGGAAAGTGACAGTGGCCCAGAAAGCAGGTTACAATAAATGCAATGGTCTCATGCCAAAGCTTTAGGATGTGTTTAAGAAGAGTTAGTATGCAGCATAATGGAACAACAGGTATTGACAGCTGTGGACTCAATCCTCCTGAGAAGCAATGTGTGTTCAGGGTGCTCAACAGCTCACAGATTCAGGCTCTGAGCCAGAGCAGTCCTTCAGCATGCCTCCTACATTGGAATGACTGTCATTTTTCTCCACCACCTCTTTGTAAAGTTAATATAGTTATTCTTTTCTTACTCTCTAAAAAAATCTCTTTCGCTCTCTAAGTTTCACAGCTGAAGGAGATGTAGCAGATAAAGATAATGAATTTGTTCAGCCTTCTAGTTTCTTTACCCCACAGTAACAAACATGGAAGGACAGTTCTGCTGGTTCACTAGGCAAAGGAGAAAAAATGATAATACATAATTCTTACATGGCACTTTTCATCAGTACATCTCAAAGCACTTTGCAAAAGGAGTTTGGTATTATTATCGTTGCCTCTATTTTACAAACAGGGAAACTGAGGCACAGAATGATGAGGGACAGGATCCTCAAAGGCATTCTGCATTTAGCATTTACCAGTAATTCCCACTGAGATCAAGGAGAGCTTGAGGACACTGACCAAAGAGATCTACCCAAAGTCAGGTAATAGGCTAGTGGCAGAGCCAGGAATTGATCAAGACATCCATGTTATTTCATTTAAATCTACATTTGCAGCAGTTTAAATCACACAAGGACAACAGTATGAGGGGGCATCCAATCAAGAAAGAAAAACACATCAAACTACGTGGAACTATACAAAGAACAGAACAAACATTAATCTAAAGACTGGTAATGTAACCCTCTCCACTGTTCAAATCCAGTCCAGTTTGGAGTCACCTCCTAGCCAACATTTTGGTAGCCAAGCTGAAGCGAGTTAATGATTTCAGTCCAGTTCCCCACAGACAAGCATTCATATCACAAACTACCAGAACTGGGAAAGCCTGCTGTATGCTTTCTGAGGATAGCTAGGACACTTGAGTACTTAAACCGCCTTTTAAATCTCATAGTTAATAAGAAAATTATACTCTCTTTTCTTTTTGCAAAAAATAAGTTTTCACCCTCTTCCCAACCACAAATCACATACCATAATACATTATCGAAGAACTTCAAACAATCATTTTATTTCTACTTCATCTCAGTCTGAAATTGGGACTATGACCATTTCTAACAAAACAAGATTGTCCTCTTCATCCCCCCACTCCCATGGCTTCCTCCCATCTATCTCCCAGTTGCACAGCCATAAAAGTTGTGCAGCTGTTGCCTGGCTTGTTTTGATTTTGTATTTTTGAGTTTGCTGGCATCCCCAAGGAAGGTTCATTGAATCTGATCAGTGACAAGTTGACACTTTGGTGAATTGAAGGAGGGCTAGCTACAGGCTACATTTTATTTTTCTCCTTTTTATAATTTTTTTTAACAGAACAAAACCTCTGTGGGGCCTGAAATCTGAAGTATTATTGTGAGAATATGGAAATGGATTCATTACATGGGGGAATGTGCTCTAAATTCCAACTCATGTGTCTCTCAGGCCCTGTTCCTTACTTAAGGTGGAGACGAAGCATCTTATTTGCTTCAGTTGACATCATTAGGGAAGCAGAAGTTGGCTTTTAAATTTTGAAGGAATACTTGTGAAAGATGCTCACATAGCAGTTATGCAGTAGTACGGCAGTGCCACAAAAGCTTCCCCATCCTAAGTATTGCTGAGCCTATGAGAAAAGTAGGTAGGAGAAAGTGCTGGGAAAGTATAACTGTTCAGGAATAGTTAAAGCCACCTGTGGTCTGAGCACCAATACACAGCAGGTGTGCATATCATCCTGACTTAGTTTGGTTTGGCTTTTCACGTGTTTTGTTTTGGTCTCAAGAGGCAAGAGTTTCCTCTTCATTTTATTTTTAAGAGGTTACGAGGACTGCCAAATAGAAGGATTTGTTTGGGAACACAAATCCTCTGGCAGACTCTGGGCGAGGGTCTGATACCCTTTATCTATCTGAATTGATCAGTGTAGACCTACCAATGTTTTGTCACAACAAGAAGAACTGGATGTAAACTTGCATGTATTTCATGCCTTTCCCATCATTGCTCCTTGATGGCGAAGGACCTTCCACACCTCTCCTGTGCTACAGAACAAGCACAAACTCTAGTTAATGCTACTGTCCTCAGCATTTGAATTGCTACTGTCCCTCAGAGACCCCACACGTGCCTCCTAACATGAATTTTAAGAGTTCCCTCCTCCCAAAACATGATTGAATAGTGCTTCCTTTAATACCTCTTTGAAGAACCAGTTCTGCTGCCACTGATTATCCTGCTCTGTCCCAGACTGCTGCCAGGACTTCCTCCCAGGCTCTCTGGGAGCAGCTACACATGGCCTCAAATGTCAAAAAAGATGGGGTGAGGAGCCACACTGAGCATCTTGCTTAATTTCCACTCTAAAGCTTGAGAGGGCAACATTAGCAAGGAGTCCTTTACCTTCTTTCTGCCCTCAATCCATAGAGAAGAGGGAAGGTAAGGAGATGTTGCCCCCAGCTGGCTTTGAGGGACACAGGAAGGGCTCTGGTCCTGTACTGGCAGCAGGAAGGAGCATTGACAGCCTGTCAGCTGTGCAGAAGCAAGCCCTGGAGGTCATTCTTCTACTCATTTTCCATCAGAAGAGCAAGGAAAACCTCCTGGTACCAAGGCAGAGAGTGTCCTGGGGGTACTTGGCCTTTAATAAGAAAGCAAACCTCAGCATGCTGAAAATAGAAAGCCTGATTCTCAAAATAGATAGAGTAAACACTACCACATAGGAAACCTGCAGCAGGATTGATGTTTCAGGGCCTCTCTTGGCTAGTTGCCATATTTACCTGAATTTAAGATGAACCCCCAGTAATTATTCATTATACATGGAAAATTATAAATTTTTAATACATTCCATATAACATAATATAGCAATTATAATGATGCATTATATCTGTATATTAAATGTCAGCATTTTCCATATATAAAATCTATTTATTGGAGGGTCATCTTAAATTTGTCACCCTCAGTACTGTGGCAGGGTAAGCAGTGGTAGGGGGAAATGGTGAGGGGCAGGCAGTCTTACCCGCCTTGGTCCCCTTGCCCGCCCCTCTGCCACTTGCCCCCCTGATGCCTGTCCCTTCTGCTGGGGCCTGTCCCCCTGTCACATGCCTCCCCCAGTGCCTGCCCCTCCAACCTTCCCTCTGCCACTGCCACTTACCCTATATGGCTGCTCTGACTCTGGCTTGGGGTACAGAGCACACAGTGGCCCCAGCCTGGGCTCCAAGTAGGCAGTAGCAGTGGCTGCAGCTCCAGAGTCAGGCTTGGAGCCAGAGCTGCAGCATCTCCTCTTTTGCTGTGAGGTCTCTCCTATACTTCCCTCCAGGTTGCACAGTATTGCCTCCCTCCTCCATTCTAGCATGTACTCTCCCAGACCACATGAGCCATCTTGAGCTGCCCCAGCCCCAGCTAAACTCCAATGACTGCAGTAGCTCTGGTCTGAGCCCCAGCTTACGGTTCTAGTCTTGGCCCCAGCACTCATATCCAAGACTAGGCTTTTGTCCTGTCCTCCCCCCACATGTTGAATGGAGAAAAAGCCTTATATTTACTTGAACCTTGGATTCAAGTAAATACATGCGTTTTCTTGCCGCATTTTCTTTATTTATATGCCCAGGAATAAATTTCTTGAGGTTTATCTACTGCACTCTTGAGTCACTGACTTGATCCTTCTAGCTGCTTGGTTTTTTTCTTTTTTTTTCTTCTTTTTTACAGCATTTCATCCCTGATCACTTCTGGAACAGAAAGGAAACTCCATTTAAGGCACAGTTACCTGTCTCTGCAGCTGGTTTGCTGCAGTTGCAATATGTCTGATATCTCCATAAATGCTCATTGACATTGCCTTGGCAGGAACTCACCCAAGACCCCTTCCTTTCCTTGGCCTCAAGATCTTAGCAAGGTCCCCTTTGATCCTGTGCTCAGGCATAGAAAGGGAACACTCTATAAGGCACATTCAAGCCAAACACTGTCACTCCCTAGTTCACAGCTAAGATTTTCAAAGACATCTAAGGTAGTTTAACGCATTCCCATTCATTTTAATAGATGTGTCTAGATACAGCAGACTGCTTTGAAAACTTAACCAACAAGAATAAATTACGCAGGAATAAATTACACAACATCAGACCAAATTCTGAAGAGGTATTGAGAATCTGAGGAAAACTTGCAGCTCTCATTGAAGTCAAAGGGAGTCATGGGCTTTTATGGGCTGGATTTGGTCCCATAGAAACCAGATGAAGGATGGTCAAATGTGTGTACACATCTCTCACTGTTCATTATGCTGTTTCTACACACCCTTTTAAGTCAATTTTATAGCTGCCCAGAAACATTTCCATCCTGGAAGGGAGATCCTCCAAGGATTTACTTGGTTGCTAGAAAAGTTTTTCAAGTATTCTTTTCTGCAGGCATTAAAAATAACTATAATTTTTACATGAATATTTTACATATGCTTTCAGATGAATAGCAGCAACACAAAAATATATAGCCCATAAGACTCTTAAAGGTGGATGAGTCAGTCTAGAAAATACCAGCCTGAACTCTCACCCATCCTTTGAAGCAAACAACCTAGAGATGAGCCATGGCAATAAAAAGGGGGACTACTACACTGAAATATTTCAATGTTTTTGATTAGTTTTCTCAGCTTTGTATTTTTTTGGTTCCATTTCAACCTTGTTCTCAAAAATACAGTTGCAGATTGCCCTGTGGTCATCCCTCAAAAAACCAATTAGACACATTTTATTTTACTTTAAAAAATGAAAGGCAAAATGGTGATTTGAAATACCCACCGATACCAGGAAGCGGGAATGCTTCCTTGTACCTCTGCATGAGCTACCCGGATTTTGAGCTCAAACATACAGGAGCAAAAAAGACCCCATGCACACTGAAGGAAGTGGACAGGGAATGCATGGTGTCTTAGCATCAGTCCTCCTCCTCAGTGCTCAATGGAGGGAGTTTATACCAGCAATTATATACTACCTCATCTCTTCAAAACAGAATAGGAGGATACTAGGAGGAAAACTGAATTCTCTGTCAAAATGTAGTGCTCTCTAGGCCCTGAGTCTAAAGTAGGAGAATGAAGACATGGTACAAATGCATCAAACAAGGCCTGAGGACGTGTGACATTTCAGAAGAGACGGACAAAAACTTGTGTAAAATAAGGATGCAAAAGCAAAATGTGCTCAGAGGGAGAACAACAGCATACTGTCATAAACCAACACTTGTTCATTGTGATCTCTAAATTCAAATACTGTCATAGAAGAAGTGCAACAAAAATTGGAGCATAAGAGTATTTATTTACTTACTTATAATTTTCAGGCACCTGTAGATGTGCAGTGAGGCTGTTCTGATGTGCTGTAATTACAACACATCAGAGCAGACTCAATTAATCAAGTCTGCTGAAGCGTGGTAATTACTGCGTTCCAGCAGACCCCAGTGTCATGTACATCAGTGTCCCCACACTGAAAAATGGTGACAGGGTCACTTTAACTAAAGCTCGTTGACTGAGCAGATATACATGAAGCTCTCAGAGCTGCTCTAATTAAAGTACCCCCATCCCCTCCTACTCCCAGAGCATGTCTATAAATGCTCTTAGGTGCCATAGGAAATCTAAGTCTACAGAGATGTCCATTCTGCACAATATAGCTTCCAGTTTATATAATAAAAAACTCCAGAATTTGAACAATCCCTTCTAGGCAAAATAAAATCTTTCTAAACCAGGATTTCTCAGCTGAATTAGGTAAATCTCTTTTTAGGTTTATCTAAATCTTTCACAATAACAGTCACCTTCTGCCTAAACCAGACTTGCTAACTTGCTGCAGCCTTTAAGATCTAAGACAGGCCAGGGATATCCAACTTCTGAGTGGTTGTGGGGGGGCTTTGAGTTGGTGCTATACCCTGCCCCCCCTTTGCTGAGCTGTGTCAAACCTGGCAGTGCCCTCTTGCTAGGCCACACAATGCCATGCCATGTGAGGGACTGAGGCTCCTGAAGCCTGTGGACTCCCTGGGCTGTCGAAGGCAGAGGCAGGACGCTGAAGCCAGAGAGAAGGGGAGCCCAGAGACTGCAGTAGTGGGGAACGTCACCCAGGCAGAAGCCCACAGGCCACAATTTAATCCCTTATGGGTCACAGGTTGCAAGTTGGACAACCTTGGCCTGACAATTCTTTCCAGCTGCAGTCTACCAGGCCTAGGCCAGGTTAATTGCTAAATCTGGAGCAAAGCTCTTCCTAAATGACCAAGACTGATTCTTAGCTCTAGGACAAACTTATTAGCTCCTTCTCCATTAAACTCCAGCCAGTCAGCTATCACTCTGATTGAGGGACAGTTTTTGGAGCATAGGGCCTTCTGGTCTTCTCAGGATGGCACAGTTTGTACACCACTCTTTTCTAGGGCTGTGCCTAGAGTCATGATCAAGCCTTTAATTGGGAAGTAATTATTGTCTCAGTGAAGAGCAAAGTGAAGGAGAGGAGCCTTTATCTGTGGCATTAGTTTTTAATGTAAAAATGGGTGTTATTTTCCGCTTAACATGCTGCTGACTGATCCCCTCTACCCCTCAAGTCATGCTAATGCCATTACATACAAAATAATTTGATCAGGAATCACTTAATTTTCTCAGCTAACCTAGTAAATACATGAGGAGAAAAGCTCCAATTTCAATGGTTGCAGAGACAACACAAGGAGTGCAGCCTTGTTGCTGGGGAGGGGATATGAAGCATCTGTAAGAGGGAAGACACAGAGGTCTTCTTCACCAAGCCTGAACACACGAGGTGCTGAGTAAATTAGGCTGCCACTGCACAAGACCCCTCCTTCTTTCTTCCTGCTCATTAACACCATCCTGAGCAATGCTTCTAGGCTGCCCAGGGGATCTCCTTGTGAAATGACTGTCGTTGCTGGTGTTATTCATATTTTTAATGGAAGTGAAGTGTGCTTGCTGGAATAGGCCCCAGGAGACTGGGAGGGGAGGTAGATTTTGAAGAGTTGAGGAGCATTTAGGGGTATTCTGAGGTGCAGAGAGGTTAATGAAATAAAGGATGGGTTGGCAGTAGAGGGGTGTAAGGGGACTCCTGAGATGCAGTGGAGGGAATAAGGAAGATGTAAGACACAGTGGGGATCAGGGCACCTTCTTAAATATGGAGTCAATCAGGCAGAGTTCATTGCTTCCTGAAGTAGAAGTGGGGTGGTGGGGTCAATAGGGGTGGAGAGAGAGAAGGCTCTGGGCTGTGGAAAGCAGCATGAAGGGAAAGAAAGTGACCTATTTTAATAAGATCATTAGCAGTCATTATTTATGGGTTTTCAGCTGCTGAATTTGCATGTCTTGATCCACATTTCTGATTCTTAACTGTGATAAGGTCATTGACTTGAAAGGAAGTTCTGAACCATGTCATGGGATAATTTACCCTTGTAACTCGTGAGCCCTTGTATGCAAGTACAACAGCAATTCTAGTTCTTTAAAAACTTTTTTTCTCTCAAAGGAACATATGGAGTGCCTGTGTGTGTTTGTATATGAGTAACAGTAAAACTCTTATGCCCAGAGAGAGTGGTAGGTACTAATTAAAGAAGTTTCTCATGTGCTGGTACAGTATTAAAAATGAATTGATTACAAAATACAGCTTTCTTTTACCATTAGGAAAACAAAGGCATAAGCTAATTGCAAGACACTGCAGCCACATACACTAAAGGGCAAGAGGAAGGAAACTGTGCTGATTATCATGGGATATAAAATGAATGTGTTGCATATTCCATGGTTGATTGAGAGGTTGTATAGGCTAAATAGCAATCCCTGGCTCCATTTACACAAACATAAGGGATCTATGCATTTATAAAGGGATATGCACTTCCCCTGTAGAGAGCTAGCATTGGGCACTCTCCAGCTCTTTTTTTCTATTCCCATGCCCATACTGCTGCTTTTCTGATAATCCCCACTGCCTCGGGGCTTCCTCTGGAGCTAAAATAAGATATAAAGCCATATTAGTCACAGCATAATGAGCAATGCATTACAGCTCTATTTCAATACAACTCTTGTCTTTTGTAGCTGGTCAGTAATAGCAGAATTCAGACACAAATATTCTATTGTGTTTCTTAGTTACCTCTTTTTGCAAGGATTCCCCCTATAACTAGCTCTCCTACTTTGATATTATGTACTGTATCATACTGGAGCTCTGTAGAAACAAAGCATTTCTTTGTAATAGTCGAATTTCAGAAAAGCACGGTGTCTTCTTTAAAGGACACACTAAAAAGAATGGATCTGCAAGGTCTCCAACAAGCACATGATAAAAGTCTTATTCAAATTAGATCCCACAATATGGGCATACTAGAATGAGCAAAGCGTTTCAGGGTTGTATTCCAGGAACTCGAGGAGGCTAAGTAGAAAAATAATCTATAAGTAATTGCAAATAGAAAATGTTATACATTTCACCCTACAGTGTAAGGTCTTGAACCTACAAGGCACTAAAAACCCCAACTGCTGTTCATGTCATCAGAATTTAGAACAAAATACTTTACAGCCAGTGTTCACCGATTCCTTAAGTACATTAATTCACTGACAGAAGACATGAGCAAATCCTTGGACCTGCTGAAGTTTGCCCCTGGGTCCAGCATTTTGTCCCTGAAATGTAAGTAGGCTCAGTGCGGCTTAAATCCTGCACCTTCAACTCAGTGCCACTTTTATATTCCTAATCAGAAGTGAGTCAAGGTAGAGTCTTTTAGGGGATCTAATCCCAGCAGTAACTCATTTGAAAATGTGGAGCCACATTCATGCTTAATACAAGCCACTTGAATCAATGGTTTACTAACAAGGATGAAATTGGCTCCAAGGACCTATCAGAGAGATGAAGAGGGTAGTACTGATAGGATTGGGCTGTGTGAAATTGCAGACATTTCTTCAGAAATGTGATCAAAATTTCATATCGCTCATTTCTGAACTCTTGAAAAGTCTCCTAACCTCCCCCCCGCCAGCAGTTGAGAAAAATATGAAGAATCCCTAAACTTTGCATGTTTCTGCAGAGATGGCAAATTTTGCAGTGAGTGTAAACATGACTCTGTTAGAGCACAAGAATACCAAAAGCTGCTGCTAAATGCAGGCAGGCTCCAGAAGGAACTACTCAATGGGGTTCACAAGTAGGACTGAGTGTCAGAGTTTTGCAAAGGGAGCAGAACAGGCATTTGCAGCTCTGGCCAGGCCTGTCAAACACCTTGTCATACTTTCGGCATTCTTGATTGACTAAAGACCCCCCCAGGACGTTTTGTACAGCTGTAAGTTTCCCTGTGCCTCAGTTTCCCTGCTGAGTGCTGCTAGGGATGGGTGAAAGACCTAAAGGAACTGATTGTGGCTCCCTGACTGTGGGGTGTGCTCTGTTGTGATGGCTGCTCTGATTTTGCCAGCCGTAAATGATGGGTGGGGGAAAGGAGTACAGCGTCCCTTTTCCAAATATATGCCAGCTAGGAACTGTCCCTCACTGCCAGGGAAATCTCATTAAAGAAGGTCCAGATGGGGATGGCTCCTTTGACTAAAAAGAATGTGAGAATCTGTCTATTTTTAGAAGCCATGTTAATTGTCACAGTCCACTATATGGAAAACTTTGCTGTAATCCACTGTACATAATAGAATTAAGATGTTCTAGCGGTGAGGAAGGCATAGTTTGTAGGATAGATGCAGACGTGGTGAAGAGGGTTCTGTATGTGGAAAGCACTATTCTTTCTTCATGCACCTCTGTTCTCAGTAGAGACAGCGTTTTGGAAAAAGATATTAGCAAAGATAATGACTGTGTTCTTGGGAAGGCAACATCATTGTAATCAAAGATATTAAATCATCAATAAGCTGGACTGAATTAAACTACTTGCAGTAAAAGCTACCCAATCTAAAACAGTTGTCAGCCGAATCTGATAAACAGTGATGCACGTATGTGACAGATGAGGGGATCCCAGCATCTGGCAGATCAGCAAGATGAGGATGATACACTCCGGTGGCTTGAAAGGGAAGTACAGCTCTTTGATCAGAAGCAAAGTGAACTGTGGCAAGTTCCTTTATCTGAGTTTTCCCAGCTTGCAAGGGCTATCTTAGTGGAGAGCCTGATAAACAGCAAGATATTTAAACCTTTCTTGATAAGTAACATACCAATATTATTTGTGCACCCATCACTGGCAAATGATCTGTGTCTTTTATAGCACTTTGTTAAAAATCCTTTAACTATTGAATATTCTATTGTTATTATACCTTTTACATACTCAGGAAAGAAGGTGTATTATTCCTTGACAACTGAATCTAATGAAGAAGAAGGAAAAACTCTTTTTTGAACCATATTGGGTCTATACACTTAAAAAAATCCTAAGGATGGATTTTGATACCCTGGTTCACAATGGGCAGTACCTCAACTCTTTGAAGAATCTCACTTAGAAAACTGTGACCTCTCACAGGGTGAGGGGAACGCAATACAGATAAGAGTGGCAGAGACTGACTGTTTAAGAGAGCTGCCCTAAACTCAGGTTGGAGCTCCGCTTTGCTCAATGAAGAAGTGAGCAGTCAGGCATCACTCAGTAAAAGCACACAAGAGCTTTATATGATCTGGAGAGCACTAGACAAAGACCCTTTAGGACCCATAGCCTATGAATGTATAATATTGTCATACAATAGTTCTGCAAAGCCTTACTTGACTAAACCAGAGAAACATCAAATAACCAAATCTGAAAAAATTGGAAATTATGTTACAGCAAGAAGTGCAGCTTATTCCAGTACTGTTCTTTGGACAGAATAATTATCATTTATCCCACCTGGAACAAAATTGAATCCCTTCCTCTACAGTGGTAATGTTGCCTTTTTTTTGACTTGCCAGGAATGTCTTTGGCTTCATTCTCTCTCTTTTCCTCCCTGCGTTTCTTATGCATCAACCTGATACCTTTTTTATTTGCTTCCCCCTTCACTTGCTAGTGCCATGATTGACGTCACATTAGCTCAGAGAATATGCTGTTAATTGACTTGTGCATCACCTTGAGCAGCATGGAATAAATCATGCTCTCTATAAAGAAATACTACTGTGGTTTTTGAAAAGCGTTTCAGTGGCAAAACTGGGATTTAGTCCAAAAATCAAGGATGTTATAATTGTTCACTGGTGTGTGGCATAGTGAGTAAGGGGGTGGACAAGACGCACACGTTCATTTCCTGAGTCTGCTACTGACTTAACAGGTAGTTTTGGGCAAATCACTTCAGCACTCTTTGTCTCAATTTGCATATCTGTAGAATGGAAATAACACCACTTACATGCATCTAAGATCTACAAGCAATTAGTACTACCACCTTGAGCATCTTCTTTCTTGTTGCCCCTGTATGTTAGCACCACCTATAGATGCTACTCCTCCAGTGATCTCTCATCTCACCCTTCCTGCTGTTGGTATCTTCCCTCCTTCACACATAGAAGCCACATCCTCTTTTTTTCTTCAGTCTGCAGGTGTCTTATTTCCCCATCCCTCCCACTCCCAAAGTGAATGTTCCCTACTTTCCCTTATCACACTCTGATTCATGGTGTTTTCTCTTCTGCTCTTCTTATCTGTAGAGGCCAGAAACAGGACGGAGGGATATGGAGCCAGAGCTACCAAAATATTTCAGGGCTGTATGATGCCTTAAACCTCTCTTCTATACGTAGAAATAGTTTGTGTGCATCTTTCACAAGAATTGTCACTGAAGATAGGTGGGGCAGGAGTTGGGGCACTGTATGGCCATGGGAATTGGTAGCTGATCTTTGGAGCTAGGATTATGGGGTAAAATCCTGACTACTGAAGTCAATAGGAAAATTATCATTGACTTCAGTGGGGCCCGAATTTCATTCAAAGTTTTATTTGTAGACTTATTTCTGTACAACGCCAATCAATAGGAAGCAGACCTGATAAGGGTCCAGGTCTGCTTCCCTTACTCATTTGGGGGGTTAGGCTAGTCTAGATGCTGTCCTATTGAATTCAGTGGTACTTCTAGAACATGGTACAGATCAGCATTACTACCAGTGGCTGAACTGGGCCCTGAGATAATACATGAAGTTAATTAAATATTGCAAGAAGAAAACTGGGCCAAGCCCTGAAATTCTTCCATCAAAAATGTTTGAAATTTTGAGAATTTGAAATTTGAGAACATGTGAAACCTGAGCATGAACTGGAGGATTGGGTCATAGATTCATAAATGTTAGGATCGGAAGGCACCTCTGTAGGTCATAGAGTCTGACCCCCTGCCTTGGGCACGAAAGAGCACTGGGGTCAGACAACCTCAGCTATGTTCTTGTCCAGTCTCCTCTTGAAGACCCCCAGGGTAGGGGAGAGCACCACCTCCCTTGGAAGCCCATTCCAGATTCTGGCAACCCTTACCATAAAGAAGTTCTTCCTAATGCCTGACCTAAATCTGCTCTCCATCAATTTGTGGCCATTGTTCCTAGTCACTCCAAGGGGCGTCCTAGTAAATAAAGCATCTCCTATTCCCTCCTGCCCTCCCCTAATGAATTTATAGGCAACCACAAGATCACCTCCCAGCCTTTTCTTGCAAAGGCTGAAGACATCTGGGTCCCTCAGCCTCTCCTCATAGGGCCTTGCTGCAGGCCTCTCACCATACGAGTGGCCCTTCTCTGAACCCTCTCAAGATTCTCTGCATCCCTCATGAAGTGTGGCACCCAAAACTGGGTGCAGTACTCCAACTGCAGCCTGACCGGTGCTGCGCAGAGGGGAAGCATCACATCCCTGGATCTGTTCGTCATGCATCTGCTGATCCATGATAAAGTGCAGTTAGCCTTGTTGATCACTTCATCACATTGACAACTCACTTTCGTCTTGGAGTCAACTATGACTCCAAGATCCCTTTCCGCTGCTGTGCTGCCGAGAAGGTCATCCCCCAGTCTGTAAGTGTGCTGGTGGTTCTTTTTGCCCAGGTGCACCACTTTGCACTTGTCTTTGTTGAACTGCATCCTATTTCGTTATGCCCATTTTCCCAACCTGTCCAGATCTGCCCAGATCCATTCTCTACCCTCTGGTGTATTAACTTTGCCCCATAATTTGGTATCATCTGCAAACTTGGACATAGTGCTCTCCACACCCTCATCCAAGTCACTGATTAAGATATTGAAGAGTACCAGTCCAAGGACCGAGCTTTGCAGGACTCCGCTGCCCACATCTTTCCAGGTTGATATCGACCCATCCACCACAACTCTCTGGGTGTGACCCCCAAGCCAATTTGCCACCCACTTGACCATATAATCATCTGCATCAAAGCCTGTCGGTTTATTTATGAGAACAGAATGAGATACCACATCGAAGGCCTTCTTAAAGTCCAGGTAGATGATATCCACCTCGACTCCTGTGTCAAAGCATTTTGTGACCTGGTCATAAAAAGAAACAAGGTTAATCAGGCAGGATCTACCTGCAATGAACCCGTGCTGATTTCCTTTCAGCATTATTTCCCCTGCTGGGCTCCCACAAATGTGAGCCTTAATGATTTTTTCCGCAGTTTTTCTCAAGGACAGAGGTGAGACTAACTGATCTATAGTTTCCTGGTTCCTCCCTCCTCCTCTTCTGGAAAATAGGGACCACATTGGCCCTTTTCCAGTCCTCTGGGACCTGATCTGAGCACCATGAGTGCTCAACCAGCTGTGCCAGTGGCTCTGCTATGACACCGGCAAATTCCTTCAGCACCCTTGGATGAAGTTCATCTGGGCCCACTGATTTGGATGGATTCAGTCCCTCCAAGTGCCCCTTCAATAAGTCTGTGCTAACAGTGGGTGGGCTGGTGTCCCTCCTGTGTCTGTCTATGACCCAACTGGGAGATTTGTCTTGGTCTGTGTCTAGGAATACAGATGCAAAGAACCCATTGAAGAGCTCAGCTTTGTCCCCCCTCTCTATCACTAGTTGCCCTAGTTTGTCCTGTAGTGGCTACTCTGTGTCTTCCTTTTGCTCCCTATATGCCTGATGAAGGACTTTTTGTTGCCAGCCTAAGTTGTAATCCTACTTTGGCCTTTTAACTGATTCCCTGCAAGTGCAAGCCGGGGAGGTATACTCCTCCTTGGTAGCTACCCTATGTTTCCACAGCCTGTATACCTCTTTCTTTGCCCTTAGGTTTTCCTGGACTTCCCTGTTCAGCCAAGAGGGCTTCTTAGCCCCTTTTATGAGAAGGGCCGCAGGGGCAGAGGGCACACCAGGCACCCTCCCTGGGCGGGCTCAAACCACCGACTTTCTGGTTAATAGCCAAATGTGCTAACCCAATGCGCCACAGAGAAAAGGCAAGACAGGTAAGTCCATTAAATATAAAAATGTATGGATTTCCTGCAATACTATAACAGGTCAACTTGAGGGCTAAAACTGCTTGATAGTCCATTAAGAATGATGCTTCATGTATTTAATATTAATCCCAGATTATAAAATAATAAAATCTATCTTTCTAGGTCTTCTCAAAATCCTGAGCAGCAGTGGGAACATTTCTTATAATGTTATAGTCTAGACTACATTTAAAGAGAAAAGAGCTGTACATCACACATGTTCACAAGTGCAGGGGCTAAGAATGGGAAGAACATTAGTATTCTTTGAGAATGGATGTAAGATCTAGAGGAGTTGTGCAAATAGTGACCTTCCCCTCTACAGCTATGGCAGACCTGGCCTCTTGATTGGTGTTGTATAGAAATAAGTATATCCTGTGATGTGTGATACCTCAGGGGAGCAGTGGCGGATTTAGAGTTAGTAGGGGGACCTGTGCATAGCTTCGTTTTTGCCCCCTCCTCCCTGCTCGGGACCCAGCCAAGAAAAAGAACATTCGAGACAGCAAAAAAATGGCAAAGCAAATTCATTGCTAGACTACTTTAAAAAACCATGTTTAGAGCACAGTTCACAGAAGAAGTTTGCAGAATGCAGAAAGCCTGGACCACTTTGCGACTTGCAATGCTTATTAAGTTCAGTCGTTCATCAGATTTGTCCTGCAATTTGGGGCCCCCTGTCATTGGGGGCCCTGTGCCACCACACAGTTTGTTTCATGGTAAATCCGCCACTGCAGGGGAGACAATGCAATAAACCTTGCAGCTCAAGCTTAACCCTTTGGTCCACTCAATGAGTTAATCCAGCTTCTGTACAAGATGAAAGAGGCAAAGAACTATGTGTTTCATATCTTAGGCCGTGTATCCTCAAAAGTACAAGTCTTGAGATGCACTGTATAGAAGAGAGTCTATGGGGTTTTTTTAAAACAAGAAATGGTCAAATAATTTGTGGATTTGGCTAGTCAGAGGCATCACCGTTAACCCTAAAGTTTCAAAATTATAGAACTGGCTGAAAAAATCATGAGAATTTTTAAAATACAAGTTCTATAGGGCTTCCCCCCTTTTGTTATTGGAGTTTCTGATCCCTCTGCGTGCACTTCCTTCATGCTGTGTTCCACAACCACAAGGGATAGAAACTTACCTTCTCTGTGGGAAAAAAATGCGAAAAAGATTCTCAAATACTTACGTGATTATAGGAGCAAGGGCTGCTCTTGTTTCTTTTTGGAATATCCATCTATCAGCCTTAGCATAGACTGAAATTAATGATATCCATCAAACACAGGCATAATCAGTTTTACACTCTGTTGATTCACTGTTAGCATCCAGGAGTGGTATCACAGGGCTGTTTGGTTTACAATAAAAAACAAAACCTGTAACAAGGTTTTGAGGCTTCAGCATTGTCATTAAGACAAATAGATTCTGTCCCGCAGTTATACTCCATTGATTTTGATGATATTTCATGGGCATAAGCTCAGAGCAAAACCTGACTCAGTTTCTCACATCCAAAATGCCACATTCCTTCCAGCTCTCCCCATTGCCCCATCTGTTTCTGTTTGCACTCCCTTTTTGGCCCAGCAGAATGACCTCTTTGTCAAATGACTCAGTTCAGGGTGGAGGTTATGCAGAAGCACTTCTTGTACCCACTGGATCTACGTCACCATACGGTAATGGTGTTACTGTGCCGTGCTTCAGTACTTCCTTTTGGAAGTACTAAAGCATGGCCCAGTAACCACCCATACTGCACTTATTGGTGGCACATGCTTAGATTTCCCCACTACGATGCTGTAGCACAGGGGCGGGCAATTATTTTGGGCAGAGGGCTGCTTACTGAGTTTTGGCAAGCCATCGAGGGCAGCATGATAGGCAGCTCAGGGCAGATTAATATTAATTTTCTAAATTTTTTAGGGGCCCCGCGGGCTGGATACAATGGCCAAAAACTAAAAGGTGCGCAGTTTGCCCACCCCGCTGTAGCAGCATGTTATAAGCGGGAAGAGCACTGCTATGGTGACATAGCTAGTGATCACATGTAGACCCGTGTGATCACTACATCACTGTAGGGTGACGTGTAGCTGCGCCCACTGATGATCACTTATTGTATACAAAGTTCAGTCATTCCTTACTGTTCTGAGGAGTTGGCCATCTGAATGCTATGCTGCATTTCATCAGTCCCTCTGCTGCTTTGCTGCCTGAGCCATAATCTTTAAACACAATCTTTATTCCCTCCTTGTAATTCACCACAATGCTATCATGCAGCGGCCTAATAGCTATCACACAATTCATTCAGTAGAGGGCAGAAGTATATAAACATATATGGAAGCCAGTAGTTAAGGTTCTAAGCATAAATCTAACTAAAAGGACACAAAACAATAAGGCTTAGATAAGGCTTCTGTTCAATAACAGCTATCATATTTTTCCTTAATTATCAAAATGAATCTGTCTACAGCCCTGTCATTTCTGAAGACATTGATTTATTAAATCTGCCTTTGACTTAGTTCAAATGAAATGCTCATCAGCTTGTTGGCCATGTACCAGAAAACTAGAGCTCTACTGCCCCCTAGTGCTATAAATATATTTATGACAACCTCTCTCTCTGAGAAAAGGGCCATAGACTCTCTAAGACTCTCTTCAGGAATAATAAAAAAAGAGTCTGTGAGGACAGACTATCTGTTACTAAGTAATCTTTGCAAGGCAAGTACTCTAAAACTACTGAAAAGTTTTGTTTTTTTTTAATATTGAAAGTTGTCTTTAAAATAAAATTACTCTATGCTCAACAACTTGAAATCTTGTCAATGCTATGCCTTTGACTCAATCCTTCTAAAGTATTACTATTATTGCTTTTATAGGCATTAAACATGCATCTCCTAGAAACTTTCTTCCAGGACAGAGCTCTCCAACTATCATAGTTCACCAGACAAGGCATACACTTTAAATCACATATTCTACTATTTACCTGTATAAGCTTTCCACATTTTTACATCAGAGCTACCACGTCTATTCAACAGGCTATTGCAATGTCTGTGGGCACCAAGATTTGTCACTTGGGGAAACAGTAGGCAGTAGGGGAACAGTGTACCTCTAAGGACCATATGATAGACAGAGTCTTGGTTTGAGCTGATATCATACAGCCCCAGATCAATACGCTGACCCCAGAAGAAAACTCCCAAACCTCTAAGGACCTCATATTTAGGGCTCAGAACTCCTTTTGCCTCTAGACCAATAGGGCTACAACCTGGATACTTGATACATTTAGGGCTACATTCATTGACATTCCCTAAAGACTTTTTCTTTTCTGAGAAAAATAATCCATCTCATCACTGGTCCTATCCCCTATCCAAAATGTCCATATTTGTATTGCATCCACCTTTTGCACAAGAAAATCCATTTTTCATGTAACTTACATAATTCCTTATTTCCAAGGCTTTCTTTTAGGATGGAGAATAGGCATGAACATAATCATGTTAATAATGTCACTGCTTGGACACATATGGAAGGATTCAATCTTGGAAGTTGGCTTGGAAGTGGCTGTTTGTTCACCTCTATTGATTGCTCATTCCTCTTTTGGATGATAGGCTGTATGATGCATAATAAGGAAACTTCACCCTCACACCTGTTCTCAAGCCAGTTTTTTGTGTCTGAAGGCTAGAAGCACGGGGGGAAGCCTAGTCCATGCCCCTGAACTTAGGTGCCTCACACTCTGATGCATCTATGCTTAAACCTCTGGGGGGGAAATAATCAAGAGGTGAAGTGTTAAGAAACATATCAGTTGCACCCACAACCTTAATTCTGTCTTCTGTCCCTGTGCTGTATTCCAGGAATCTCTCTCAGTGTCAAATTTGGAACAGTAAGTCTACCTCAGGTCCTCACAAGGCTAAGCAATTAATTCACTTAAGTACTTCTATTTCGGACCACTCTGGGGAGGAAAAAAAGAAAGTAATCCTTTATGCGGTAACCTAGTCTCCGTATTAAGGACAGTGCTACTACCCCAACAGTATAATGGCAAAATTGAAGACCCATCTAAATGCTGTAAATTTATAACAAAAAGCAGGAGCAGCTAGTGGCAACAGCAGGTGCTTTCTTTCTCCAGAAGTAACAGCCTGACACTGCAGACAGGCACTATGTTACAAGTTGTAGCAGTCTGGGACCAGATGGGCATTCTAGACAGCATCATCAGTTAAAATAAATGAAGATGTTGTGGATCAGCTGTGACTCCTCCATACAAAATATATAGCTAGGCTTGGCAAAATTCTATTCTAATTTAAAAAAATAATAATTTTGACATATATTAATGTTTATTTTTAAGCGTTTAGTTCAATTTTTCTCTTTTTGTAGGATTGTGTGAAATTAGGGGTATGGGGGATCAGTCAATTTATCATAACAAAAAGTACTGCAGGACTGCCGCCAACTGAGCAGTAGTGCTCCCATCCGTCTAGAGCCCACTTGCTCCTAGCTCCCTCCTCTGCTTTGTCACTTTGCCTCCTTTGTTCTGGGAGTTGCAGTCCAAACTATAGTCATCATGGTTCTGTACGACTGCTCTCCCTGTCATCACCACACGCTCCATCAGCCATCATTTTTCTTACCTCCTCTTTCTATAAATTTTAATTAACAATGGTAATGTTTTTTCATTAGTCTGTATGAAGTGAAATCAATATTTATCAACTTTTACCAATAAAAATCAAACCCTGCCAAACCTATATGTAACTTTCTAGTAAGTACACTTTCATTCAAGTAGCCCCAAATGACTTTCAATTACTTAAGCCTTCATCACATTCTTCTGAGATAATTGTTAATTTTATACACTTGCAGTTGACACACATTAAATAACCTGTCACATGCAGTTCAGTGTTAGTGAACGTATCAATGCAACAGAATCTGGCTACAAATTACCTGTTTCAAAACACTCAAAATTCCCATTCCAAACATTTTTCATAGCGACCCAAGTTGCTAACTCATCTCCATGCTCTTCAGACTCTGACATTTCTCTTTTCCTCAAAATATTCCTGATGTCTCACTCAGTGCTGCTACTATAGACCCAGATACCATGGTCAACCCTCAAAATTTCTTCTAGATAATCACATATCTTTAAGTAAACCTTTTAAGTGAAAATGAAGCTGAGGGGTCTGGAGCTATCCAGGGTTGGCTAACCACAGCTTTACAGACCACCAGTAGCCCAGAGTATTGATCTTAACAAAGTAATTCTGAAAAGCCACACAACTTTTTCAGAGAAGCTGAAAAAAAAAACCCAGAAAGAAAAAGAGTCTTGCTATAGAGCTATATATACTTTATTTTACACTTATGATGTTTTTATGCTGTTTCATGGTCATAAAAAGGACAACTTAAATTTACAAAAACATCAAGACAGCATTACAACAATATATAGTACTTAATGCACAAAAATGGTCTTCCCAACCCCAACATGTTCCTAATTTTCTGTATTTTGATGGCTCTGATGATCTAACATGAAAGGAAATGCTCATGAAGCAGATTTCAAAGGATGACAGTTTCTACTTTGGCATTAAATAAACTAAAAAATGAAAATATTATTGGGAAACATCTTCTTCTTTCCTGATGTATGGACTGTTTTGTTACCATGAGGTTCTATAGTTTTGTGGCATCAGTTCAGTGGGAACCAGGATGGACGTTTCCTGTTTCTTTCAATGATCCGTTTGCCTTGATCTTGTTTTCTGGGTTTCTCTCCTTGATACAAAACTAGAGTCTCTACAGTGGGTGTATTAAATGGTCCTCCTTCCTTTTTCTTTATTTCAGCCCTTATGAGAGAAGTTTCCATTTGAACCTTTGTATAACAGTATTTACAAAGGACATGCTTCAGTTTCACATTGCCACATTTAGGACAAACATCTATATTTGTCTGGAGAAAAAAAATGGAACAGTTTAAAATTAAAAGCAAAGACAAACAAGAAAATACTTTACAAATACTCTAGACATTTTGAGTGAAGAGTTATTCCCACTGCATCAAGATATATTTTCTTACAAATTTCCATATGTAGAAGAGCCGTACAAAGTTTAAAATACAAGGCTCCATATTCCCACAGTGAACCTTCACCCCACTAAAATTCAGACAGACAACAGAGTTGTACGCTAAATTTATTTTCCAATTTAACAGCAAATATTTAATAAAAGCAAACAACAGTGCTGTTTCCCATTACAAAAAAATTAAAATACACAAGTTTCAACTTAACTGTGTAGCACAAAGTATAAAATTAAGGATTAGTTGTCAAAATACAACGAATCAACTATAAGGGAACTGGTTTAGAGTTTTTTGTTGGCTTACTAATTTACAGTTTGAATTGCACTTTTGGCAAATATTAAGGAGTTTGTTTTGTATAGGTATCATTAAGCTTCGTGTTTATAACCAAGAGCAGCCCTTTGAAGTTAATGCCTGAAGTATTACACCTGGCAAAATCTGCAGGATTGGGTTATAAGATACATAAATGTATCTTGATTTGCAAAGTATTTAGAAGTTTCACTCATACTGAAATGTTTAGATATAAACTAAAAAAATATAAAATTCATCTGTATTGTAATCTAATGATAGGAATAGTTTTTTGCGGCTTTGTTTGCAACTCTTTGAATCCATTTTGAAAGTGATACAGGATTGTGGGAAAGCAGGGCTGGCAAATGATTTTAAAAACACAATGTCTACAGAAATGTTTCAGCTTGTATTGACATTATTTGGAATATTTTTACTTAGCTTTAAAGCAGGAACACAGTGCATATTTTCTAAACCAGGAGTGTCACATAGGGCCCACGGGCTGTATCTTGTTTGTGGGCCAGTGTATCGGGGGAGCAATGAATTCATAGTTACAAGGCCTCACTGGGGACGGCCTTTGGCAGCAGGGAATGAATGACCACTGCCCGAAAGCAGTGCTGCTCATGCTGCTGTAGTTTACCCCATGGCCACAGCCTAGTCTAGATCTAGCTTGTGGGGAGCCCTTCAGTCCATGTCTAGCTTGGGAAATGAGCACATATGACACCCGACTAAAATGTACTGCAAGCTTTGTGGCAAAAAAATTCCTTTTGATGACCCAGAGGGAAAGCTGATAGAAATCTGTCAAGTTACCTTGATTTTTATCATGTTACGGGGGTTTCGTCTCCTGCAGCGGTTTACCTCAATGGTCCGCCTCGACTTGGGAGCTGCTAGCCAAAAAATGTTATCCAAGAAGCTTGGAGCATGATTACTTTCACCTACATCTTCCGCTAGCTCAGGAAGAGCAGCTGGAGCCTGAACAGCCAATGCTGGTGCTTAGGACAGAGAAGGGAAAAAATACTTAGCGATGAACTTGTCACAGGGCCACTTCATTTACTTCAGTACAGACAGTCAAAAAGCCCGAGGCTGAATCAATTCAGTCTTCGCAGATCGGTCTAGGATGCATACACTGAACTGAGAAGCAAGTGAATCACAGAATCATAGGAAACAGGGGTTAGCAGGGACCTCAGGAGGTCTAGTCCAACCCCTGCTCCAAGCAGGACCATCAAGAGTGAACAGATATTCACTTTTGACTTAGATAATGCAGCCTCAAACCTGTAGTGGCCCAGGCCAGGGGCTGGCGCTAGACCACAGCTCCCTGCTTGGCAGGAGCAGACAGCTTGGGCCATATCAGCCTAAAGGGGGAAGTTTACAGGGGTGGTGCACCCTGGGAAGCTGGCACACTACAGGTTACCTTGAATCTGGAGGGGCTCTGGGACAGAAGTTCAATGAACCGATTTAACCTACATCACTTATGTACATCCACCCAGGTTTAGCTGAACCAGTGTCCGCCATTTTGAAAGCGGTTTACGTGCAGGGAACTTCTCTTGTGTTGCAGTTGAACTGATTTCCCCCCCGCTTATACCTCTGCGTGTGTAAGGTCCCTCCCTAGGCCTGGCAGGGGATGTGGCCCATGGAGTCACATCGCCGCGCAGGTGAAGTCCAGGAAACACCGCCTCCCCTTGTGCACACGCACAGACGCCGGGCACGGACGGACAGGCAGAGCAACGCCCCGCCCCAGGCCCGGAGCCCCGCGCAGCACCCACCCCAGGTCTGGCCGGCGTCGGGGAGGGCCCGCCACAGCTGCCCCCAGCAGCGCTGCAGGAAACCGCGCACCTGCGCCACCGAGGACACAACCACGACCAGCGCCGCCATAGCCTTTCTCCAACACGGAGTATCCGCACGGCATGTCGGGAAGCACGCGGGGCGGGACTTCCCGCCCCAGCATGCCTAGCGCACCCCGGCAGCCTGGGACTCCAAGTCCCGGAATGCCTTTCGACCATCTCCGTCCTAGGGGCGGATCTCCTTCGAGGGATGGGGGTAGTGTGTCCTGGTATGCAACAATGCCGGCCCTACCCCCTCAGCCAATCAGGGCGGCGGGGGCCGGCGCGGGAGGAAGGAAGGAGCTGCGCATGCGCGGAGCGGAGCGACTGCTAGCGTACCAAAATGGCGGAGCGCGGCTACAGTTTCTCTCTCACCACTTTCAGGTACTTGCCTGGGCCGCCGAGGGGCGGTGGCGGCGGCGGCGGCGGCGGCTGAGGCTCGGCGCAAGGCGGAGCGGGAAGGATGACCGCCGTGGAGGGGGCTGCGGCCGCGG
>NW_017729006.1:33763408-33769152 GCF_001723915.1 Gavialis gangeticus | reverse complement strand
CTGCGGCCGCGGCCGCGGGGGCGGGGGCGGGGCGGAGCGGAGGGGAGGCTGACGGTTTGCAGCGTCATGGCCTGGCCGGTGGAGACCGGCACCGTATTTTCTCGTGTATAACTGTCGCGGAGGCGGGCGGCGAGGTACCGTATTGTCTGATTTACATCGTGCTCTGGAATATAGCGCCCCCCCTTTCTGCGGCCCTTCATTTTGCCTTTCCAAAGTAAGGTCACCCGGGGTGATGGCTGCCTGGTGCTGCTTAGGCCGACAGGAGCAGCTGCCAGGCACCAAAATTGCCCAGAGAAAGGGTTTGTTTACTCAGTGAAACACTGAAAACACTAGAAAGAGGAGCAGGTGGTTGACTTTAATAAAGTGAAGAAAAATTGGTTGTCAAGTGAATCGACTCCCCCAGCTGCTCAAATAGCCTAGAGGGAGCCAAAGCAGAGGGCTACTATTCCTCCCCCATCCACCTGGTAGAAAGCTGCTCTCCTTGCCTAGGAGATGCACCCTAGGTTTGGGGCAGGGCAGATTTTAGGGGGGAAAAGGGTATGTTGTATGTGAGAAAATATGGTATGTGATCCAATTCTTGTTGCAGGGATAAATATGTGAGTGTGTGGATTCTCTTCCCTGCTGTTTCATTCAGCAAGAGGGAGCAGATATTGCATTGGCCTATTAATCTCACTTTTGTAACTCTACAGCAAGCCATTTGCCTGGTTTTCTAGTTATTCAGAATATTGTGGTGCTCGGCCTTTAAAAAAAGAAAAGGCATACCATGAAATTAGAAAGAGGATTTGTTTAGCAGTCTGTCTTGGGGCTTTCACTTTTGCTTTCTGTCTGTTAAGAATTCATGTCCTGATCCTGAAAGCACCATGTTAAATACAAATCTCTCAGGTAAGGAAGAGGTGGGGATTGGCAAGGTTGAGAGGAAAAACAAATACCTCTTGGACCTGCTTTGTAGTTGCTTGGAACAAACGGGGCTGGGCCTGGTGTATGCAGGTTTCCTGGAAGAGCTGTGCCTCAGTAAGTTCTTTGCTAAACTAGTCCTAGTCCTCTTAAAACTAGCATGAAAGTGACAACTGTTTTCATCTGTGATGTATGCAATTCACTGCTAAGATGCAGGACGTAAAAAGCAAATGATAAAAGACAAATTTCACTTTGATGCATTAAAGATATAGAGCTCAGCCATAATATAGCTCACTTATGTTTTTTTTTTTTCTTTTTAGTCCTTCTGGTAAACTTGTCCAGATTGAATATGCGTTAGCAGCAGTTGCTGCAGGAGCCCCATCTGTTGGGATTAAAGGTATGATAATATGACTAACCTGATGTTTGCTTCAAAGTATTGGGTGATGGACTGATCCACTGTCAATGGGGAAAACTAGGATAGATTTAGGCCTATTAAATTGCATTTGATGTTGTTGTCTTTCCCCTTGTTGGGATCTGCAGAGAGAATGGCAAATGGGAAAAAAAAAAGTATGGCCCTTCTTTATTTGTTTTTCTTAAATGGATTTTCATATGCTTATCTGGGTAACGTTTCATAGCACAGATTTTTATCAGAGAAATGGGTTTTAAAGTGGGAGGAGAAGACTTTAATGCTATTTGAGAACTACGAACTTTTGATAATTTTACTTATTGAGAAGGATTTTACTGAAAAAAAACACATCTGAGCATTTTTGTTCCCTGGGTAGGTGTGTCTCATTGCTTTGTGTGTTTTCTGGAACAATTGCACCTAATGAAAAAACTAAAAAAAAAATGTTTTTTTTTTCTTTTTTTGTTTTAAAATTGAATATGATCACATGTTGAGCACTTGAAAGCGTTGCAGTGGAGGTCTCAAAAATAATTGCTTAACATCCTAGATGAATGATAAGATCTGTAGATCTGGTGGGAAGAAGAGAAATTCTTCATGTATTAGTAAATCTATTTAATTTTGGTTGCTCCTGGTAACCTTTATATATTTAAACCAAAGTATTTTTTCTTTCACCTTTCCAGCTGCAAATGGTGTTGTGTTGGCAACTGAGAAGAAACAGAAATCTATTCTCTATGACGAAAGGAGCGTACACAAAGTAGAATCAATTACCAAACACATAGGCTTGGTGTATAGTGGCATGGGACCTGATTACAGGTATCAGAAAAATGCTGTAGTTTGAAAAGCTATCTGTTGGTATTGACTTGCATCTCCCTAACTTACGAAAATTGAAGGCTGCAGTGAAAGTAGCCATTTATGATTTCCCATTCCCTGTACATCTGTTCTTAAAGTTATTAAAGTTCTTGGGTGTCTCTTCAGCATATAGCACACTTTAATAGCTAAACTTGGTAGTGGCATATCGTATAATGCGACTCTAATGTAATATACTGTCTGAAAAATATATGTTTAAAATATGCATGCTCTCTGAAACAATTGGATTATAAATATAAAGGCATGTTTCCACTTAAGTGAATAGACAAATTAATAAAGAGAATCAAACGTTTATGAAAGAAATATGATCTAAGCTTGGATATGGTTTCATGTGTCCTTAAATGCCTAAGAGTGTTTTGCGCTGATACTTAATGTGTTCCAATAGAAATTATATTAATTCCTTACGTCAGTCTGGTTTTTCTGAAGATGCAGAATACCCAAAGATTTCAAATGGAAATCTATAGCATTAAACTATTCTGACCTGTTGTTGTCTTTGAATTGTTTGCAACAGAAAAAATGTTTATTTTTTCCATAGTTAAAATGAAGTATAAATTAAAAGTTGACATTTTCTGAGGGGAGGGGATGGGTCTTGCATCTAAAAAGGTTGAAAACCACTACCTGAGCATAGTACCATTGCAGTAGAACAGCTTTCTTTAGTTCTAATAATAGATATTGTCTCACACAATCTATTTATGTTGCTTTCTAGAGTACTTGTGCACAGAGCTCGGAAGCTGGCCCAACAATATTACTTGGTTTACCATGAGCCCATTCCAACCGCTCAGCTAGTACAGAGGATTGCTTCTGTGATGCAGGAGTACACACAGTCTGGGTAAGCCGCTCTTGCTCAACTTGAAGTATTTTGATTTGTTTAACCAAATAGTGTTAATCTCTTTAACTGAATTTCTGCCTTTCTGTCACAGGGGGGCTTATAATAGGCTTTGAAAAAATTACTTAATCTACTGACTCCATTTTTCTGGAGCGTTTTTTTTGTTTTGTTTTTAGTGCTTGGAGGAAGGATGTCGTATAAGTGTAAAGCATAATTATTAAATACTTGATATCAAAAGGAAACTGCTGCTTGTTTTGTTTAATCCAGAGAGGTCTCTAAAATGTGTTGCCTCTGAAGCCACATCACAAAATGATCTGTGTGTCACAGGTGGAATGTAATGTTAGTATTTTGAAAGTGTAAAGATTGGAGAGTAGTAGGTATTTTAAATTACCTTTTTTATTTCTTTAATATAAAGCCTGATTCTGTTATGAGGAGGAGGCATATAGCAATAACTACTTGAGGCAAAAACATCCAGACTATCTCAACAACTCTTTGATCTGAGCAATAACTTTTTTTTTTCCTTCCCCCGTCATAGTGGCGTACGTCCATTTGGAGTATCATTGCTCATATGTGGCTGGAATGAGGGGCGACCCTATTTATTTCAGTCTGATCCATCTGTAAGTATCAAATACATACTGTCTTGCTATTCTGAAATCCAGCATTTTTACAAAGAAGTTTAAGCATTAAATGGATTTGTGAAATGTCATCTTTCTAGAATGGAATGTGGAATCTGAAGTTTAACCTAAATTTTAGGAAGTTATGATTAAACTTTGAAAACTAGTTTACATATAATAATTTAATGATTTAATTCATGTGAGTAAACAGTTTCCGTCTTAAGAGATGTAAAGCTTTCTATATGTGAATAGCTAATTTATGCTCAGACTACTTTGTATGTAACACCTCGTATTTCATGAAAAAAATTAGTTGTACTAATGACTCTGAGCTCTTCAGTAGTTAAAATCTAGCATAGTAACAAAATGCAGGGTCTAATAAAGCTTTATTTTCTTGGAAATGTAAGAATATACTCTCTTTCTGACTCGTGCATCTGACTCCAAATGGCATCAAAAGCTGTCCTTGCCCTGGTTGAGGACTGTATGAAGCCGTGGGTAGCCCCATGCTAAATTAATGTATAGAATCAGTCCCAAAATAGCTATTCAGTTTTATCGTTTGTTCATCAGGAATATTGTGTTGACTGCACTGCGCAAGTAGGTCTGATGAACGTATTTCAGTCTTACTCCTAATGGTGCAAACATCTCACCGTTTGTTTAATTCCAAATTGAGAATGCATTAATTTTTGGAGATCTATATCACATTTACCTTTTAAAAATGAAGGGAAATGTCAAACGAACATTGAAGGTATGTCATATCTTAAAAAAAAAAATATTTGTATTTTTAACAGTACACATTTAAGTATTTCAAACAGAGTGGTTGTGAGAGAGTCCAAATATCAAAAGTCAGTAAGATTTCATAAAAAGTAGTGTATTTTATGAATCCATAGTTAAGCGTTTTAATTGTCATGTAACTGGGCTAATGTTTTCATCTGTACAGGGAGCTTACTTTGCTTGGAAAGCAACAGCCATGGGAAAAAATTACGTGAATGGAAAAACTTTTCTTGAAAAAAGGTAATGCTTGTAGAGCCTACCAAAAGAATTTAGAAAAATATAGATGTGCATCTGTGTTTTCCAAGTTTTGGAATATCACAGCTAGGTTACAATATGTATTCATTTAAACTGTTTAAAAGCTTTAATAACAACATGTTTAAAGAAGGGTACCAGAAAGTTGTTAGGTTTTTGTAGGGGGTTGTTTGTGTTTGTTACTCATTTGTTGGCTTTTGTACAGAGGGGAGGCACAGTTGCATGAAAAAATGTGTATTGGCAGTCTTATAAGTGTGCGCCATCAATTTGGCTAACAAGTCTGATGTTCAGTGCCATCAGTTTAGCTAACAAGTAAAATGCTAATTCAGGTTATACGTATAAAGCTTGAAATAAATTGTGTATCATGGGCTTTGAGACAATTCAGTAATTTGCAGATTTAAAATATTAATCTCATTTATACAGATACAATGAAGATTTGGAACTTGAGGATGCCATACATACGGCTATCTTAACACTAAAGGTTAGAGAGAGAGAATTAACAAGTATGTTTTACTGTTTTATTAGATCACTGGTATAGCAAAGTAAATTTTCTTTTTCTGTTTAATAGGAAAGCTTTGAAGGGCAAATGACAGAAGATAACATAGAAGTTGGCATCTGTAATGAAGCAGGATTTAGAAGGCTTACTCCAACTGAAGTTAAAGATTACTTGGCTGCAATAGCCTAGTATGAATCAAGCAAGACTGTAGATTCACACAAGGATCTTTTTAATTTTGGCTACTTAAATGTTTTTGTTGCAATTTTTGCATACTTATTTCTACATGGTTTGTCCAATGGATTTTTTTAAATATCACAGGTGCAAATGCTGCTGTTCTAATACTGATATATGAAAACTTCATACAAGGAATTATTTCCCTTGAGATATGGAATCTTTGTACATGAAACTGTACAAATTCTAAAGTTATAAAGAAAACTTATAGAGGGTACCGAATAAAATTTGAAGGGAACAGTTTTAGGGGAAATGCTTGTGCCTGTGGATTTTTTTTTTTTTTCTAAAATTTTGTTAGAGACTGGTGTGGGTGTGTATTCCATGTTCTGTCTTCCATCTATTGCCAGAGCATGACTTGGATGATCAGTTTGGTCACATGATGTCAGAGGTATG
>NW_017729006.1:33747608-33758408 GCF_001723915.1 Gavialis gangeticus | reverse complement strand
TTTTTTTTTTTTTTTTTTACGTACAGTTCAGGTTTCAATATCACTTTTAAAGTAGGCGCCTCGCACCATACCAGTCATGACCAGGGATCCAGGTTTTCCATTTCCACTGAAAAATGGTAAAATGTGGATTTCTCATTTTAGCAGAGAAACCCACAGATTTTGTAGTTTTGCTGCAAGCCCTCTACAGGCTGGCACAGTTCTAGCCTGCAGGGGGCTGGGAGGGAGCAGGAGCAGGGTAGTTAGGCAGGGGGCACCTTGTGCATATACAGCAGCTTCTGTACGTAAGTGACAAGGGGATTGAGGCCCCCATAGGGAGGGAGTTGGACAGGGCTGGGGCTGCTGCCCTGCTGGGCAGTGTGTGGGGCTTGGGGCCCGGGGCCATAATGTGTGGCCTCAGAGCCTTGGTAGGGAGCAGGACAAGGCCACAGGTGGCTTGTGCGGGGGTGGGGGGAGTGCACTCCAGGGGACAGGGGGGAATGGTGTCCCCTAGAGCATGGTGCACAGAGCTGGGGCGGGTGCATACCCAGTGCGGCAGGGCACAGTGGGGCCGCGCAGGAAAGCTGCTTGCCTCCGTGAGCTCCATGCTACCCCAGCGACACTTCCTCTGCATGTGCAGGTGGTGGTGCAGGGTTGTGCCCCTCACTGCTGCCCACATGTGCAGGGGAAGTGTTGCAAGGGCACATGGACAAGCAGCTTTCCTGCGCAGCTGCACCAGGTCACACTATGCTGCGGAGGTCCTGGGGGAGGGCAGCAGGGCAGGGAACATGAGCCCGCATGCACCCTGCACAGATCTGGGGGGTGTAGGTACCCCCCCTACTCCCTGGGAGTGAGCTGCAACTGGAAGCTGGGCCCACCCCTGCACCTGCCTCAGCCCGCAGCAGGGGCTATGCCGGCTCAGTGCTCCTCTGCAGCAGCTGCCTTCTGTCAGGGGCAGGGGGCTATGGACCTGGGTTGCTGGCCCTATAGCCTGGGCAACTGGGGCCCCCTCTGGCAGAACTGGGGGGGGTGGGCTGTGAGTGAGGGGCAAGGGGTACAAGCGGGGGGTGGGAATGAGGGGCCTGGGAGGCTGTGGTGGGGGGAATGAGGGGCATCAGTAGGGCTGGCAGGCTGTTGGGAGAGTGAGAGGCATCAGGAGGGCTGTGGGGGGCCTTTAATTATGGATTTGGGGGTTTTTATCAGAGAACTTGCTATTGTTAATATTTTTCCTGAACTCTGTTACTGTAGGGAACTACTCAGTGGGTGTATGTACATGAGGTGCTAAATGCACAGCAGACTAATTCTACTATGTATTAGCACATCATGGCAAAAGCTGTGCTAATTTCTAGAATTAGTCTTCTGTACATTAGCATCACTAAAAAGGCATGTGCCAGTGCTAATGGGCAGTAACACTGGTTACTGTGCATTGATAGTACCTGTTATTACAGGCACTAAACTTAAAGTGCTGTAACTACGGTGCATTGGTGCACATGTAGAAGTGCCCAATACATGCATGGAAAGGTGTTAGTTTTAATTTTCCCAAAATTTGGTTCCATTTAAGTTTCTTCAGCATGTGAATAGTTCAGCTGATGGAAGGTAAGGGAATCCTTCTAGTACCTTACCCTGGGGGGTATTGTCATAGGTTTTTTTTAAATGATGCTTGTATTCAGTATCCAATATAGATTTTTTTTCCCCTTGTCTAAGAAAGTAATAAACACCATGTGTAGAAGCATATGTTCTAAATGTCAGAAACTGCTGTTCTATGTATATGGTGTTCGTGGGTTCCATCACCCAGTGATACAGGGTGGAATCTGTGTTGAACAGGTGTGCTTCCTTTTAAGGCTTTTTTAAAAAAAATTATTCTGATCAAAAGATTTTACACTAGCTGAAAATGATTATGGGAGAACAAGTGCCATAAGCAAAATAGCTTTGGGGGGTGGCTATATTTAGGCCAGTGAGGTGGCATATTCTCATTTTCAAAAGAATGAAGAAATACACTTCTTGGAAAGCAAAAAAACAATGTCGTGAATCGAGTTTCCAGTAGTTCATGCCAAAACACTGTCTTGGCATTTCTGTAAAGGTACTGCATTGTTCCCTGTATTGCCTTGTATCTTTATTACCATATTGAAATCCCCACTTCAGTTGCAAAGACACTTCAAAGCTATGATCATGTAACCAACGTAGGGATTAGCGTGAAACAGTATGCCTGACAGGCAAGAGGTCAAATACTGTGATAAATGTTTACATTTTAAATTAACTTCTCCAGTTCTCATGCAAGACAGAAGAGGATCATGGAGGGTAGAAGGTCACACAAGAGGCAAGTCCCAGTGAAAATGAGCATGTTGCTGTATTTTAAGCTACGTTTCATTTTGGTGACTTAAGTGGCTTGAGCTTAATACAGTAGCTTCCTCCTTTTCCTTGTAGTTGTGAATGAGGATTTGAAGAGGTGATTTGGGAGTTTCCTTTCCTCTGAATGCAGAAAGCTGGACTTGACGGCCCAGGAGGCTCCTTCTAGGACTATAGCCCCCATGTTGTTTGTTGAATTAATGCTATTATGGAAATTATGCCATGGTACCAACGGAGCAGCACTGAAAATAAAAGACATTTAAGAGCCAGCTACCCTTCATACGGCATTCAAAAGCCTAGCAGTTTGATGCATGGTGGGGAGGAGGTAGTTGGGGAGGGGTGACTGAAAGTTAAGAAATACAACTTTTTGACTTTCTATAATATTTGCTATTTAAGTTCTGGTAATGGGCTTGGGGTGTGTTATCAAGAAACAAAAAACACACACTTCAAGGGTAAGACTGGTCTAGTAAATGCTATTACTTCCCAAATCCTTGCCCCTCATGATTCCTAGGGATCCAGGAAAAACTACCACACTGGAGGTGCAAAGGCTTGTGCTCCTGCTGGTAGCCCTCTTCTTTTATAGACTGAATCAGAGAGAGAGAGGTGTGCGTCTACCTGGCCATGTATCTTAATGGGTGTGTTTTACTTCAAGTCTCCAAAACAACTTCTTTTAAAAAGGAAAAAGCAGTGTGAATGAAATCAAAGGGACATTGAAAAGTTTGGTTAAAAGCCTTTTTTATCATGACCTAGTTTTTTGGAGGAGAAGTAAGAGAAGTGATTTGAAAGAGTTTAATGTGGGGAATGATTGAGTAGTGAAGTCCTCTGGGGGGGGAGAAGTGAGGAGGCAGATGGGGGGGTAGTGGTGTAACTGCCTCCCCCTCCTACCCCCCTTGGTTTTATTTCTGGTTCACCCAAAGCTTGGCAGCTGCAGCAACATTTCTACTCTGGCACCAGTGAGCAGGCACTTGACTGCATGACATGAGAACCAGCCATGATCTTCCCGATTCCTTCTAAATGCATTATTCACAGGAGCTGCCACCAGAGTTGCCCGAGAGGCTCACTGGAGCCGTGGGCTGTCAGGGCCACCAAGCCAGACTTTCTCAGGCAGTTCTGCTGCCCCTTAGCTCCTCCTGGCCAGGGGGCTCCTGTTTCACAGTGAACACCGTTCATTTAGGTGTGGCAGTAACTTGGACGGGCGCTTAGGGGCTAAATCCCATCGTATGGAGCTGCGAGGGAAAAATAAAAAAGGTGCCCCTTTTACTCTAATGGCTGCTTTTGCCCAGTGGCTTGTGGTTTTATTTTAATGTTTCCCAGCAAAGGAATACATGCCCATCCCCAGGAAGTGTGGAAGTAAAGGGGGGTGGGGCAGGATTGGCCTTCCTCGGGAGTTGGGACCTGGAGGGTGTCCTCACAACATTTGATAGCAGTAGGACATAGGCTGCAGCCGCACCCGTGGCGGGCGAGGCTGGGGGGCGGTCTGGTGCAGCGCCCGGAGGACGCCGCGCGGGCCAGCTTCCGCTCCCCCCCTTGTCCGGAGCACAAGCGCCCGGGCGAGCAGGTCCTCCCGGGACCGGACGAGCACACAGCAGGGGCCGCTGTAGGCCTAGCCTAGAAGTCTCGCGAGAGCCCGAGCGCGCGGCGGGTGACGTAAAGCTGTCGCGGCGCGCACAGAGCCCCGTGGCTGCCCGGGAGCAGCTCCCCGTGCCACCCCACACGGTACGTGCTAGCCACCTCCTGCCAGCCCGCCGCTGCTGCCGTCAGCCGCCGGCCGCGCCTGGAGCCTGCTTGGCGGGGCTGGCGGAAGGGCGTCTTTGCTTGCACTTGAGATGGCAGCTCCGTTTCCTTCATCCGGCCCCCCCCCGCCGCCATCTTGGAGCCACGTGACCTCCGCAGGCCGGGGCACGGCAGTAGCTGGTGGGACTCGCGTGTGTCGCGGCGTGGAGGGGCGGCGTCGTTCCCTCCGGCTACGGAGCCGCGCAGGGTCGCGCCGCCCGCCGTGTCCCAGCCTGCCTCGGCTGTGCTTCAGGGACCAGGGCACGGGGGGGAAGCCGGGTTAGTGCATGGGCGACGCACACACAGACACACCCCCTACCTTACTTATACTCACCTCTCCACCCGTAGATACACATGCACGCACCACCCCCTATGTGCCCCCCCACTCTGACACACACCGGCTCCTACACCTACCCTGCTACCTACACTCCTATTGCACACTCGCCTACTTGCACCTACCCCATATACACCCCCCCACACACACATGCCTGGACACACACCTACCCCACTGTACCCTGCCCCCCACACGCACACCTGGTTCCCTCCATAGCCCCTGTAGTGTTGCAGGTGTGACGTGTGCCCATTTTTCCGTGTGTTAAGCCCGCCTGTTTGGCAGGGGCAGGTGTGGGGGGGCAGCTTCATGGCTCTGACAGCCGGGACCCAAGTCTGGTCTTTGTTGCAGGAAATGCCAATCCCAAACCAGCACTCCTATTCCCCCTTGTGCCTCTAACAGCAGCAAGACTGTCCTATTGTCTTGTTCCCTGAGAGCCCTGCCACACATTCAAATTAAAGCTGGATAAAAACCAGCTGTAGAGTTCCCACACATTTTCAAGCACTAACTTTCTAGCTGGTTGGCTCTTTTTATAGTCTTTTTTAGTCCATGTGACAGTTACTTTGCATGTATGGCCAGTTTAAATTTATTGCACAATTAACCAGTTAATTGCATAAAATATGTAACGTAGCAGGGGCCTTGTATGCAGCCTGAGGAATTGTGTAAAAGTGGCTTTAAGAGCTGATGGCCTTAGTGTCTGGTCTGAATAATGTGGACCTACCTTGTCCAGCTGTGATAGACAGCATGTGTTGAAGAGCCTGATGCTTCCCTTCAAGAGCAAGTTACCACTCTCCCACCAACTAATGGGATGGTTTAGTCAGGGATGATACTGCCCTGAGCAGAGGGCTGGCCTCGATGATCCAGCCCTGCTTTCCTATGATCCCTCAAAGCCAGTGCGTGGGTATGGAGCTGGATGTTTCTGCCAGGTGATCTGTTGGTTAGACCTTCCCCCTGGAAGAGGATGAAATGGATTTCTGAATGCACTTAACTCTTTTCCCTTCATTCTAATTTAGGTACTTCTTTCAGTCAGTTCAATTAACTTGGTGCAGAACAGAGTGCCCACCAGTCTGTTTTATGTCCAGATAATGTGAGAGACTGAGTGTCAGTCTCTTGAGAGGATTACTGTTAGAAGCAGTGTTGAGAGGTGCTGGGCTTGGGGATGTTTGCATTTGCTAAAAAGCATTGAAAAATTGGGGTTTTTTAGTAAGTTTGGAAAAAGGCTTTGCAAATGTGGCTGGGAAAGGCATCTGGCATGGAGCGTTGCCAGCAAGTATGAAGAGAGTAAGGTGCAACAGTGCTAAAAGGACATGAAAGGAGTACTGTGACAGACATCTTTTCCTAAACAGTGAAGAAACAGAGAGGGGAATGTGAAGAAAATGCTAGTTGTGGAGAGTGCTGGGTAGGCTATAAGGAGCTTACGTTTGTTTTGGTGGCCAGTGGAGACCCAGTAAATGTCTCAGAAACATATGAATATGATCTAAAAAACTTGGTGGAAGAGTGGTGGATTGCTTCTTTGTGGTAGTGTAATAGAAAAATTGTGTTTGGTGTGTTTTGAACATAGTAAAGAGCCTGAAGAGATTTAGTTGATTGTGATGGTGGAACAGATACAACTCAGAACGGAAGATTTTGGGTAGAGATTGCAGCTATTAGTAAATCCTAGTGGTTCAAGTCTTGTTTCACATGCATCATAGAAAGGATCAAAGGTTTAATAAATCCAGGATCAAAACTGGTACTAGCTCAGGGTTATCCAGTTGGTGGCTTGTGAGGGGTTAACATGCAGCCCAAGAACTCTCATCTGGTGGCCACTGCCCTTATTACTTTGGCTGCAGCATCAGGTGGGGTCTTTGGGCTCCAGCTGTATGCCTCCACCCAAGGATACAGGGCTTCTTGCTGTGGCACAGGCTGCCATGCCAGGTAGCCCAGGATGCTCGTGTGGCATGGTGCCAAGTTGAGGTGGGCTGCTGTGCCATGTGGGGGAGTGCCTTCTGTGTACTGTACATGCATAGGTCATGCTGGTTGAGGGGTATCAGTAGCAGGGGCCGAGCACCTCTGCTAGTGCTGGTCCTGCAGTATGTGGTCTGTGGGGGATGTGGCTCTCGGCTGCTTTGAAGTTGGACAGTCCTGCACTAGGACATCCATTTAAAACAGTGTTGTTGAACACTTTGGCCCCATGGACCAGATGAATGGGGTAGGCTGGTCTGTAGACTGGATGGAGCCCTGCGTATTGGGATTGAGCTTGGGGCCTGACACAACCCCACTCCTGCCCTTGTGCACTGGGATTGGTGCCTGGGAGCCTGGCACCACACCTGTATGCTTGGACTGGGTCTTGGTGGTCTCGGATCTTTGTCACCAATACCAGCTGTTTTGACCTTGTATGTACTAACTTAGTTAAAAATCATAGCAGCAGGTATGTATGTGTGTATACTATATGTTGCTCCTGTAGGTAAAATTGGGATAGTATTGGGTACTTTTCTTTCCTTAGTCTACCCACATTGACTAACCAGTCCACTTTACACTGTTGCCAAGTAGGCAGTTTGAGAGAATATTAGCTGGGAAATGACTTTCCTGATGTCATGTGGTAACTGAAGTAGTGACTCTCCAGCAGGCCCAGGTTGGAGTGCAGGAGTTCCTGGATCCCCTCGGCTTGTTCTCAGGCCACCCAGATTCTGTGCAGCTTCCTAGGATTTGGAACTTCCTGGGATAAAAGGTCAGTCATGCAACAGTCTTCAGGCTCATGCATTTAGCTAGCAGGAAACAGTTCTACAAGGTAACTGGGAAACAAAGACAGGGGCCTGTTATAAAAGGGTTGTAAAACTCCTACCATGCTATGCTAACAATTTAAAAATGTGACTTTGGGCCTTATGGTATGTAAATCTTGCAAAAGGGGATAGAGATTTTTTTTTCTTGCAACATAACAGGGTTCCTATTTTTAGCAAGAGATGTTTGAAGGGATATTTTCCTTGTGTGAGTAAGTTCAGAAGTGAGGGCTGAGGTTCCCCTCACCTCTTCAAAAGTGATTGATGTTAGGAATTCAAACTGGAAGAACATGGAATCACAAGAAACCCTCTTTGAAGAGGCTTGCCTTTTCTGTGTGTTCCCTTACTGAAAATTGGGCTCCTTCAAGGTGTTTCAAATCAGGCACTCAAGCCTTTCTATTTTTTTTTTTTTTAATCTTAGCTGTTGTGGCAAGTTCCTATTTTTCATGTTTTGGGAATAGTTGTAGTCCTTGCATGAAATCTGATACAAAAACTTGGACACACAGTATTGGAAAAAACTCTTTATCACTGAACTAGTAATATTTATCCTGTCTTTCTCTCCTTCGGTAGGAATAATGTTACCAACATGTCTGTGCATTTGCTGCTTTGTGACAGAATCACTGTTGCTAAGGAATTAATAAAAAGAGCAGAAGCCCTTTCCAGGTCATACAAAGGAGGTATAGAAGGTGGAGCAAAGCTCTGCAGCAAACTGAAGGCCGAATTAAAATTCTTGCTCAAGGTGGAAGCAGGGAAGGTGGCCATTAAGGAATCTCATCTACAGAGCACAAATCTCACACACCTCCAAGCCATTATTGAATCGGCAGAGAACCTGGAAGATGTCGTCAGCATTCTCCACGTCTTTGCCTATGAAGACAAGTTTGGTGAAAAGCAGATGCTGGTGGTAGATGTTGTTGCAAATGGCGGTCACACCTGGGTGAAAGCAATTGGTCGAAAAGCTGAAGCTCTGCACAACATTTGGCTGGGCAGGGGCCAGTATGGCGACAAAAGCATTATTGAACAGGCAGAGGATTTCCTGCAAGCCAGCTACCAGCAACCGGTTCAGTACAGCAACCCACATATTATCTTTGCTTTTTACAACAGTGTGTCCAGTCCTATGGCAGAGAGGCTCAAAGAGATGGGTATATCTGTGCGGGGAGATATAGTGGCCGTTAATTCTTTGGTAGAAACCTCAAATGAAAACAGACACCTAAGTGCCAGTGAATCTGATGAAGAAAGCCCTGAGCTGCTGCAGGTGACCAGTGTAGATCGAGAGAACTTAGTAGCCAGCATTGCTTTTCCTACAGCGATTAAAGTAGATGCATGCAATAGGGTTAATTTGGACATCACCACTTTAATTACCTATGTATCTGCACTTAGCTATGGTGGCTGCTATTTCATCTTTAAGGAGAAGGTGTTAACAGAGCAGGCAGCACAGGAAAGGAAAGAGAGAGTCCTGCCTCAGCTGGAGGATTTCATGAAAGGAAAGGAGCTGTTTGCTTGTGAATCTGCAGTCAAAGATTTTCAATCCATCTTGGAAACTTTAGGTGGACCAGGGGAGAAAGAACGAGCCACGTTGCTAATTAGGAGAGTTAATGTGGTGCCAGACCAGCCATCTGACCGTGCCTTAAGACTAGTGGCTAGTTCAAAAATCAATAGCCGCTCACTAACCATCTTTGGGACGGGAGACACTTTAAAAGCCATCACAGTGACTGCGAACAGCGGTTTTGTTAGGGCAGCAGCTAATCAAGGAGTCAAGTTTAGTGTATTTATTCATCAGCCAAGAGCACTGACAGAAAGCAAGGAGTCTGTTGCCACACCTTTACCAAAGAATTGTACAGCAGGTTGTGGGCTTTGACGAAGCCACCTAATTAATTATGGTCTTTAAGATAAATGATTTATGCCTGTGGGTGAAGTTTCTGTTACAATAGCTGATTAAACCTGCTGCAGGAAGAAGCTAAGAACTAGAACTGTTAAAACAATACACTTTCTTTTCATATGCATCAGTCAGAATATTAACTGTAATTGCTCGAGAAATACAGTTCCTTATAGGACTTGTATCCTCTGTAAATGTAATTTTTGTTTTCAATTCAATAGGTCTAATTTATTCACTAGGATAATGGCATTTCAATGAAGAATGTTAACTGTGTTCTACCTTATTAAAATATTCAGTTTAAAGCATTATGTACTTGAGTTTTTAATTGTCTTTTTGCCTTGTAACATTCTCATCATCTTTTGAAAGACTAAATTGTTACAAGCTGGAGCTTTAAAAGGTGTTTAAAATTATCACCATAAAGCTTACATTAATAGGATAGATTACAAGAGAACAGGATTTCTTTGCCTGTTGATTCAAGTGTGCCTCCTAGAAAAACTTGCCTGTATTGAACGTGTCTCTGTACCTTACCTGCTGGCTGTGTGTTCAAAATGCTGTTTTCCCCCACTCTCCATCCTCCCCATATTACTCGCTCTGAAACATTTAGGGGTGACATTCACCTCACTCAGTGGAGGGTAACCTGTTCTGGTCTGTACTCGTGCAAAATTCATGCCAGATGAACTGCAACAGTGTGTAAGTTTTGGAGTCCTGATGCATCATCATGTGGGGGTTTAAGCTCTTTCAAGTTCAAGTATTTTTTTTAATACATTTGTTTGGTGTTTGAATGACATCCACATCCCCTGCCTGCACTCAATTTTCCATCCATCATGCATGCAATAGATGAAGAAAATGTGAGGGAGCTTTTGAAATGCTCTGTATGCCCCCAGGACATCCAAGCAACTTTGAGTCCTTTTTATTACTTCATATGTCTCCACATTGATTTGGTGCCATAAACAAATTGACACAAGACTTTAGCCCCTTTTCCCTTTCAGCAGTTTTCTAGTTTAGCAAAACAAAAATGCATATTTCATCGGTTGAAAGTATATTACAAAGTATAGTTTGACATTAAATGGGTTGGGGCTAAAAAATGTTGTTACTGTAATAATCCGTGCTTCTGAATTACCTTCTAGTGAAGGATTTTGGTGATTCATATGTATTAAAGACTCAGAATATCTGGGCTGGGGTAGGGAAATAGTAGCACTATGACTTTTACAGATAAGGAACTGGAAGATTGAAATTAAATGAGGGTCACATACCTGGTACTACTGGCCCGGGCTTCTGGCTCCTAGTCACCTCTGAGCATATCTGACCTGTCATAAGCAGTTGGAGGATGTGAAGACAGTGAAAACTTTGTTGCTTCACTGCAAATACACCTTATAAGGGAAACCTGTCAGCTTGAATCTGTTCATCTAGGAAGTGGTTATTCTTAAATCAAGATTCAACAGAGCATTGTGGAACATTTTGTTCTTCAGGTTGTTCTTTCTGGGTGCATTGTTTTATTGCATGTGATTGTAAGGACCTGGAGTCCTCTCTGTTCTAGACAGCGCTGAGCTCACTCTTGTGCTGGCTTATTAAGAAATAATTTTGAGTTTGCAGATTTACCTAAAATGTTAAATTGGATGCTGTTAAGGCTGGGTCTTATGCATATTTACTCTTCTTCCTGTTTTTAATAATGCATCTGAAATCTCACTCAGGAGTAGTTTTCCCTTCCGTCTACCTGCCTGTTTTTTTTTTTTTTTAACCTGCGT
>NW_017729006.1:33739642-33742608 GCF_001723915.1 Gavialis gangeticus | reverse complement strand
TTGAGTTTGCAGATTTACCTAAAATGTTAAATTGGATGCTGTTAAGGCTGGGTCTTATGCATATTTACTCTTCTTCCTGTTTTTAATAATGCATCTGAAATCTCACTCAGGAGTAGTTTTCCCTTCCGTCTACCTGCCTGTTTTTTTTTTTTTTTTAACCTGCGCTTCAGGAGGTAGTATTTCTGACGTTTGCTCACTACTTGGTTTGGAAGTCTGAGAACAAGAAAACAAAGGTATTTCTGCATAGCATGTCTGTGCTTGGCAAGAATTGGCATTGTTGTAGGTAAAGAGGCTAAAAAATGAGTCAACATTTCATACTATTGTTGGTCACCATGGAAAATCAATGTGGGAAACTTCTGTGTCACTATTTGTTCTGTAAGTAGTTTTTAGTTACTGTACTGCAGTTTCCGGGGCCAACGTTCCTGTATCAGAATGTCACATTCAGGAATAGAGGGAGATTGAACTCTCCAGAACCAAGTATGAGAATAGGAAGTATGGCTGTAGGGTCACTGCTGGGGCTTATATGAAGGTATTCACACTATGTCCACCCACCCACCCTCTCCTTCCAACTCAGCACATGGGTTTGTTCACAGATTAACAATAAGTAGTACTATGGAGTCATTTTATGTGGAAAGTTAGAAAAAAACCTAACTAGTTTTAGCTGATGATTGGATGGAAGTTTTGACAATAACAAGACACGCTACCCTAATGACGTTTTTATGCATGTAAGTATGTATTTATTGCTGTTATGCAAAGAGAACAAGACTACCAGCAGGGAATGATGAACTTGCAAGGGAAGGGAAGTGTTGCAGTACAAATGCTACATGTCAGCCCTCATTTGTCTAACCACTCACAATTAAATAAAATTATAACAAAATACATGGGAATGGATGGAGTGATTGTGTTGAAACCCAAACAGGTGTGGCTAACTTTCTATGAGCTGTAGCTTCTACAAGTATATTGAATTTAGCTTTGATATGCCATCGTCTAGAATTTTTCTTCCAGGAAGCTGAAGTTGTCAGGAAGGGATGGCTATACTCTGCTGATGAGGTTATTCTAAAAGTAAAAACAAAAGGTTGAATAAGAAAATATTCCACTGAATGGCAGGAGCTAAAGATTGAGCCCGTACCCTTTCTTCACTATGAGACTCTTGCAGTTTGTAGCCTGGTTCCTCTTAACACGGTTTCCAGTTCTATGAACACTGTAGAGATGGGGCCATTTCTTAGATGAGAGAGATTTCATATATGTCATTTGATCAAGTGAAAGTATTTGCATTTATGAAGTCCTATGGGGTTTCAAAGATGCACAAGGCCGCATTACGTACTTAAGACTGTGTTTCAACTTTTTTGGACTCCTAGATGCCCGTCATTAGACTCATGGTCCGCCTTGGGAAGTGACAGCTCTTGGTTCTCACTTGTTTCTTGACTACACAAAAATAATGGAGCAATTCTTCTGTTACAAAGAACTCAGGAAGACCATAACAGGTCAGCATGTTTTTGACCCAATCTGAAATCTCTGGGTTTATCTTGTGACTCAAGTCGGTGTTTGAACATCTAGCAGTACTGATATTGCATATCATCCCATGGTACCCTTGAAAAGATCTTGCCATGGTACCTGGGTTAAGAATAACTGAATTATGCAATCCTACCTGATCCCTCCTCCTGCAAAAGACTGGTAATCAACTATTCCATCCCAGCAGGATGATAGATAGAGTTGACTGGGCTGGTCCAAGCAGGCTAGATATTTCCTTCCCCCATAAGTTGGGGATTTATAGAGATACTGGCTTGTATTATGAAAGCAGCAGCATCCTCCTTTGGCAATTCAGCTCCAGTGAAACAAAAAGATATGGTGTGCCTGTCTGGATGAGAACAGCGCACGGACTATATGAGTCTCATCTCAGCCTCTCTAAAAGCGGGGGCCAGATCCTACCTAAGGGAATAATAAATCGGGGAAATTGTGAACTCTAATTCACAGAATGTCCAGTTTCTTGCACAGGGTTTTCTCTGCACAGAGGATGTTTCCAGCCTCCCAGCTGAGGTTCTCTGGATAATTCAGCAGAACCCGTGCTGTCCTCTGTAACAGCACTGCTCAAGAATCTCTGTAAATGCAATAATCTGAACCAGCCTTCTACTATAACAACTTAATCCACTATAGAAGCAGCTCTACTGGGAGTGGGAGATTCACTGTTGCTCACATGTAGCTGGAAGTAGTCAGACTTCATCTTAGACAAGAAAATGGGGGGAGGTTAGCCTTCCTGCCAATACCTAGCTGGTGAATTGGTGGAGGGGTTGCTTGACATCTGATGGTCCTGTCCAATACGAGTATTCAGGTTAGGGGAATGGAGAAGTGCTCTGGGTACATATTGTTCTTCCATGGGCAAGACATGAGGACTTACAGGTAAAAAAGGAAAGGAAGTGGGGAATAGCAGCACAGGGGAAATAGGAGGAATTCACTTACGGGGTAGTTCTGTGTTTGGCTCTGTACTTGGTTCTACACTTGGGTTTCTGGTTGACTCTGTAATTGGATCTGGGCTGGGTTCTCCACTGGTCTCCTCACTTTCTTCAATGCAGGGATCTCCACTGAGCTCCTCATTTTCTTCATGGTTGGGCTCAGTGCTTGGTTCCACACTTGACTTAGAGCTTGGCTCTGTGGTTGACACTGTACTGGGCTCCGTGTGGGGCACCGTGCTGGGCTCTGTGGCTGGCGCCGTGCGGGGCCCTGTGCCGGGCTCCGTGTGGGGTTCTGTGGCTGGCCCCGTGCTCTGTGCTTCTATGCTTGATCCTGTAGATAGAGGGGTAACAAATGCCTCTGGAAAAAAAAAAAAAAAAAAGAAGGACTGGGTTACTTACAGTGGTACCTGCACATGGATTTAAACTTGTAAGCTACCAAATTTGAAATTTGTGGCCCGAGATTCCAGGTACAAGTTTTCTCGTGGAAAATAACTATGACAACTAGAGAAAGAAAGA
>NW_017729006.1:33723089-33734642 GCF_001723915.1 Gavialis gangeticus | reverse complement strand
AAAAAAGAGAAGGACTGGGTTACTTACAGTGGTACCTGCACATGGATTTAAACTTGTAAGCTACCAAATTTGAAATTTGTGGCCCGAGATTCCAGGTACAAGTTTTCTCGTGGAAAATAACTATGACAACTAGAGAAAGAAAGATCTTGGGCATAACCAATCCCTGAATACCAATCCACTCTACTGAAGTGAACAGAATTATTCCTGAGTTTGAGTCCACTTGCAAAACAAGCCCCCTGCATCTGTGTTGTCTCAATGGGTTTGACTTACCTTGCACATTTATCAGATTAACCAGAATCAGAGCTAAAAGTGTGGAAAAGATCAACCTCTTTCTCAGCATGGTTGCACCAGTACCTTACATAAAGTGCGTGCACCAGGAAGCAAGAGAGAAGTCTGCAGTCTCTACCCAAAGGGAGATCTGACTGTATTTAAAGCAAACCCCTGGGCTCAGCCCACTTCAAATCTTCCTGAAAACAGCAGGTTGCAAACTGGCCTGATGACATGCTCAAAGATGAATCTGTGGTGGTTGAGGGCTGCTGGATTCTCATTAGTCAGTTGCCACACAATGTCACTGAAATAACCTTTAACACAAACTATGGAGGCCAATTGCAGGTTGATGAGAGAGGCAGTCATGGAAAAGGCCATAAACTATAGCAACACCAATAATGATGTCACCAGATGTGCTTCTGGCACTGTTTGTTTCTCAAGACAAATTTTTAAATTAGCTTCCACTGAGGAATTTGAAAATCCCGATACAACTCTTGACAAACAGAAAGTGCCCCAGGCAGCTGGAGATAGGGTGAGTGTCAACCTGCTGTTTTTACCATGTCATAAGGAATGCATTTGAATGGTAAGAATAGTAACATAACAGCCAAAAAGCTTGGATGGATATTTAATTGGAAAGCCCTCTTTCAGTTATTACAACTTACATGCAAGCACCCCAGGACTGCTATTTTCCACACTGTATCTCAGCTCAAAGGTAAATAAATGCATTTGGAGTATCTGATTGATGTTAGCAAGCTGAAACACCTATTCTGCATGACTTTGTTGGTTGAAGGTAACTATATAACTGATATACCTCTGAGTATACAAAAAGGGATCCTCTGGCACAGACTCCAGTGGCCATTCACCCATCTCTGCTCACAGGATAGAGTCAGAGCCAAGAAACCTATATTTGCTGTAGCAAATTCCCAGCTGCAGTGTTGGCTGTTTAGGCTTTTAGCAGCTAACGAAATGAAAGCAACATGGAAGCCTGCTCCTTTTATTTAAATACTGTTATTGAAACAGCTGTGGGCCTAATGCTGATTAGAAAAAAAATAGCAGTGTCACACCAGTGTAAATTTACTGTGAGGGGATTCGGACTCACACTCATTAACTTTGGGATGGTCTGATCTTTATACCTCTGAAACCTTTCCTTAATATTGCATCAAGCTAGTTTCTCAGCACTGAATTTCTGTCAAGTTACCTCCATCTCAGGGGCTTGCCTAAGGCATTATTCTTGTAATCATGCTTTTGTGGTGCAAGACAGATTTTTTTTTTTTGGTTTGCAGTGAAAAGAAGCTGAGGTTCATTAACATCTACAGCTGTTCAGTTTCTGCTATAGCTTCCTCCACTGTTACAAGTTGCAACCTAAAGTTGATTGAACTTCTCTATAAAATTGTGAATGGATTATTAAGATTGCTTGATCAAGATTGTGGCTGTATAGAGCATCAATATAATGCACAGGCCAAGAATATTTAGATAATTGACTCTTATGAGTGTGAATGTGAATCCCAATGTTAGTTTTTACATTTTCTGAGTGAAATACATTACAATCCTATTATAATAATCCCCCATGGAACCAGGAGAAAAGTTCATTAACAGAGGGTGCTTGCTATAACAGGGTTAATCTATTCACTGCATCATCAAAATTGCAACAATTGGTTCCTCCTGCTGGGCTTGTTAAAAGGAGAGGGGTTTGTTTCAACAGGGTTTGATACAATGAGGTTCTACTGTATTTCTCTTAGGGAGGAATGAATTGAAACAGTGCAGGAAAAAGAAGGTAGGATATACCCACCCGGTTCATTGAACTGAGTTAGATTCAGCTCCAGTAAGATTTCTGGTTTCTCATATTTTTTTTGCATGCGTGGGTGGGTGGGTGAGGTGCACTTCCTCTGTGTGCAGGTTACTGAGCCCCTCAGAATTTGGTTTATCTGGATATTTGCAAGCGTTGGACATGTCAGCAGGAATGCTCAGCCTGATCTGCCTCACTCTTCCCAGAAACATGAATATGCTTAGATTTTTAAGGCCAGAATGGGTTATTGAAGCTAGTCAGACCCCCCCTGTATAATCCAGGCCATAAGCTTTCTGCGTTAGTCCCTGCCCTACACAGATTTTTCCTCATAGCTAAGCAGTGTCCAAACTGCAGCGTAAAAGCCAAATGCAGCCCAGAGAATCCTAAAATACCTCTCTTGTCTGTCATCCCTGAACCAGAGGGCACAAGTCTGTTGTATGTTTGTATTGCTGTTGAAAGCCTGTAAGAACTTTTCATCTTTCTGGACAAAAACCAAGTACAATTGTATTAAAGTATTTACATTAATATGTTTAAATCAGAAGGCCTGGATGACTCTTACTTGAGCCCTCTAACTGAGGAGATCTTTGCCCTATTGTTAATTTTAAGCAGTCTGGAAGTCCAAGTAAATTTGTAAGGACTGGAGAAAAGCTAGTGTTGGGCTGAAAAAGATCAAGCAGGATGGAATATTGAATGAGGGCAAGCTTACTGAAGGCCAGTTAGTATGCCATCAATGCTTGGCCACGTAATGGGACAGCGGGTGTAAAATTTGATTAATAAAGGATAGGAATGTAATTAATGCCAGCCAGCATACTTTTATAGGAAATGGGTCTTGTCAGACAAAGGAGGATTCAAGCTGGGTTGAAACAGATAAATGTGTAGATATTGTGGATTATCTTAAGTATTTTTCTTGATTTCTTATGGCACTGTAAATGAAAAATCGGCACTATTCCAAAACAATGAAGACATGACAGCATAGGGACTGGCCTGGCAGATCTCAAAAAAGTAGCTGTCAATGGGAAATTGTGTAGCAGAGGTGCTTCTAGCTGCGTTCTGCAACGATTGCCATGGGGCCTGATGGTGAACATTGTCCTCAATGGAAATGAACATAAAATCACCGAAGATAAAAAGCATAGGTAAAACAAAGATTGGCAGAGTGGTAAATAATGGTGAGTACAGGGCAGCCATCCAGACCAATCTGGATGGCTTACTAAGCTGGGCCCATTCAAACATAATGTATTTTAATACAGCCAAATGAAATGCTACATATTTAGGGACAAGGAATGCAAGGCTGTGTATCTGTAGAGGCGTGGAGATTGTCACCTGGAAAGCAGCTCTCAGAGCCAGTGCCTTCCTAAAGCTTGGAATATGGGATAAGATTTGGGGGTTTACATTTAAAATGGGAATTGAAAAATTAGAGATTTTGCAGAAGGGAACCATAAATGATTTGTTTGTTGGAGAAAATGTCTCACAGCAAAAAACTCTTTAAAGAGCTCGGTCTCTAGCAGATCAATGAGAAAATGCAGCAGTGATGTGATTATGGCTTTGAAGTACTATCAGGGAAAGAAAATAGCATGTATTAGAAGGGGCTTTAAACTAGAAGACCAAAGGCATAACAGACCAGTAACTGAAAACCAAAACTAGATTACTTCATGCTTTAGTCGCAAGGTACTGGTATTAATGTAGAGGTAGCTGGTCAAAAGTAATGGCCTGTGGTACACAGGAGGTCAGACTGACTGATTTCCAGGTCCTTCTGAGCCTTAAATTCTATGACTCTATGAATATACAAATTGGGTATCACGTTTCGACTTCTAGCAAGTATTCAGTGCGTCTTCCAGCAATACTGGAGCTGGATAACCAGCTCCACATTTTAGATGATGGAAATGTCCAATTTAATTGTTGGCATGGTGAAAATTGCACCATACTTTGCATGTGTGCTGAGCACCTAGATAATTTAAGAAGAGGCTTGATGCCTACCTGGCTGGAGTCATTTGAGCCCAGTTTTTTCTCCTGCCCAGGTAGGGGGGTCGGACTTGAAGATCTACAAGGTCCCTTCCGACCCTACTTCTATGATTCTATGATATGATTCTCCAATACTCGTAGTTCACCCTCTCCCAGCATGTCTTAAATCTGGTACCTATCTACAAAATATGCTTTATCAGGAAAAGAAACTAGATTTGCTTCTGTAACAAAATGTGGAGTTTCTGAAGAACATGAGATTGAAAACAGCAGAGACTGACATTACCTATTTATCTCTAGAGCAGAAATAAGATTACGTGCTGGTAGTGGCAACTCCCCTCCACTGTCTCTAGGGGGGGAAAGTAATGTGGGTGTGTTAATTCTGCCGAGTCTGTAGCATTTAAAAGTTCACTTGCAGATGGAATAAAGATAACAATTCACTTCTCATTCAATAGTTGAATTAAAGAGTGACCATTCATTCTTTCCCACAAGACTAAACGTTTTAGTAAAAGGACAGTCACAAGCCTATAACATAATACACAGTTACCTAAAATCATCAAAACATAAAGACTTTTTAAAAACAAAGTTACATTTCTTCACTCAGTTCTGATTATTTCTCTCATCTTAGTGGGTGCACTAACCAGTTTCACTTTAGTTCACAGTCCGTTTTCACCTTCTGAGTCTCATTCATTGGTTCACGAAATCTTGTGCTGTCTCTATATATCTTATTTAATTAGTCTATAAAGGTGCATTTCTACCCTGGCTTCTGATTGCCTTCAGACTAACATGTCAATTTACCTCTCTCTTTTCATGCCCTACCCTAGTGCTACAACATTTGAGTTCTGAAAACTGATGGAGAATGGTTATATCCACATAAAAACATCAGTGCATTTGTTATTTTTAAAACATACGAAAACACTGCTTTGTTTTAAAAAATGTGAAAAAACATTTTAGGTTTTGTAAAAAAAGTATTTTTGTATTCAAAAATAGTTTTATGGAACCATACACAAGCACAACATATATTGCATAAATAGGCATAGGTCAGCTCCCCAGCTGGAAAATAGCATAAATCAGTTGACTTGAAGTCGCATTAAATTACACCAGATTTCATACTATCCATGTAATAAATTGGAAAGCCAAGTAATGTACAGCCAAGTTATATGGTAAAAGAGTCATGGACCTGTGTTCACTTTATCTGCTCTCTGTTTGGCAAACCATTTCTTGCAGGGTTTTTAATGTTCCAAGTCCTGAAGTGGTTTTAGACAGACACCATGAAAAAAATTCAGGTTGGCCAAAAACCTGTTGGAAAAAAAAATTAGCTTTCTGGAAACTCTTTTTTGTTTTTGTTTTGACAGAAAATTGAGGTTTTCAATAGAAAGAATTTTTCTTGTCAAAAGTTTCTCTTAACAACAGAATAATGCCATTTTCAATGTAAAGTGAATGTCCCCTAATTAAAACCTGTTTCTTTTTACTTTGGGGCAAAATACTTGTTTGTCGTATTTTACTGAAAGGCTGACATTTTCTATTGAAAATGCTGATGAAAACAATGAATGGTTTTTATTCACGTTTTCTATAGGGAAATAAATCATTATCTGATCAGCTTTAAAAAAAACTTAACCTGACAGATAAATATTTTCCCCTCCACTTGCACATGTGGCATTTCCCTTCCCTGTCCCCTAATCCCTACCTGAGGCCCCTAACAGGCCATTAGTCTTTGGCTACTGATAGCTTTTCTATACATAAAAGAAGCATGATTGCTGTCGAGCAAGGCCACCCTTTTGACTAGAGAATACATGTAATACACTGAAAAGGGAAGATTACTAATTTAGAGAAGCTTCCTAATTTCCCAATAGGAGATGCACATGCATACATACATATGCATATTCAGGCTGATTGCATTTCTGTACAATGGTATCAAAGAACAGTTTTAAAATATTGGTTTTTGAAGCAGACAGCAAGTCACCTTTTAAAGACCAGGAGAACCAAGTCTGTTCACAGAAAAACCATGAGTTTCGAAACTTACTTGAGAGACTGCATGGAAGGTTTTTTTCAGTTAGACAAGCAAGACTGACATTCATAGACCTCTTGAATTGCACAACATGTAATGCAAACTGGTGTTTAAAACATCAATTTCTTCACCGGTAGTAAGGGCAGATTTTCTGGAAAGACAAGATTCACCTTTTTTTTTTTTCTTATGAGATGAGAGAGTAATTCTCCCCAGGGCACCCATGACGGGTAACTATTCGTGCCCTGTGAAGTGGGGTTGTGTTACACTCCTCATAGGTGATTTATCTAAGATGAGGCAACATTCTTTTGAAGTTAACTTTTGTAGACTGCTCTGAGAAAATGTGAAGTGTTATGTAAAGCAGAAGAATTGGCCTTTTCAGACATTATTGGTGGTCTACCTGCAGTGTACAGGCCACTTACACACTGTATTGTGAAGCCTTGACTTCACCCAACTAAGATATATCTTTGCATTTAGTTCATGGGATGAATGCTGCAGTACCCTTTAATTCTATATTTCCTTATGGTTTACTATGCAAAAGGGTTGTGATCCAACTAGATTCAAAAGGAACTGAATCTGGATCCCTGTTGCGCAAATAGCCCTTGCTCATAACAGCCCCTTGACCTGAATGGGGGCATTTGCATGATCTGACTTGTACATATTACTGGACCCTTTGCTTGACTGATGCTTATGTAGGAACTTGCAGCTTTTTGATAAAATGCATTTGACATAAAGACACTCAAAGGCACATTTTCACTAGTGCTTTTATTTTGATTAATTTGTGACAACTCTCAACTATTTTAGAGATTGACAACCTATGTATTACATATTATTACAGTAAAAGTATAGATGTAATATACCATATGCATATATACCTCTGTATCTACACCTGTATATATAATAAACTAGAATGAATTTTGTGTGGTTTGAAATCATACCAATCAACAGTCACACTTTACCACCCTTATTCATGTCAAGGAACAGTTACAGGTGGTCAGAAATGTTTCTTACAACTTTCATTGAAAATATATCCCCAAACGCTGTTGCCAACTAATTTCTGGTTGAGATTTTCATAGAAGAGCTGTAAAGGATCGTTAGTTCATATAACCGAGCTCTTGAACAGCAAAGGCCATCATATTTCACCCAGGTACTCTTTGTTAGTCACAAAGACTTTTGATGGCCTGCATTTCAGTCTTTAGGATGCTAACCTATGAGCCAGAGGAAAATGACAGAACAGATTAAGGTACCTCCAATAACTGCAGAGCCTGCAATAGCAGGGAACTGAGTTAGTGGAATATACCCAGCTGATCTGAGCAGGTGAACTACGCTCCATTTTGATGAGACAATGAGACCTGTCCTATGGCGTATGGGGAAAAGTTTTTTCTGCCCCCAGATCTGGACATTAGGGTTTAAGATAGTTATGAAGTTCTCTTCTGCATCTCTGGAAGACTGGCTTATGAGAATGGGATGAGATACTGTATCAAAGGCCTTGCTAAAATCCAGGAAAATGACATCCACCTCTACTCCTGCGTCTAAGCATAAAACAAAACCAGATTGGTCAGGCATGATCTACCTGCTACGAATCCATGCTGGTTTCCCTGCTGCATTATTTTTCCCACTGGACTCCTACAAATATGATCCTTCATAATCTTTTCAAAGACCTTTCCAAGGATGGAGGTGAGACTAACTGGCCTATAATTACTCAGATCTTCCTTCCTCCCCTTCTTGAAAATAGGGACTGCTTGGTCCTTTTCCAGTCCTCTAGGACCTAACCTGAGTGCCACAAGTGCTCAAACAGCCATGCCACTGGTTCTGCTATGACACCGGACAATTCTTTCAGTACTCTTGCATGAAGCTCATCCCGGCCTGCTGACTTGAACACATCCAGTCCATCCAAATAACTCTGCACCAAGTCAGCGTCGACAGTTGGTGGGCTGGTGTCCCTCTGATGCCCATCTAAGAACCCATTAGGAGACTTACGTTGACCCCGGTTCAGGAACACCGAGGCAAAAAACTCATTGAATAGCTCATCCTTGTCTCCCCTGTCTGTCACTAATTGCTCCTCCTTGTTCAGTAGGGGTCCTATGCTGCCCTGCGCCTTCCTTTTACTCTCTACATACCCTTTCTTTTACTCCCTACGTATATGAGTATGTTGTGGGTCTACTTCTTTTGTACATCAGTGTAAAGGCAGATTAGTGGAATGCTAGTTGAAGCATGTTGTGTGTCCAAGCCCGAGGGCAATTATTCCTCAATTATGATATAAATTGGGAATTGAACACAGGGTCATGAGGGGGACTTTACAGACCAACAGCACTATCTAATCTCTTCAGAGCCTAAACCTGGTGTCATGCATGAGCCACGGAAGTGGGAGAAGAAAATAAGTGAAGCAGACTCAACACCTGAAGGGAGCTCATACTGCTCCACTCACTGTAATTATTTATTAAGTGGAAGAAGCAGAAAGCAAAACCACTGTCTTGTTTTTTGTTCACCTCTTTTAAGGAGACTTGATTTTTTCCCCCAAAACTAAACTCTGTAGTCATATGTAATGTTGCAAACAAATTGCAGGGAGCTAATGTTCATTTCTTTCTTGTTTTGTAAGAGGTACTGAGCTTTATCCACTCTGGAGGATTTATAGAAAATCTGAAGTAGGAACTAAACGCTAAGGTTATACATGAGGGTGGGCTTGGTTATAGTTATACGATTATAATACATTACTGTCAATGTGCATTAATATTTCTATGTGCAGTTAGAGGCTGGGCTTTACAGTGGCCAAGGCTTAGATGTTTTTATTCAGGGACCTCAAAGTACTTTACAAAGGCAGGTAACTTATTCCCATTTCACAGCTGGGGATTCTCAGGCTCTGGGAGCTTTGAATAATCACATCTCTCTGCTTCCTGAGAGAAGTATTAAACTAATTTCTTCATTTTAGCTTTTCCAGAACTGCCATAGAAATAACAATAAAGAGAAAAATGATGTGTGTGTAGGTGATAGATACCAAGTGCCTCAGGGAAGGTAGAGAGGAATTGCTCTATTTTGACTGATTACTTGATAAGGTACTTGCATAGTTGGTAATAGGAACAGAATAATATAGGAATTACCATTCTGGATCTGATCACTCTGTTCTGTATCCTGTTGCAAGCCGTGGTCAGACCCAGTGGAAGATATAAATATTTTTCCACAGGCAAAATTTTGTGCTTCAAATATCTTACCCTATTTCTTCCAAAACCTCTGATTTTTTTTTCCTGATCATTGTGTTTATGTCTTCGTTATTATTGTAATTCTGGTTTTGATATTCAATAGAAATACCTTATCCCTTTTTGAATCTTGCTAAAATCTTGGTTTTAGTGATATCTGATATCAAGGAGTTCCTCAAGCTAACCGTGTATTCTGAAAACATTTGACTTCTAAAAAAATATAGCAAACATATAAAAGGGCCATAGCAGTTTTGTAGCTGACCTGAAATCGCATAGCTGGTAGGAAGGTGGAAAAAAGAATTCTGGGGCAAGACTTTAGGAAGTGGCCAATTTTGGGGGTGTCTCAGTTTTTGGTTTACCTAAGATAACTCTGGCCTTATTTTCAGAAATATTTATAGCCAAAGGAAGTGTCAAAAGAAAGAGGGGGTGAGAAGTGTTAGATGAGATAAGCATTTTGTAGTGTTGTTTTGAAGCATCCATATCCAGATCTTTGTCTGTTCAGTTTGACCCGTGCTTCTCTGTCAAGGTTGTGCCCATTGGGTGACTCAGTCGGTCTTGGTATACAACACTGTAGGAATAAATTTCAGACCAGATTAGTCTGAATGATCATTTCATTTCCATTCACCCCACCTCTTATATAACTTTAACACACAAGGCCACATTTACCCGGCCTGCCAGGCTCTCCATGGGTCCAGAAACCTGGCAGCAGGGGAGCAGTTAGTGTCTGTCTTCATAAGTATCTCAGTCTAATGCCCTAGACTGCCAGGAGTATAACTGTGTGTGTGTAAGTTGTGCAGCCTGTTATGAGTCTCTGCACACTGCTAAGGACAGTGTCGAGCTTTTAAGTGTGACAATTTCTGGACTGTACAGGAGCACAGTAGCCTGATGGGGCATACAGCATGATGGCTAGGGACAGACATTCAAAAAGCTAGAGCTTGAATTGATTCAACCTTTGCAGGTTAATCTAAGCTGCCTGGGCTGAACTGGGCTGAAACAGGACAGACATTCTCTCTGGACTGAGGCAATGTGGGCACATGCCTGCAGTTGCTCAGGCCAGGTGCTGGGGGGTGCTAGAGCATGCCCTCGGCTGCAGGGAAGTATGTAGAGGGGGCAGGGGGGTGGTGTGGCCAGTCCTGGCTGAACTGGCCAGATAGAAGTTTAATCCCCCCCTCCCTGTCCTACCAGCAGGGACCCAAGTGGGGTCTGCGGGGCGTTCCACCCTCACTGCTGCAGCAGCAGGCACCATGGCCCCTGAGGCAGAGGGGGGCAGGGAGGGGGGCTAGTTTCCCCTCTACCCCCACTGGCAGCCAGGTCTTCCCACCATCACCGCTGCACTCACTCCCTGTAGTGGAATAAACCCTCTGCTGTCCCTTCCGCTGGATGCCAGAGGGACGGGGAATAACCTGGACATCAGAGGGGCGGTCCCGCACCCTGAAGGGGCCTTGCCCCAAGGGGAGACTGCAGCAGAAGGGGGCAAGGCCCTTGATGGGGACAGTAACCCCTATCATAATGTCATAGAGCACAAGCCCCTTCCCGGTGGGGGACCGTGTTGCAGGGTGGGCAGAGCTGTAGTGGGCTGTGTGTGGCAGCACCGTGGTCTGCAGGGGGCCAGCACCCTCCAAGCCCCCTGCAGAGCTGCCACACTCTGCAGCAGCTCTGCCTGCCCCACAGCGCAGCCCCCCGCCAGGAAGAGGCTCACATTTAGGGAAACTGTGACGGGGGCTCCCCCCTCGCTGCTCCAGCAGCCAGTGGGGGTGGGGCCAGATGCCACTGGCAGGGCACCTGGGGGCCCCAAGGAGCAGGGTTATTCCTCCCTTTGCTCCCAGGGCAACCGGGTCTGGCTGGCCCTGAGCACAGACCAAACAGTGGCTGCGGCCAGGCCAGGCAGACCAAGTTACAGTGCCCTGGGGGCAGAGGAGGGAATAACCCTGCTCCCTGCCCCTCCCCTCCCCTCCTGGGCCCTGCTGGCAACATCTGGCTCAGCCCCACCCAGCCGATGGAGCGACAAGGGGGAGCGGCCATGATGGGGACAGCAGCCCCCATCACCGTTTCCCAAAGCATGAGCCTCTTCCCAGCAAGGGGTTGCTCTGTGGGGCAGGCAGAGCTGCTGTGGAGTGCGGCGATGCTGCAGGGGCCTTGGAGTGCTCTGGTCCTCTCTGGACCCCCATGCTGCTGCATGCAGCCCACTGCAGCTCTGCCCGCCCCGCAGCGTGCCCCCCACCCTGGAAAGGGGCTCATGCTCCACAACATTATGACAAGGGGTGCTGCTCCCATCAAGGGCCCTGCCCCCTCCTGCTGCAGTGGCGGGGCCCGGGTGTTGCCACACGCTGGCTGGCAGGAAACTT
>NW_017729006.1:33701046-33718089 GCF_001723915.1 Gavialis gangeticus | reverse complement strand
CACACACTGGCTGGCAGGAAACTTTGCAGGGCGCAGGAATGAGGGTTATTCCCTGTCCCTCCAGTGCCCTGTGGAGGGGACAGCAGGGGGCTTATTCTACCACAGGGAGTGAGTGTGGTTGTGGGCAGACCTGGCAGCCAGTGGGGGTAGAGGGGAGACTAACCCTCCTCCCTGCCCCTCTCTGCCTCAGGGGCCATGATGCCCCACTGCTGCAGCACCAAGTGGGGCGCGCCTGGCAGACTCTGCTCGGGTCCCTTCCAGTAGGACAGGGAGTGGGGAATTAAACTCCTCTGTGGCCAGACCCATGCCCATGCCTCTCCCTGCTCCTGCTGGGGAGCAGAGAGGTGGGGCCAGCCCAGCTGTGCTAGAGCAGGGAGCCCAACCCAGAGAGCATGGAAGACTCTGGTTTAAGTTAAACCAGGAAGGGGTCTGGGACAGACATTGAATAAAACAGTTTGAGTCAAATCAGTTAAGTCTGATACTACATTTAACCAGGTTTACCTCAAACTGGTTTTGGCCATTTTGAAACTGGTTTATGTGCACTGTGAATGTCTGTTCAGTTACAGGTTTCAACCAGTTTCTGATCACTTAAACTGGTTTATGTGTAATGTCTGTCCCTAGTCTGTAAGTGCAATGGTTCAGAGCACTTTGAAGTTGGCAGCCCATGTTGTGCTGGCTAAATGTTTTAAGACAGCTACCTGTTCAGAGACTTTGTTGCTGATCACATGAATGTGATGTTTATAGGTGAGGGAATGGTCTAATGCGACTCCTTGGTTGCTTGGGGTATAGTCATGGGAAGGGTGCGGTTGCCTATTCTGATATTCAGCGTGCACTTGGCTCAACAATTGTCCAGGTGGAAGAGTGATAATGCTGATTTACTGATGCTCCCCACTTACCTCATTCCTTTCAGATACCTTCCACACCCAATCTCCATGCCACTAGCCTGCAACAAAGCTTATGCGCCAGGATCGGTGCACTTGGCTGTTGTTGGGGGCTTATTAATCTGTTATATTGAGTGTGACCATAAATCTGGTTAATTAACAACTGACCACCCCATCCCTCAGAGTCCCATAGGTTTTCTGAGAAAGGCCAGTGCATTGATACAGAAGCACTTGATGCAGACCAGCACCCAAACAGACACTGAAAGATGCTGAAAACTTTTTTTGAGCCCCACAATTAAAATATAACCAACAGTTGCAACTGCAGGTTTTTGCTGGCATGCCTCTGGGTACCATCACCACAGTGCTATTTGGCGGAGTATCTACGTATATAAGGCGCAGTGGGAATGGGAAAAATTCCCCCTAACAAAACTCCTCCCCCACACTCCCTCCCTGCCTCTCCTTCTGGAACTGGAGAAGACTCATCTCTCCAGGCCCAGACCCTTGGGTTCCCAGGCATCCTGACTCCCACAGGAGGAACCCAGGCATCCAGGTTTTCCAGCTGGGAGGTGGAACGCAGGCATTTCACAGCGTGGTCAGTGCCAGGTTGCGAGCAGCTATGTGGTTTCCAGCCCCAGGATGGAGAGAAAGGGTCCAGACAGGGGACTTTCTATAGGTCCTTCGGTGTCTCCCTTGTCTGCAGACTCTGCATTTGTGTATGGCAGGCCCGGCTGTGAAGGCTGTGATGCTAGATCCAGGATTGTCAGCTGGACACATGCAGATCACATGAGATGTGCATAGATGGAGCTGGCCAAATGAGGACCAAATGGGACCCTTGATGTGAAGGTGGGAACGGGCAGGCTGAATGACAGCTTACACCTGCACTGCTGCAGCACTTGAACACGCCGTCCAAGCCCAGGATTGGGTCGAAGCTCTGCAATGGGCAAAGCGCCACAGTTTTTCTTTATTGTGCACATGAAAAGTTTGGCAGCTGCAACATTTAATTAAACTGAAGGGCATCAGTTTCTCATGTGGCATTCCGCCGGCTGCCTCAAGGTTTTGTGTTTGTTAAGTTGAGCCCCCACGGCTTCCCACCTTCCCTCCCTCCACTCCTCAATGGTATAACCACAGTGCAGCCAGGGCCTATCCCCACTCTTTCACTGTTAACTGAGAAGATGGTTTCAAGTTGCAGAGCAGGCAACAGTCCATCATTTTTGTTTCATAAACACACTAAAAGTTTGGCAGCTTCAACATTTGATTAAAATGAGGCAAGTCTCTTCTTTGGGCTGCATTCCCTGCACCCCAGTGTGTGCCCTTGGGGAGGGCTGGGAAGGCAGAGGGGAAGGGAGACAATGCCCAGGAGCCTGGGTTGTGGGCAATGTTGCCCATGATGCAGGGCCAGAGGAGTCTGCGGCTGGAGACCCATGGGCTGCTGCCAGGGTGGGGTACTCAAAGCTGCCCAGCCCATCCATCCAGGGAGGGCTCCCAGTCCACAGAGGTGAAGAGCTAGACTGATAGGGCTTCACAGATCTGGACAGCTTGCTGTTGAGTGAGGCTGGGGCCACCAACATCACTGTGGGGAATGCGGGCACCCAAGACACAGGCCCACACACGGAGCACAGGTGTCTGGGACATGCATGCACACGCACATGCATGGTGGACGCAAGGTACCCTTGGTGGCCATGCACGTGACAGCTGGCTGGTGGCTCGTGGCCATGAGGGCACATGCCATGATGAGCCACTGCTGCATCAGGTCCAGGTGGGTGTCTCGCAGCCTCCAGCAAGACTCACACGGGGCAACCAGCAGGACTTGCCACAGCTCCTGGGTCTCCCTGCTTGCTTGGAGATGCAGGCTGGGAAAGGAAGTCACCTTTCCCAGTCTGGATGTGGAGGCATGGTGGCCCACGCCCAGCAGCCAGTCAGAGCTGGCTTGGCCATTCAGCTCCATTCAGGAGTCTTTGGCAGCCCAGGGAGCCCATGGGTCACACTGGAAGGCATGCAGGAGCTCCCCCCACAACTTGCAGGGCTTGGCCCATGCAGGCAGGCTTTGAGTCCTGTCCCACTGAAGGGCTAATGTCTGTTCTATTCAGTCCTGACCTAACCTTGGGTGCTTAGAATAAAGTTTAAAAGGTAGTTCATGTCTGCCTCGGACTTCTTAGATTCCTGTACTTAACTTAAGACTATTGCCTTGTTTTCAGGAGAAAGCTCCACTGGGTTAATTTCAAATGCAAGTCTGAACTGTTGTAATGAAACTGGTGGAAAAGGCTGTGCGGAAACTTATTTTATTTTAGGAGTAGCTTAATTTGATTAATCTAAACCTGTTCTTAATCATCCTAAGGTATCCTGCAATAAGTGTGACTGAACCAAAATAAGAGCATTCTCACAGTGTTTTGGATCAGCTGAACTAGATCACTTTAAAAATAGTATTTTAGGTTAAACTAATGCAATTCTGCATGTAGGCAACCTCTATATAGATCCTGAATTGGGATTAACTGTGGCAATTTCAGGTCAAAGGAACCTGCACTGGCTCCAAAGTTTCTCTGCTTCCTGCCATTAGTACATCTGGCAAAATACTAGACAATGGGACACTGATTGCATTGCGAGGCCTGTCAGAAGAGTACTCAGAGTTACCCCCAAGGTCTCATCATGTTAATGGAAACTCACTTGTGCCCTATCACTCTTTACAATCAATGAAAATGCCAGGAATTAGTAGAAGAGAGAAGAAAAAAAGAAAGGAGAGATGGAGAATTGGGCACTTTTTGTTTGCGATTGCAATTTCCCCAAGGAAAGAGAAAAACAGGTTTAGCTGATTCATAGATACTGTTGTAGACTAATGTAAAATCTGCAGTGGTACATTTTTACTGCTCAACTCTGCTTTATGAGACATCATTTTGCCTTCTACTGTATCAGTTCTCCATTTCTGAAACACGTGGGCTTTCTCCCTTTCCAATATTTCCTGTATTTCTCCACTTCTCCATCAATGGCTCTATAATCATACGGAATAGCGTATGCACCTATTACATAGGGCAGTCACTAGATCATTCCTTCTTTTGGAAACCTGGTGCGATGGGACTCTTAAGAAGAAAAACTCCATGAAGAGGTCTCCTTGAAGAGGTCTCCCCCACACATATGACTGCAGAAAAGAAGGTTCAAAGCATGCCTGTATAAAATGGACAGGGGTTTCAGGTCTTGAAATCAGCAGTTGTCTTGCTGGAGGGTCAAGGACATCCACACAAAGGTATTGTGTCCCTACAGAAGTTCTGGGGACTCCTAATTAGCGGCAAGCTTTCTGACAGCCTGGCTATATTTGACAACACGCTGTCCCGATGTGCCATTGCCCTTGAGAACCCCTCTCACAGGGAATTATTGACATCTATAGAGGAATTGATAGAAAAACTGATGTAACTTTAAGAATCGATGCCAGACCTCCTTGGATTTTATCTGCTTGCCTAGACTGTTCTGCCACAACAATTGGCATGGTATCACAGTAGCTCTGTAGTACCTGAGAGGTAGTAGGTCTGAATGAAAGGGGAAGATATTGCTGCTGAGACAGCTCAGCTCTTCTGAGCAAAAATAGGAAGATACATAAAGAGAGCATCTTTGCCTTGTGGCAATGCTGGGACACGAGCCAAGCCTGAATTATATTCTTTTATCTCTTTCTATAAGTCAATTAGTTATTTAAAAGCAATCAGGGCTCATGGACAGAGGTGATATCTTTTATTAGACCAACAAGATTTTTGCCCTGATTGCTTTTCCCTCTAGACCAATATGTCTACAACCTGAATACCTGACACTTAGTTAGTTATTTAAAGGATTTTGATGCTTTTTTTTTTTTGCAAATGACATGATCCAAATCAAATACTGCTCATATGATTATAGCTCAGTAGTATGGCAAGCAAGGGTATTTGTAAGCGAACACTACTATAGATGGGCACATCTGACACAGATACTTCAAGAGTATCTCATGAATGGTGTCTGCAAGAGAAAACAAAGCAATGTTTGAAACGTGCTGAATTGCTTTGGCTCTGACACAAGCCAAAGGATCCCTTTACACCAGAAGAGGCATTTCTTTATCACGAACCATTCTCTCTTTTCCTTTAGGGCTTGTTCCTGTTGCTGCTGAACTGGGTGGTAGCTGTGCTCTCTGTTTCAGTGAAAGCAGGAACAGGCCCTTACACAGCTAGGATTATCCTGCTATTTTATATTAATATATTTTATGTAAGCAAGGAACTTACTTCCCCCTGGACTGTTCCTTGAGAGGTAAAACTCTGTTAGTAAGCCAGGTTCCTTCAGCATTCTCTGGGCTGCACAATCACATTCAGGCAGTCTCCAAAACACATGCTCCACCTTTATTACAAGACTACTATTGTTAAACTGCTAATTTTGTCTGCCCTTGAGCGCAGTAATTTTTGTATAAATAAGAAACTAAACATCTTGATTTTACTACTATGAAGTCTTATTGGCTCCAGGTGACATCAGTGGGAGACTTTGAAGAATGCAGAACTGGGCCAAAGGGTTTCTCCAATAAGAGAGACTGTTTGTACACATTCTTTTTTGAGAGAAGCCACAGCACAGTCCTCCAGCATCCTAGGCTGCTTTGCTTGCACTTTCCCATCTCCAGGGAGACAGTGCATCTCTTGGGCTGAAATTTTCTGCTCCAGCTAAGTAGGCTGCATCCAGATGTGCAGCAGTGTGTGCTTGCAGCAGCAAAAATAATAGCGGCACAAATTGGTGCTGCTACTTTTTGCACAGCCCACGCCCTTGGATGTGTGCTTTGTGGAGGGACAAATAGTCCCGCTTAGGCAAACTGCCTGTGCCCAGCTCCTCTGGCTTTTGGCATGCTGGAGGAGCTGAGGCACAAGTGAAGTAGTGAAGACACTTTGGGTAGCAACCAGAGTGTCACCCTTGAGGACCAAGCCTCCGTGTCTTTGGGCTCATGTTCCTGTTGTGTGTGCCACACCATGTTTGTTCCTGGCACTTAGTTTTGCTACCAGGATTTCCTGGTAGCAAATTTTGGCCCCATGCTGCAAATTTGCAGCACAGATCATGTTTTAATGTTTCCCACATGCAGCTTGCAGCTCCACAAACCACATGCCCCTGCTCATCTGGAAACGGCCGTAGGGTGAAGAACATGCCCCCTTCACGACACCCACATTGTGCTGCAGGAAGATGGGCAAGCTGGGTCAGCCAATTAGCTTCCATCTGTCAACAGGCATACTGAAGGAGTGAATTAGAGTACCCTGCCTGTACTGATGCTGCACAGGCAGGGTACTCTTGATTGTGTGTTCAGTCATCTCTAGGTAAGCATTTCTACCAGGAGAACAAACTTGGAAGAATTCTTCCAGATCACTTGAGCATGTGTGACAATTCAGTTAGGATTGTGGGTGGCATACTGCAGCAAGTCTAATCTCATTAGACTTGGATGATTTGAGCTTTCCTAATGCCTGGCTGAAATTGGGGTTTGGATGAGACTCAAGGCCAACAAAACAGAAGTAATGCTAATAGATCAAAAGAACTTGAGGCTATGGCACTGGTTGATCCTGCCTTATTATTGAAAAGCATGTCTTTCCCTTGTCAACAAAAGGTCAAAAATTTACTTTGGTGAGACTGTTCATGGAATAAGATGTTAGTCAACATGCACGAGGCTATCAAAATCTGGCTTGCTGATTAATATACTGGCTTAACAGTTATGGTTTGTGGGTAGCTTAGTATTATTACTATAAAATCTTTTATTTGTACTAAGGAATAAATTATATTTAGTTTAAACAGGAAGTTTCCAAATATATGAAAAGGAAATATACATAATCTTTTCTTGCATACAACACACCTCAGAATAAATTAAGCACCTTGTTTTTGAAAGGCAGAATGAAGAAAAAAGATCTTTCCTTGTAGTAAGTAACTGAGCAGCTGCAGCTAGGGAGCTGAGTTTGCTCATTGTTCTGCTCTTTGTGAGTCCTGTGTAAATTTTATTTTTACTTTTGCCCAATAACCTGCAGGAACTGCTCTTACTGTATTTTCTGCATATAATTTTCAGCAGCTGTTTTTTGGGGGGAAGGAGAGGAGTGTGCATTGTATGCAAGAAAATATGGTATATAGTCCCATTTTCTTGGGACCAGGAAGTGAAGCCAGATAGCAGGTACAAATATCAGTATTTTAGAAGCAATTTCTATTCTGCTGAGGTCTGCAACTCACAGAGTACTGAAAGAGTTAAGACGAAACTGTCTCCATTTTGTTCAGCAGAAATTTCAAAAGATAAAAGTACCTCTGAGCCTGAACAGGCTGTGAAATGTATTTGGAATAAATTCTTTAATGCCAATTGTCATTATGAATTTATTTTCAAATACATTTCACAGTATGTTCATGCTGAGAGGTGCTTTTATCTTTTGAACTTTTAGGCTGTGGGGCTGTGCAAAAATACATAGCTTTCCTTTTAAATAAACCAGAAAATATTGGAATGAGATTATATCTGTTTCATATTATAATATTTATATTTATTCCTCATCAAGCCAAAATCCCCTAGGGAGTGTCTCGGATTCATATGAGGGCTCCGAGTGCTGGATTTTGTGCCGGGGTTCATTATTGCTTTAGCTGAAGGCTGTACCGTATGCATTTGCTATACTAACGCTGTGTTCTTGTTGGGCAAAGATACATAAAAGACAATTTGAAGCTGCCTGTTAAGGCAGATACTTTAGGGAGTATAATGAGATGGGAAGCTAAGGATCAGCCTGTGAGCCTTGGGTTCAAGTCTGGCAGTGCCCACCATATCTCTCAAAACTACTCTACCCTCTTGCTGATGAGTTTTATATGGCTTCATTACTCTTTCAAAGTCTAGCATTCCTTATAGTAACTCAAGCCCAGCCTTTTTTTGGATGGTAGCATTTCTGAAAAGGCTGCGAGCCCTGCCTCTTTTGGGGGCAGCTGTCCCCCTCAACAACACTTGAGAAAACACATAGCAGGTATACTTTTTGAAGATGGAAAATCACAATGAAACAGAAATTAAGCTAAGTGTCTGCCTCTCTGTCTGAGGGGATTAGTGCTACCATCTTTGCCTGTTCATAACTCCTGTTGACTTCAGTAGGAGTTTAAGCTCCAAGGAATTCACGACTGACATTCAGATGCTTATTAACTAAACTTTTTGGAAATTTTCCATATACTTCAATCTGTAGGAACAATTTATCATTTATAATTAGGTCTGTTCTTCTTGTGTCAAACCCTAAACATCTTCCTCAGTTTTACTGAATCCTTTTCAAGCAGCCCTCATGTGGATTATCAATCATACAATCTCCAGAATCTTAACTGGGAACCTCTACCAGGTCAGCATTTTAAAGTTAGCTAGCCACTAGAGGGGGATGTAACACATTTTTTTTTTAGCATTTTATACTTGCTCACAAAAAATTCCTGAAAAGAGCTCAGCGGCAATACTTATACCTAAGTATGAATTAAGGAAGACCCTTGTGTATAGGTGCACTGCACATAACATCCTTGAGTCCCTGAGTACTGTACTAGTGGAAATTTTACCCACAGCAGAATAGACATTGCTAATGTTTAATTACCAACAAATGTTCTTAAAAGCCTCATTCCTTGTACAGTTTCAATCATTTCTTGTACAATGAAAATCTTTGACACGACGGTCTCGTCCCTTTTAATTTAGAAAAAAAAATTCTATATAAAATAAATTTTGGTCCATCGAGAGAGCAAGTTCAATGGCTTTTTCTTTCCACTTCTGATGTTACGCTGACCTCTAGAGATGCTTTAAGTCCTGCTAACCTTTCAGAGAGTAGAATTTAGTTGTTCTGTTTATTTTTGTGATTGTTCAAATAAAATTATAATGGTCTGACTTAAATCTATGACAATAGTGAAATGCAGTTTGCAATGTCCCTTCGGTTTTATCTTATTGGACTGTCTGATCTCCTCTTCTGTAATGTTATGGAACTACTTCATTATTTAAGTAGTCAGTGCCCACACACCAAAAATATCAGATCCCAAGCATCTCAAAGTAGGCACCCAAATTTGCTGGACACTTTTGATCTTAAGCTTTCTTGGGCTCACCTCGTCTTCTGTAAAATGGTATCAGTACAACCCACTCATATCTTCTAACAGGGAGGCCATGAAGATGAATTCAATTATGTTTGTGAAACACTCAGATAATGTAGTGGTGAGGCAGAGAAAAGCCTATAAGGAAATGACTAAATTAGTTTAAAGCATGGTTTGAATTGTGTTCAGTGAATAAGTCTTGGAGCCACATCTTAAATAAAAAGGATAAAACCAAATATTGAACAGCTGCTTATTTAGTAAGCATAATACATGCAGTGATCTGAATGAGGCATAGGTCCTACACATAATAATGTGTTCATATGATTACAGGCAGTAAAATAATGCATTAGCATAGCTGGACCATAATAAGGTTGCACAGGTAACCAAAAATCTGATATTTCCTAACTGTGGAGTGCTTGACCTTGCAACATTAACAGTGTAATGCTTTAGAGTGTATTTTTATATAATTAAAAGGCAGAGATCCAGATTGATTCAACACACAGCTGCCTTAAAAGGTAACTTGCAGACAGAAAACACAGTAGAAAGCAAGAGATGAAGGAGAGTGTAACTCAGGTGAGAGTAGGAGAGAAAGAAATTAGTTGTGCTCTGCTCTTTAAAGGACAGAAAGGGCTGTGAAACTGATTTCTGATATCCATTAAGACAGAATTCTAGTAGTAAGTGAATGAGAAAATCACTGCCTACATTTACAGGAAAGGAAAGAAACATCAGGGAGACCATCTCAGCTCTGAGTTATAAGATCACCCGGACAGCAAAAAGCCCAGCACTTTAAAGTCAGCACTGAAGTCACCCCAACACCTGGGAAGAGATGAAGCTCGCTGACTTTTCAGTAGGGACTTAGCAATTCAGTGGAATGGGGAAAAAATAGGTAGGCCTGAAGGGGCAAGTCAGAAAGGAATCAAAAAGGAATCCAGAAATGTATCCAGAAACAGATAATTTTTTGCATCGAGAATAAAACTTTGTAGTGTAGCTTGAGGCTTAGAGTTTAGCAGATAGGCAGTGGGTTCAAGGTCCTGTAGGGCTCTGGTGACTGAGGATACTGAGGCTGTGCTGGGGTATTGGTTGTGTTTTTGTTTTGCTGAGTCTTTGCATCCTGCAACAGGACTCCAGATTCTCCTTTTCCCCATTAATATGGGACTGTGAGTACGATAGTTTCTAACCTGAAAAGAGTTCTTTTCTTTCACCCCCAAAAGACTCTCAGATGGAGCTTTAGAGGAGCGCAGGAGAAGAAATAGGAAAATCTGAATCCATGGGGGAGCCTGGGAAGAGCAATAAAAACAATAATGGCTGTCTTTTGATTGGTATAAATTACTGGAAACCACCCTGAATTCTCTCACAACCACTATTAGCATGTTTAGCATGCATTAACCAACTGGGTAGGGGATTAATTTAATCAGGGATAAAACCACCACACTGAACACAAGACTGAAAAAGATACAGTCTTGTCACTGGGGCTACTGCTGATAGCTGCAGTGCTGACTGTATATAGCACCTCTGGCAATTATCCAGTCTGTACCAAGAGGTTGACTGTAAAGGGTAAGGGGGGGGGTGGATTATATCCCCCTGCATTGAGCATTTTGTTGTGTTCTACCTGGGCTGCCCTATGTCATCCCTGCTCTTCCCAACCATGGGGAGTTATATTCCCCCCGTTGAGCATTTTGCTATGGTCTACTCTGGCTGCCCTAGGCCATCCTTGCTGTTTCCGACCATGGGTGACCCAGTTGGAGTCAAGGAGGTGGCAGTGGTGGTGTCATTGCTACAGCTGGGAGTGGAGGAACTGCTGGAGGGTGGGAAAGGTGGGGAACCAGGAGGCCCGAAGGCAAGAGGGGGTGGGGGCAGAGGAATGGAGGAAAAGAGAGGAAAGGTGGCTTCTACATAGGTTTCTTTCTACCCAGCAACTATACTTCTCTCAGACTCATAGCTAATTCTATATGTAGTCATCCTACATGTTATACCTCGAGTCTTACAAAGCCTTGCATTTCCCTTCTCAGATTTGCCAAGGATAATGCCCTGCCTTCCCACAGTTGCTCTTACAGCAGCTCTTATGTGCAGTTGGTCCAAGAAAAGATATCACCCCCCCACAAAATCCGTACCTCTTACTGCTTTGCGGAAGGGAAGGGAAACCTAGTTTGAAGCCAGGAATTCATACCATATTTTTAGTGTAGATGTTGCTTGCTCCAACAGTAGATTGGTAGGCATAATTCTGTAATCATGTTATGAATGCTGAGATGTAACAATTTTATGGACACTGTGTGCAACTTCCCTATATGAATTCATTGCTCTAGCTCAAGAGGTGACTGCTAGAAGAACAAACAAGCAGTGCAGTGGCTTCCCAGATAAGAGCATTTTAGGATGCATTTGAAAGGCATTTTAAGGTTAGCTTCAAAGATCCTGTTACCTGTTGTATACCTTTTTCTGACAGAGCTAGGAGCTATCAGTTAACAGGGCTATAAACAATTACAGTATCTTGGTCCCTAAGAAGAGGGCAAAGTTGCCAGGGGCTGTCTGTGGCTTGTCACTAAAGTGTTCAGGGAAGGAGACAGACTGACTCTGTACAAAAGTCAATGGAAAGCTGAGTCTTTCAGGGTCCCCGTTTGAAAGAGGTTTAAACATTTGGTGAGTTAAGTATCTGTTTGGCCTGTTTCATTAAAGATATATTTTCTCTGAAGGGCTAAATATATAACATCTTGCTTTAAAGAATTGGTCCTCAGTTACTACTGTCATTGCCTGGAGGGAACAGGACTGCAAGGAAAATCCGACCTGCTGAGGAAGTCAGGGGAACTGCTGCCTAGAGCTAGCTAAGAAGAAGAATGGGGGAATTGGACAATTCTGTCCCCAGAGACAAGTAAGCTAGAAGCCTGAAACTAAAAAAAAATTAAAATAAAATAAAAAAAAAAATGCAAGGGTGAGGTTGTGCTCAGTTCATAAGGTTGATAACATTTGCTGTGTCCTCCCCTCACTAATCTCTTTTCAACTATTTATTACTCTACAGGTTGTCCTCCTTACAAGTATTTAACAAAGGCCAAAGGCCAGGTATAGAAATTACACTTATTGCATAGTAAGTATGCGGCAAGTGCTCTATAGCCACAACCGAACAGACGGTCAGGGCACACAGAACATTGTAAAAGTGACAGATCCCACTCTAAGATAACCTTGGATGGATGTGGTATCACACTTCAGCACGGTAGGTTAGAGCATTGTAACAAAATCTGTGCTAGACCCCATTGCGACTAACATTAGGTCACGTTCCACTGGCAACCCAAGGAGCATTGCAGCACCCTGCTCACCTCCTCTTGTGTGGGTGGCACTCGAGCCTTGGCCAGAGCTCATCTCCTCTGCCAAAGTGCCAGGCTGGCTCTGCCCCTGGGCTCTCACTGACCTGAGGTGGTGAAGTCCCTTTTTCCAGCCCTCTCCCCTACCTCCACCACCCGCCTTTTTCCCTCTAGCCAGCTACGAGCCAGTGTCTGGTATTATTGCTCAGTGTGCAGATACCATGTATCCCATCTGGGCATTTGCAAAGATTGCAGCTTTCAAGGAAGTGCTGTGCTGTCTGCTGAACTCTGCATTCACACAGGGGCCCAAGGCGTTCATCTTGTACAGTGTTGTTTTGAAGCATCTGTATCCAGATCTCAATCTGTTCAGCTTGACCCATATGCTTCTCTGTCATGGTCATGCTCATTGGGGGTCTTGTTTGGTGTTGGTATAAAACATTGTAGGAACTGATTTCAGACCAGATTATTCTGAACAATCATTTCATTTCTGTTTACCCCACCCCGACATAAATTTAGTGCAACACAGAAGGCCACAGTACCTGTGAAGCTGGATTCTCCACATGCCCAGAAACCTGGCAGCGGGGAAGCAGGTAGGGCAGGGGTGGGAAAAATGTGGCCCGCCAGGCCATTCTATCCGGCTCGTGGGGACCCTAAAAAATTTAGAAAATTTATATTTATCTGCCCCTGGCTGCTTGTCATGCGGCCCTCGGTGGCTTGCCAAAACTCAGTAAGAGGCCCTCTGTCCAAAATTAATTGCCCACCCCTGGGCTAGGGTTTGTTACTTTATGTCACTTGGTCTAATGCCTGAAAGTGTGGGGAATACATCTGTGTGTGTGCAAGCTGTGCAGCCTGTTATGAGTCTCTGCAGACCGTGAAGTACAGGATGAGCTTTTTAGTGTGACAACTTCCAAACCATACAGGAGCACAAGATTCTGCTGGTGTGTATACCATTGCAAGGGCAGTAGTGCTGAGCACTTTGAAGTTGGCAGCCCATGTCATGCTGGCTAAACGTCTTCAGGCAGCTACCCATGCAGAGACTTTACTGCTGACTAGAGGTGCACCAATAGAGATTTTTTGGGGTACCGATGGCTGATCTTTAATGAGCCATATTGGCCAATACTGATCCAATTGCCGATTTGCAGCATAGAGACCAGCGACTGGCTGATAAGTCTGTTGTGGGGAAAGGGGTGCGAGTAGGGAAGGGGCATGGGGGCGGGGGCAGATCGAGGCCCCTGCGGTGAGGGATGGAGTGGGGCTGGGGCAGGGGCAGATGCTGCCCAGCCAGGAAGGGGTATGGCATGGCACGGAGCTGCAAGCGGCTCTCCTGGGAGGTATGGGCGGGGGAGGCAGTGGCTCCTACTGCTGCATGCACCCTGGGCATGGGGGTGTGTGCCCTCATATCTGTTACAGGGTGAGGGCAGGCTACCACTGAGGGCTGGGGCCAGAGTGGTGCCTGGCTCTTCCTGGCATCAGGCTCAACCAGGCTGTGGCCAGGGCAGGTGACGGTGGTGCTGAGAGAGGAGCTATGGTGGGGACTTCAGCCACCCCATAGTTGCCATCCCCATTACGGTAACATTCACCATCTCCCTGTGCTTGTGTGTACTGCCTGCCTTTGCTGAGTCCTCAAATAGTCTTGTAAAAGTGTAGAAATGGGCTGGGGGTCAGTACAGTCGAGGTCTCGGAGCGTATCCCTGTTTCTTACATTGTCAAGTGGGTTCCCTTTATGCAAATTTGAGTTATGCACTGTTTTCCAGGAATGCATGTACAGCATAAAGCTAGGAAATTTGTAATTCCCTGTAATGATTGGAAGATCCACTGACATCCCTTAAGTTTTGCTAATTCTTATACCCATTCCTGCTTCTATTAAAACCAATGGTACAATTTCAATGGTGAAGCACCAGATCCTGATTTAATAAACAGTTAAACAAGATAAGTAAGCTGAAACATAAAGAGGATTTTATTCAGGTATTTGACAAGCCTGTTGCTACACTGTTTAGTTGTAAACTGGTATACATTTTTTGTCATAGATTCTGCTCCTGCTCCACATGAAGACAGTGGGAGTTAATTCAGTGGGAATGCATTCAATAGGAGAAATAAGAAATTTAACAGGAGTAGCATTTAATAGAAGTTGTATTCTGACAGTCTTAATAATATGTAGCAGTAAATATCACTGCTGTGCTCTGATTGGGCGCCCGTTGGGGTAACTAGAAACAATGGCCACAAACTGAATTTCGACTGGACATCAGGAAAAAAATCTTTACAGTGAGGGTTGCCAAAATATGTAATATGCTTCCTAGGGGGGTGGTGCTTTCCCCTACCTGGGAAGTATTCAAGAAGAGATTGGACAAACACCTGGCTGGGGTCATCTGACCCCAGCACTCTTTCTTACCCAGGGTAGGGACTCCATGATCTAATAGGTCCCTTCCGACCCTAAAATCTATGAAATCTATGAAATCTTTATTGATAACCAGGGAGAAAGAAACATTTTGTATGTGAATGCGGAGTTCCCATTGTCCTGCATTTTTCCAATAGATTTGAGACAAACACTTTTTTTTTTGTTATATTACCTGCCTCTTATAATCAGTTTTTTCTATTCAACCCATTCTACTTACAAGGAACTAAAAACACTTGACGTGTTGCATGTAGTTTTGGAAGATCAGATAGAAGACTTCTGGCTTAGTTTATAGAATGGAACATTTAAAATTACGCATCTGTCTAATATTTACCCACTAAGAATGAGTTGCCAAAGGATCCAAAATAACTTAGGCCTGTGAGATTTAGGCTCTTGAGTCACATAAGTACTTTTAAAAATACATCCTGGAGTCTAGTAACAATTTACGTTTGAAACGTATAGTCACTGGCTCAGCCCAAGTTTTGACTCCATAAATTAATTTCAATCAAAATCCAGAAGAGGGAGCCCTCTATCAAAATAAGACACTACACTGGATCCTTACCAACATTTACAGAAGTTTCCACTTTCTTTTCCACCCATTTATAAATCATTCACTGGAATTTCAAGCCTGTCTGCCTATTCTTTGAAGACTAGCAGCTCACAGTGTCTAGCTTTAAACGGTATCATTCAATATCCGAGAAGCATGTGAGTGCTTTTAATTTGTTGCTGTGCATATCAGATGAGGAACCTAGTTGCTGTGCATATCAGATGTTGAACCTGGTGTGCATAAAAGCAGCTATTTCCATTATCCTCAAACGCAAAACATTGGCTTGTACCATACTGAGAGTGGTTCATTCCATCATTCACCAAGCTGTACGTTTGACTCGGGGCAGCGCTTTTCATTTTTCAAGCGGCAAACAAACTTAGGGCTCCCACTGAAGTCAGTGCAAGTTTTTGCCATTGTCTTCAATAGGAAAAGAAACAGGCCCTTCATTATAACGGATGATGTTTATCAGGAATGTCCCTCATATGCACATGAAAAGTTTCAGCTCCTAGCTGGAAGGACCAATTTGTATCAGAATGAAAAGGTTATTTTGCTGCAGGTATGCGGTATGCTATTTTTAATGTGTACTATGCTCACTGTTTAGCCATTCCAGTACAGTACTGCCCCGTCTATCTATCTAGCAGAGCCTACCGTCTAATTAGAACTATATTGCAGGTCCTCAGTTAGTATCCATTGACATAATATTGGGAGAGTGGCTCTCAACTAGGGTGCTGTGGTGAGGGTGCAATGGGGTGAAAGTTTCCCATGTCTTGTGCAGAGTGCTGCAGCCCTTCCTGGCCTGACCTCGTGTGCTTCTCTCAGAAACAGAAGCATGTAGGGCAGCTGGAAGTGTCCCTAGCCTTAAAGGAAGGGCCATGGCAAGAGTGGGTGTTTCTGTCTAATTTAAGTGTATCAGATAACCTTAATGCAAGCGGGAGCATGCACTCCTGCCCAACTGTGTAACTAGGGAGGAAAAGAGGGGAACCAGTCCGGGCCCCAGCTTAGAGGTAGCACCAGTCTTTGCCATGGCAGAAATAGCCCTTTGTTACCCAGCTGGAGGAAGCAGGGCTGGAGCAGCCTGCATCACCTGGTCAAAGGAGCTGGGTAAATACAGCCCTGCATTACCCTGCTGCAGGAGCTGGGTGTTGGGACACCTGCAGCAGGTAAGACCATCTTCCTTCTTCCCTTGCCCCTATGCATCCTTTCCCCTTTCCAAGCCCCATAGTGCACTGGAGTTTTGCCCAGGGCATGGAAGTCATTTGTTAGGCCCCCTCTCCTGCCCAAACCCTTCCCAGTCTGGCTTCCTATGAGTTTCACTTGGCTGCAGCAGGAATGACAGCACCCCAGCTGAGAGTCATCAAGATAAGCCAAGGTAGTACAGTAGCTCTCAACTGGGATAACGCCAAGCTAAAATAACTTATAAAGGGGCGGTCTGAAGCTAAAAAGGTTGAGAACCACTGCACTAGGGTCTATCACTCATCTATAACTTTAAAGATGATCTTCAGAATTAAAAGAGGAGGTTTGTGCCCCCCCCATCTTTCTGATACATAATAGACAAGTAACAGTTACTTTTCTGTGTGTGCATGTGTAGGGAGGAGGGGATTGTATATATTTTTTTTTATTTGACTTTATTTTTGTCTTTTACTTCAGAACCGTCAAGTGTGATATTTTCCAGTCTTGCCAAAAATGCTAGATGGAGGGCTCCGATGTGGATTGTGCATTTAATCTATTCTTAATCCAACCACTTTATTTCTGTCATCTAAAGCATCCTTCAGTAAAAACAAGCAAAGAAACTCCCCAAACCAGAGTAAACAAGAGTGAATGTATGATGCAATAATATCAACAGAAACAACAAATACAACCTACTCTTCCCCCCCCCCCCCCAACAGGAAGGAAAAAAAACCC
>NW_017729006.1:33693372-33700942 GCF_001723915.1 Gavialis gangeticus | reverse complement strand
TCCCCCCCCCCCCCCAATCAGGAAGGAAAAAAATCCCTTTTGGGACTATTTAATAACTATATATCTATATATCGCCACATACTTTTGTATGTGTGTGCGCACGTGTGCATGTCCACACACACACATACATACACATATATATATGTGTGTGTGTGTGGACATGCACACATACATGCACAAAAATGTGGCTCTAGAGCTCTTAGGGATACAGACCTCGCAGAATTCTCCCACTTGATTGCTGTATCCCCCAAGACCCAAGTCCAGTAACTCAGTCTCTTACAGGCATGGTTTTGTACATAAGGTGAATCCTCTTTGCCTGCCTTTTTGTGCTGCCAAGAGCACTAGATGCTACACAAGCAATAGCATTACATAGTGCCTTCAAGGACAGATTTTCAGCAGGCAGCCAGGTGAATCTGTATCCCCCACATGAACCAGAGTGAAGCAAAGACACATCCAGTAGATCCATCAATCAGTTTTCCCTCACTTCTGTAGCTATTGACCCTGGAACAACTGCTATTCTTCAGCTTGGATTGAGAGAAGGATACCCTAACTTTCCAGGATCCTTAACCTAGTTACCTGGTCTGCCTCCTTGATCTTTGATTTCTCCCTTGGTGTCTATTTGAATGGAAGTAGACTGGCACTGAATTACCACTCTAGGCATGATTGTAAAGTGAAATTTATTGATACAGTACGTAGTATATGGAAAAATCCAATTAAAAAAGAAGGAATGAGCCAAAAAGTTTTAAATTAGGCCTTAGGAAATTAAGTTTTCAATATATTTTCCATCAACTTATTCAGAATCCTGTACCTTACTTATATGAGTAAAGTGGTTAATATTAGCTTCCAATATTAAATGTATATAGTAGACTCTTGTTCATGCAGAAAAGGCAATAAATGAAGCCACTAAAATGAGAATATTTACAATATGTTCTGTGTATATTTCGCTGTGTTAAAATACGTGTGTTTCTTATTGCTGAGCTAGGTGTTGTGATTACTCTACTGGGAAAAAGCCCTCATGATATATTTTCAGGGAAGCAGAAGTTGTTGCTAATTAGATAAATCATGGCCAGCCTTCCTTGTTGAGGTCTACTGGGGGAAGGAACTCATGGATATTTACCTCCCTTTTTGTTCCTCTACCAAAACATGATATTACACAGGCAATTTGCCTTTCTCTTAGGTTCAAGAGCTGAAGGGTGAGATCAGATTGGCAAATTACCTCCTGCTGGAAGACAAGAGTGGGTTGGCAAGTTAGATACCTTCCCAGTGCTGGATAGAAAGCTTGATTGGGGACCCCAACACCATCAACCTAGTTTTCACATTGTATATGCTTACAGAGAGCCCTGCGGTAAAGAACAGACAACGTCCTGGTTTACTTACAAAGCTTTCCATTCCAAACTGGAGGCAAATTATAACCAAGGCGATGGACCCAATGTTTTCACAGACACATCTGGCATTTTAATAAAAGGCAGCCTAATTAAAACAAAAAAAAATCCTAAATCAAATCAATGCGATAACAGAGCACATAGGATCACTGCAGTAATGTCCTTAAAATAACCCAGTAATAAATGAAAAAGGCTCCTACTGCCCACGGACAATCAGTGAGCTTCCTTGTATAGAACTGTGAGTCTTTTATTAGGCTACAAAACTGTTTCAAACCAATGAAAAACAAATGTGTAAAAAAATGTGAGTTATCTTTTCAAACTCTTGTACCAAAATAGCACAAGCCCTTGGGCTCTTGAAGCCAAGATCTGCCTTAGTCTTTCCCACTGGCTGGCTTGTGCTTTCAGGAATGAATACAGGGACCATCTATTGAGAAAGACGCTACATCGTTCTTTGAGATAGAGGATCTATACAGTAACTGTATTGGAGAGATTAAGAAACCATTCAGTATAGAACTATTCAAAGTAAAGAACCCTGAGATATGCAAAGCATTATGCAACTCTGATTGGCACATGTTGTGTTCTCCAGCCCAAAATAGTTGCTATTGTAGAAACAGCCTTTTTTAATATTCACATGCAAACGCTTTCAACACATACTGTTCCAGTGCCCTGTCTTGTAGTATTGTTCATTCTAGCACTAAACAGACCCAGGGCCAAAACCAGCCTTGGTGTAAATGAGTGCATCTCCTATTGAGATCAATAGGAATTGCACCTGCTTATACCAGGGCTGATTTTTGCTCATGTTGCAAACAGTTCTACTGTGTATGTAAAATACATTAACCTTCTCTGAACATAAAACTTAGCTAGTGTCAGCCTAGGATTCTGCTTTTCAGTGAATGCTCATGAATTGCAGAACAATTACACTTCGAGTGTGAAATGTTTTATTAAGACACCTTGACTTCTCCATATTACACCTATACAGCCTGACTCGACTGTCCTTACTCATGTGAGCAGTCATACTGACTCAGTGAAAACTATTCAGGAGAGTAATGGCAGGAGGATTGGGCTCTTGGGCTTCAAGAATGCTTTTCCGTATGCAAGTCAGATAACTGCTTGGCAGGGTTTCAAGCCAGGCTCTTCTGGCCAAGAGAATGCAATAACTGGAACAGCAATAAGATGTGTTATTAAGTGAGACAAGTTTTAATAGGCCAAATATAAGCTTCATTCACCAAAAGTCTTATCTTGTGAGCTGATTAACACTCCCGTTTGGCCTCATTTCATCCGGCTTCTATTTTAGTCAATGGCAGAATTCCCACTGTCATCTCTTTATCTAAACTTATATAGTATGCATGCCATTGGGATATCTAAAGGCCAGATCCACAAATGCATTTAGCAACTTAAGTATCTCACCCCTATTTAGCAACCTAATGCCTATTTAAGTCGATAAGTGTTAGGTGCAGTAAGAGTAGGAGTTATTTGTTTAGAAAGCTTTGTGGGTCTGGGTGTAAGTGTCTTGAGGAGCAGGATTGGGATGCACTCCTATGCTTTGTACAGGTTGAGTAATACACCATAGATATCCATGAGACTTAACTTCAGCAGGAGCAGGCACTGATTACCCTTTACCCTGGCCAGGCCTCCCAACTGGTGTCAAATCACTCCAGGCTGCGAAATTTTCCAGCTGTCTTTAACTCCCACCATGGGATCCCTGCCTCATTTACTATGGAAATTGTAAGATCATGCTGAATAATTCAGGTGTGCAAAAACCCTGCCATTATTTACAATATATCTATGTTTGCTGCACCACATAACAGAAGGTAGTGCATCAAATACATATGAACAACTGTATTGGTGAAATGCGTATGTCAGATTGTAGTAAAATTTTAAAATGTAATATTGGGAGGCAGTCTGTGTTCCTGTAGATATTTTTTGTAGCATACTGCATATGCAAAAGGGGATGGAGTTATAGTCATAGCCTTAACTCTAGTATTTTCTAAATTCTGAGCATTTTGCTGTGTGCTGTCTCACTGCGGACTTTTTTAAAAAGGAATATAGATTATATATTCAACTTATTGTGTTCTATGGACTGATGAATGACACTTGATCGAATGCTTTTTGCTCTCAGGATAAATTATAAAGTACTTAAGTGTATTTTATTACACATTACATTTCCTCTTCAGGCTAAATGTGTTTTGTCCAAATATTGATTTTTATTATCAGGGTTTATTGTATAAAGTCCAGGACTGAATTTCATTGTAGGGAAACTATGCAATTTGTCTAACCATTCTAAGGAAAAAGGACATCAAGCATATATGAACAACCTTACTGGTGAAATGAATTTGAATCCTGTTTATCATCTTTATAGATACACTGTAGAATGGAATTTGATAAATTTCATTCTCTAGACCTCAGTCTGATTGCTGATGAGATAGGGATGTTATAACATTTCAGTGGCATTGAGCTGGATTCCTGGTCTTAATAAAGTGCTGATAATATAGACACTAGTAATTTATCTGTTACTTAACAGAAGTTAAATCAGATCCCATGAAATGTGGAAGAGCACTAAATGATATTAATAGAATTAATAGAGACTCCATAGAGACATGACCTACTTAATCATGGTAAACACCCAGAGCCCTCCAGGGCCTAATCTAAGTAGTTTGGGCTTGATTTTGTTTTCATTTTGTTCTTAGGGTACAAGATTGAGAGTTATGAGACACAAGTTCCATTTTTGGCTTTGCTGCACTGTTTCTATATGACCAGGTGGGGCTGGACTACACCATTGATGCCAGTGGGAATTTACCTTCAGTGAGACTTTACCTTTCTGTGCTTCATTCTTTTAAACTATGGAATACAGATTACAATCCATGCCTATCTTAAATGGGTGTTGCAAAGGTAAAATCACTTGATGTTTGTGGAGTGCATTGGGTACTACAAATGGTCCATGACATGCTGTGGCAAAATGACAGGCTTCTGCTACTTGAATTGAAGAACTCCTTGGACGCTAGTTTTAGCAGGTTCCTTGTTTTTTATCCAAACTAGTTGTTATAGAGCAAAAATCATTCTCATACATACCCCCCCCCACACACACACACAGGACATGATCAAAATCTCATTGAAATCAACAGGAGTGTTTTCTTTGAATTCACAGGTCTTTAGGGTAGACTTTAACAGTGTATATTGTTACTGTACTTCAATATTAATCTTGAAATCAAAACATCGTATATTATAGTTCTTGTGATGCTGCTGGCAACTACTCTTACAAAAATGCTACCATATTTTGGAGTAATGCCCTAAACCACTATGGTAATGCTCATTTTGTTAATAATATGTATAATGCTTATATACTTAGAAGCTATTATAAATTGTGTATTTTGAGCTAGCACTGTTTATCTTCAAAAGTGTTTTAATTTGAGTCTTTAAGTTGTTAATATTGTGATTTATTTATGGTATTTAATTGGAAGCTGAGGTGCATTAGGCTACGACTTCATAGAGCATAGGAAGGAAAGACATCAGGTGAAATCCTCACCTCAACAGCAACATTTCCATCTACTTCAGTGGGAGCCTACACTCTCTCTGCTGAGGGTTATGATCCTATAATGATTTACTCACCTGCTTAATTGTCTGAATTGTGAGTGGTTTCCTTTACTGCAGTAGAACTACTCACAGTTAGTAATTCAAGAGCCTTTGTAATAGCATGTGTACAAACCTGGTAACAAATATTGTGATCTAACATAGCACTATGGTACCCGGCTTCTAGAGCCAGAACAAGCTTTCATCATCTATCTTGCCTTCTCCACAAAGAATTATGTTGCCTTTATGGTTGCAGAATAAAGCTAGAAATGCAAGACCTCAAGGTTAAAAAAATCAGAATCTAAATTAAAAAAAGTATAAAACAACACTCTTACATTGTCAATTCCCATGATTTTTAAGCCAATATTAATATATATTCAGGTCTAACTTCTGATTCTCGAATGCTTGTGGTTAGCCATGCTCCTCGTTTGCAGACAGGCTCATATTAGTTCTATATGAGAAGAAAGGATAGACATCAGTCAAAAGACTGTTTAAAAGAAATCTACAGTGTTTTTTTTTTTTATTTAAAGCTGTATTTGATGAAATATGAGTGTTTTTTTTTTTTTTTATTTAAAGCTCTAGTTGATGAAATATGACCTACCACCACACTTGTGCTAAAGTAAAAATTACACTATTAAAACCTTCAACATTTTACCTAGGACAGTAATAGACCTTAGACTGCTGATGAATTTGTGCATCAGTCCTGAAGAAACCAGTCCTGAACTGATTTGCTGAGGCCAGTATTATGGGCCTCCTGCTCCACCCCCATTTGACTTCAGTGCATCAGTCCTTTTTCCTTTCCATGCCTTTATAAATAACTTTTGTTTACAAACAAATATTGTTATGAATAAATTACAAAGAAGAAATATTAAATCAATATGCCCTCTTTGCCATTTTCTGCCTGACACCCTGCAAGGGGATTCCAACCCCATCTGTCCAGAGAGGGATAAAAATAAAAATCAGAAAAGAAAACATAAGGAAAAAATAAAGAAACAGAGAAACAAACAATCTTAGAAATAGTAGCTGCCATTTCAACTTGTCAAGAGACTGTAATGAATGATACATTTCTGCCACCAGATGATGCTGTCTGAGACTATAAATGAGCTGCAGTCATGAGCCCTCTTCCTGTGATTCCCAAACAGTGGAGAACCAAGTAGCCACTCTTAGTCTCTTTTGTGATGTTCATCTCCAGAGAAAGCCCAGAAGTCCAGATGTTCTTCTGCAATGGTAGGAGCATTTCTGTAATGTGGCATAAATGGGAATGGAAGGGGCCAGCTGTGTAGTGTGTTGTCTGCATCAAATCCCTCCCTTGCTCTCTCTCTCACACACTCGAGTTTTGTGTTAGGTTTCACACAAGGGCTTGGTGTCACTTAGACATATTTCTGGGTCAGCTCCTCAGTGACTCTTTCACACTTGCTCTGTTTCTTACTGGTGGCTTGCTGTGGGAGAATGTCACCCGCAATCAGTCATGAAGCTTAATTTGTCAAAAGTCTAAATATGGAATGTAACACATGATAAAAACCCCAAACGGAGGGATACAAAACAAGCAAACAAATAAATAAATACTCAAATGTCACAAGCTGCTGTGATGGTCACTGATGGTTTCACAATTCCTGACTGGTTGTATATAAAGCCCAATGGATGTGAAGGGACCACGGATCTGTGTGAAATGCATGCAATTTTGAGACTAAATTATGGGATTTATGGTCTGAGAGCTATAAAAATCAATTTAAATTCCACCTTTAGCTCCCTGTGTGCAATTCCTGCCAAATTCCTCCGGGGCTACATGAGTATAATAGCAGAATTTGGCTCGTGATGTTAAAAGATAATATCCAATCTATAAGGATTTTGAGGATTTCTTTAAGTTTCTTTTCAGTATATTAACCGTGAGAATTATGTTCTTACTTATGAATGTTTTCTGGGATTTACTGAAACTTCAAATAGGTGTAACTGTGAAACGTTCCTTCAGGTTCTTATAGTTAAGAACTTATTCTTTGTTGTTTGTCTTATGGTAGCATCCAGGAAAGCTGATCAATAATCAGACTGTCTTTGTGCTAGAGTCTATGAACTTGGCTAAGAACGACCCGCCCTGGAGGGCTCATAATGCAGTCTCTGACAGTCAGGGCATAATAGGGGGTAAACGAAATAGAATGGGGAAGGATGGGAGAACGAAGCAGCAAAACAAACAGAGTTAAATAGAAAAAGCAGAAGTTGTAGTTCATTATTAGCCAAATGAGTGAAATGGTGACCCTTTCTCTCTGCAGGATTTGTGTCCTGGCCACTTGTTTCTTTTAACTTAAAAGGGGGTAAAAAAGCAAAGAAACCCTCTTGGTTGAGCAGGGAAATCCAGGAGAGCCTGGAGGGGAAAAAAAAAGGCCTACAGGCTGTGGAAGCAGGGAGCTGCCACCAAGGAGGAGTATACCTGCTTGGCTTGAGCTTGCAGGGAAACAGTGAGGAGAGCCAAAGTGGCAATGAAGCTTAGGCTGGCAGCAGAAGTTAAGGATAACAAACAGTCATTCTTTAAGTACATAGGAAGCAAAAAGAAGGTGCAGGGTAACTTAGGGCCCCTTCCGGATGAACTAGGGCAACTGGTAACAGATAGGATGGCCAAAGCTCCTAAA
>NW_017729006.1:33675750-33688372 GCF_001723915.1 Gavialis gangeticus | reverse complement strand
TTTCTGATGACACTAAACTGTGCAGGGAGGTACACACATTAGGTGGCAGGGAACGAATCCAGGCTGATTTGGACAGGTTGGGGAAATGGGCCAAACAGAATAGGGTGCAGTTTAACAAGGATAAGTGTCACGTGTTGCACCTGGGGAGGAAGAATCACCAGCACTCCTATAGCTCTAAGTAGCACAGCTGTGGAAAGGGATCTTGGAGTCATAGTCAACTCCAAAATGAACATGAGTCACCAGTGTGATGAGGGAATAAGTAAAGCGAACCTCATCCTTCCTTGCATAAGTAGGTGCATCACAAACAGGTCCAGGGAGGTAATACTTCCCCTCTATGCAGCACTGGTCAGGCTGCAGCTACAGTATTGCATCCAGTTTTGGGCGCCGCACTTCAGGAGACATGTGGATGGCCTGGAGCGGGTTCAGAGGAGGGCCACTCATCTGGTTAAAGGCCTACAGAAAAAACCCTATGTGGACCGATTGGGAGACCTGAATGTCTTCAGCCTCCTCAAGAGGAGGTTGAGAGGTGATCTCGTGGCCACCTACTAACTCATCAGCCGGGGCCAGAGAGAAATAGGGGATACAATGTTTACCAGGGCACCTGTTGGGGTAACTAGAAATAATGGCCACAAACTGGAAGAGAGCAAATTCAAATTGGACATCTGGAAACAATTCTTTACAGTGAGGGTTGCCAAAACATGGAATACGCTTCCAAGGGAGGTGGTACTGTCCCCTTCCTTGGAGGTGCTTGAAAGGGTCATCTGACCCCAGCACACATTCTGCCCAGGGCAGGCGGTTGGATTTGGTGATCTAATAGGTCCCTTTCGACCTTAGCATCTATGAAACTATGAAACTTCCTCACGACCACTTGTGATATGTCTCAGCATAGGCTGAAGGAGAATGAAGGAAAGCTCCTGGGAAGTTTCTGCCAAAGATACTATCAGGTCTTCCTAGGTCAGGACAAACTTTCCCAGAAACTTTCCACTCCTGCTTCCTCCTCCCTAATTACACATTCCCCTCCTCACCACTTGCATTCACTACTGTCATTTTTTTTAACTCTCTTCCCCATTGTCTGACATCTTCACCTCCCCCAGATAATGAGTTAACATTGGGAACTCTGCAAGACTGCAGATCTGAGATATGTTTGAAGTCTCCAGTGAGACTGCTTTGCTTGTTTTACCAACAAACTCTTATTTAAGCAGCACACATTAATGTAATAATGTAGACTTACTAATTATAATAACCCTCCAGGTCAAAAGTATAAGCAATTAAACATTCAGACTAAAGTCTCTGACTGTCATATAATGCACTAATTCATCCAGGTTTTAGAAACACATTTATTTTATAAAAGATTATTTTTTTCCCCCCAGAAAACTTGACAAAATAATGTCTTTAGAGAAAATGCATTCAGTTATGATTAGCTAAACAGATGGGCTGCTTCCATAATGCCATAATAACTATCATATAGCATTTAATTCTCAAAGTATTATTGGGGAAACTAGATTGTAAACTTCTCTGAAAAGAGGGTCTTTTCTTCATGCTTGTCTATAAAGGGCTTCTCACTATACTGCTGTTCTACAAATGTCATCAGAAATAAGCAATGCCTAATATATATATTCTGAGAGGCCAAGGCCTTTCGGAATATGTCATGCAAATGTTGCACCATACTGAGGGGATCTCCTTGCTTTTTGTTTTCCTCCAGAAATGAGTTATTATTTAGCAAAATGTTTCAAGATCGTCTAAATGCAAACCTGGCCAGTGCTTCCTACTTAACATGAAGATAGGTGGCTTGCTGTAATAGTTCCAGAGTATAAACTGTTCCCTTGATCTCAGTGGGGTGTTAATGCTGATGATGCTTAATGATGACAGAGTCAACATTGTCAACTATTTCACTTTACATGAGTAGGAGTATGATATGCATATATTGTGCATTTTCCAGTAATTGGATTTATGTGAAATAACGTTGGAAACAAGTTGCAAGAGATATGGATGCAAAGGATAGTCCATTTTATCAATATAGCAATAGATGACAGGATCACAATAACCTCTTCCGGCCACTGTGTAACACTGTCCAGAACCTTTCCCTGATCTAATTCCCATATGAACCAGAGTACTGGATCATTCCTAAATAAGCTGTAATTACTGGTTTCAACATTTTCGTCATGCAGATCTTTCTACCAGTTTCCTCTAATACCAGCTAGAGTGAATTTATGTTCATAAATGAGTAATTGCATTTCCTCGTGTTTATTATTTAGGTTTTTAACATTGGTATATAAGCAATTAAATAATTTTTCTCTTCATCTCCTTTGCTGTCTTGATTTTTTTTCAAAGTCTTGATCTTGTGCTAGAAGAGGACTTGTTTGCTTCCTCTTTTGACCCTCTTTTGCTATTTGTTTTATGGCTACCCAACTACTCTAGCCAGCCACTCCCAAAGAAGATTGACCCCCCCTTCTTCTAAGATGTAGGGCATCCAAATCTTACTACTTTTTCTCCCCATGGAAAATGGAGTGCTGTGACATGAAACCAAAATCCTCTAGTTTACACCACTTAATTATGTTGTGGTTCCTCTCCTGTCTGTCTGTCTTTGCTTGCAGGACAGAAAGGCCTTCTGAGAAGAATGATTAAATGTTCTTCTCCTTCAGTATTCTTTTTGAGTTCCCTAATGTCACCTATTTTCTGATGAGCTGTAGACTAACATTGGGCAGCACAGGTCTGCAAAAAGCAAATGAAGAGGAAAATACCAGAAAAACCGGCAGATCCTTAGTGAGATTGATGATATACTTCCATGTCTGGGATTTTTTAGCGTGATGAAATTAACCTATTAAAACTATTCAGTGAAGAAGCAAATAATTTGGTATATTACTTCCATGTGTTTACATTAATTTGTATATGTTTGTCTTTTAAAAACATCCTTCAGATTACTTAGAAACTTCTGGAAAAATATAGATGCCAATGAATTTTTAGTGTCCTTTCCTAGGAGTTAGCTGCTAGTGGTTTTTTTTTTTTTTTTTCACTGCTAAGATCCTATTGCAATTACTAGTCTTAGGTAATTGATATAAATAGCTTATTGGTTTCTTTATTTGACTTCTATTTCTGCTTTGCATTAAAAACATTTCTAGATATGGCCCTGAACTAAGATCCCTGATCTGAGTGCCCCAGGCTTTGGAGATGCTTCTGAATCCAAGAGCGAGATTTCACAAATGCATCCAGTCGTAAGAGGCCAAACCAGTACTTGAAGCTTTGGTATGTTCAGACCCAGGGTTCAGTCTTAAGCTCTGTGGCTTGGGCCATCACCCCTGTTTACTCAGGGTGAAGTTCCACGTTGCACTTAGACCATCCTAAGGTCATTTAAAACGTGAGCATCCTCACCCTAATGAGCTTCTAAGTTATGCTAAGTGCCCTCTGAGTATCTCAAAGTTATGCCACTTCAGGTGAGGGCTAACTCTGGGCCACGCTACCTAGCTTGGGTTAGGACAACTTTAGTTTGCTCCATGGAGATAAAATCAGCAATTTTCAGTCTTTCAGCATCCCATACACGCACCCAGAGCAGCAATAGAGCCCAGCTGTCCTAGCTTTTGGCCACACTCCTGCTCACCATGCTCCTGCTCACCATGCTCTAGTGGCAAGGAAAGATATTAACCCTTAATGTGTGACTGCTCACAGCACGTTCTAACTTGAACACCTCTTAACTGATTTAGTGTGGTTGAAATGTAACATGCAACTTCACTCTCACTGTATTGCCTCTTTGTATCTGTAGGATGAGCCCTCCTCCAGCACCCCATACTTGCTGTGTCAACAGAGAAACCTGACTCGATCGCCTTACTTTTGTGTCCTGGATTTCAGCCAGGTGAATTTCACCTCAATTGTATTTTTCTTTTATCACTAAGGTTTGTGTTATACTCAAACCAATTTTGGTCATACTGAACCAAATGGAAAGATAAAACCTAATGTAATGCAGATAGAACGGGCCTTCTGTAAAGGTCTTGTTTAAGAGGTGTGTGGTGTGTTTCTACACAGATGATCATACTTTATCAGCTGGGCAAAGCACAGGCTTTTGACAGCAAAATGCCTATAAACTTGAAATGTGAGCAAGCCTGAATGGTGCTGGTCTCCTTGTCACTTGTATGTTTGACATGAAAGGCATATAGGCAGTGTAATATGTATAGTGGAGCAAACCTGATCCTCTGTACTGTCTGAGCTCACCTTTGAGGGATGTGCAGTGACTGGGCAATCCCTCACCTACAGGCCATGTTCCATGACTCCTGTTTTCCCCTACCATGCAAAGGTGGCTGGTATATCAATGCAGTGTGCTCAAGGTGACTAGGCAAGATGCTATCAGGATCAAGATTAGAGCCAAGGTCTCTTAATTCTTACTCCTAATTTATTAGGCCATTGTATCTCATCCACAGGCCTGTTACTTCACTTTTGAGCCTTTGCCTCCCTCTATGTAAAAGAAGGACACTTGTTTTGGGTGTTAGGAATTAATGAATTAAATCAGACCTTTTGTTGAGGGGTGAGGGGACATCTACAGTCCGGCTGGTTGCGGAGACCACAGGATGGAGTTGAAAGCCCTACTTTGAAAATACAGAGTACCATACTTTCTTCCTTGGTGGGGCTGTCCATCGTGGAAGTCCATCTTTCTTGGTGGGGGAGTCCCCCCTTCCTTGGAGGGGGAGTACATTGCTAGATCTGCCAACAACAGCAGAGTGATGATGCTGGAAAATACTACCTTTCCCTATCACTCTGGATGAGTGAGATCAGGGGAACTGTTCTGAGATGAGGTTTGTACAAGGATGCCATGGCTGCTGACACCCCCTAAACAATGCTGAGGAGGATAGACTTGCAAGGGGCTAAAATTTCCAAAAACTCCAGGGTACCTGTCACCAGCACATATCTTGGAAACAACCCCTCTCCCATAGCAGGCAAATGTCCAAATAACATTCCCCTCCATTTTGGGTGCCGTCAAGGCTACAGTAACATAATTTCCATGGGAGAAAGATGGGTGATTTAGCTGTACAAGGGGCCAGATGGAAAGCCTTGCGTTCCCTTCAGCAGCTCTGTGGGGTTTCTTCATAACACTGTTCTGTTCCTGCCTCTGCTCATCTTTAAGCTTCCTCAGGTCAGTGGGAAGTCTTCACATGTGGAAACAGGAGCTACCAAATCTTCACTTGCCGTGTAGGAGATGGTCAGCATTGGTCTCCTGCTGAAGAATATCTTCCATTCAAAAGCTTTTCTACTTTATTCCAGCTATGCAATAGGTCCAATAAAAAGATACCCCTCCCTGCCACTCCCCCAAAAATCCTTGCCTCTTATATATAAACACACCACATTCATTGTAGCCAATGTCAGAGGAGGGACTACAACTCACAACACAAGGTGCTTACATTCATTAACTGCCCTGAGTATGGGTGGACAAAACATGTGGGAATTAAACAACTCTTTCTCCTCTCTCAGAAGAAGTGAGTGAATTTTGGCACAAAAATGCATTTTAAATACCCACTCCTGCATTTTGTTCCCAGTGTAAGATGTCCATCTGGAGCAATGTGGAGACCTGTGGAAAGTGGACAAGGCAACAAAGCTTCCCACACAAATAAAACTTCCAAACATTTGGTTGCATAATTTCCATATGAGTCAGAGATCTTGAGATGACTAAAGATCTTGAAGAAGAAGAATGTTATCTCTCTGTAAAGTGACAATAGAAAGGCAATAATTGCTCAAATTAGCTACACAGGCTCCTCTGGGGTTTGAATTAGTCAGAGGGGCCTGTACAAGGACCAGGAGGCAAGACTCACAGGAGAAAATTGACACCTAAGAAAAGAAGAACTATTACATTTTGGAGCTTGCAGAGGAACAGGTGTTAGATAAGCACATATGACAAACAGACCCTGTTTGATCTCTCTAAGAAGATTTGACAAGTCAGACACACAGGAGCCATAAATTACCTGTAATGGCAAAAATTACATCAGTTATAACCTTTTAAGCAGTTCTGGCTCATACTGTATCAATTCATAGATAGCAATCTAAGGAGAACCAGTCTCTCTCTACATTTCCCTTGTAATATACAGCTACAAGAGTAAGCTGTGTATGATTTTCATAAGACATGATAATCATCTAACGGTTATAGGCTCCATAATATGAACCTGTTTAGATAACTGGCTCCTACTCACCGATAAAGATATTAAACATATTTATTCCTTTAAAAATGAAATGAAGATGTGATTGAGATGTCATGTTTCGGGGTTCAGAGGTCTATAATCACTCAGTCATCAAACTCTTCTGAAGCGGGAAGTTCTGACCATGAGTCAAGCATGCCAAACATTTTAGAATATCCCATAGAGACCTATGTTTTTTGTACACCTGTGATGGTTGTTTAATTTTTTTAAATTTAACTGCCCTTGAAAAGCACATCAGTGCTGCAAGCACACACTGGAAAATATTACAGAAAGAGGGGTAGTCCCCTGCTTGTATAAATCAGTGTAAAGTGATGTCAGTAGAGCTGTGCTGATTTATGCCAGCTGAAGATCTGACCCTCCAAGTTTAGAGCTGCTAAGGTTGTTTGTGGAGGCAGACTCAAGTCCTGTCCGCACTAGGATAAGAACATGATTTCAGTCATGTCTCTCCTTCATGTTGTCCTGTTGTCCTCTGGGACCCCCTGGAGGGAATATGGGAGCTAGTACAGCTCTTGCCTAAGTAGCTCTTCTTCAGCTGAAATGAGAGTTTGGGAGTTGAGGGATAAGACCTTCCAGTCCTGGCTTCGCTTATTGTGACATGTCTGTTGCATGTAGCACACATTTTTTACATTGCCTCAGTTGAGAATGAAGGAACTTGGCAGATAGGGGGATGGAGCCAAATTGATTTCAACATCTGTGACAGCATAGCAGAGACCGTATTGCAGCCATAATGCTAATGTAATCCTTTCCTGGATAATCCAGATTTTGCAGGGTGCATTAGCATTTACTAAATTTTACCACACGGTACCTTGATTTGCAGCTTGGAGATTGTTGTAGGGCTCTCTTCCTGTCCTCTTTTATATGAATTATAAAAGAGTAGCAGGTGGTAACTGGCAGTGGAAGTACACTGATAAAACTGACTTTTCTAATAGCAGTGATCTGATGTCCTCTGTGATTTCTTTGGGTACCTACAGATGTTTAGGGGAGAAACTCTAACTCATGATGCTTTACATAAAGCGCTATGAGCTAGATCCTCCCCATGTCCCAACAGACATTTTGTTGGGTCAGGAGGGCTCAAGCCTGCCTCCACTGGGCCTGGAAAGCAGGTGGGAGTGCTCCCAGCCTCCCAGGAAGTTGCCAAACCACCCTGCTCCCCAACTTTGCCCTGCCCTCAGCTCTCGCTGCGGCAAAGCTGAGCCAGCAGCTTTGTGCTGCTCCCCTCAAGAGGCTTGGGCCGGGGGTGGTGGAAGTGGGGGCTCCCTTCTCCCAACCCTGGCCCAAGCCTCTTGACAGCAACAGCACGCAGCTGCCGGCTGGGCTTTGCAGTGGCTGGAGCTGGGGGTGGGGGGGAGTGGAATAGACCCCCCCTCACCTTGTGTGCGCATCCTGGCACCCCCAGCACCCCAGCTGGGGTAGCTGGTGATGGTGCCTGTGAGATGAGGGGGCTTCATTCCACCCTGCCCCCCACCAGCTTTGGCCATGGCAAAGCCCAGCTGGCAGCTGCATGCTGCTGCTGGCAGGAGGCCTGGGTGGGGAGTGTGGGGAAGGGAGCCTCCACCACCTTGTGACTCCACCCAGTTAGCCTGGCTGGGGTATTGGGGGAGCCAGGCCAGGCCTGTGAAGTAGGGGCTCTCTCTTCCCCAACCTCCTGCTTGGGCCTCTTGACAGTGGCAGCACACAGCTGTCAACTGGGCTTTGCCATTCCCAGAACTGGGGGGTCAGGGTGGCACAGAGCACCCTTGCCTCACAGGCCTGGCTCAGATCCCCTCAATACCCCAGCCAGGGTAGCTGGGGGTGGGGGGGGAGGCAAGGGGGCTCCCTTCCACTCCATCCCCTCCTGCAGCTCTGGCCATGGTAAGCCTAGCCAGCAGCTGTGTGCTGCTCCTTCCCCTGCTGCACAGGAAGACTGTCTCCTCTCTGCGGCAGCCCCACACATGTGAAAAATTAACCTTCAAGGGAACCTGAACAGAAGTTTCCTAAGGCGTTCTGCTCTACAGCGCCTTTAGCTAATAATTGATTTATGGAGGGTTGTTTTTTTTGCATGATCAGCCATTTTATGTCACTGCTGTTGAGTGCTTTATGAGGTCAGAAAGTACAAAAAGTGTAATGTGTATGTGCCGTTTGTGATCTGCTGCCCTCTTATATGACCAGGGAGAAAATATTGCATTGTTTGATTATAAGAAATGCTTCTCTATCTCTTTACTGCTGTGTTTCTATCTGATGCTTTAAATAAATCACTGCAACTTTTGATACCTTTTACAAGTAGTCTAAAAGCTACTCACTTTGATCACCCAGGTCAGTATTCAGGCGGGGTTTTCCAGTGGCAGGATAGACTGACCCAGCTTGGGTCCAAGGTGAGCTAGCACTAGGACCTGTCTGGTCCTAGTGCCATGTCCACTTCTCCTTGCTGTCTCGCAGGCAATGCTGAAGCCCTCCAGTGGTTCCATGGGCTGGATCTGGCTCAGGGACTGCACGTTACTGACCACTGAAGTAGGTGGCTAACTCCCACTGGTGATCTACTGTGATCCAGATTAGAGATGCTTAAGTATCCAGAGTGACCTCACCCTTGACTCAAAGCAAGGATCTGTCTTGGCCCAGTAAATTTGGCCAAAAAATGATCTGGTGGTGCCAATTTTTCACACGGTAGCCTTGTAGTTACCATACTGTCACAGGGGCCAGGGTTATAGGCCTTTCTCAACATTAAGGGGTTCAAATCTATATTAGCCATTTCCTAAGACAGAGTATCCTAACTACCAAGCTTCTGAATGGTCTGGCTAGGGGCACCACCTTTCCTTCCTGTTGTAGCTGGGACACTAGAGAAACAAGAATTTAGAAGTAAAGAAGCCAGAAGTGAAGAACAAGCAATAAAAGAGTTTTCCCTGTAGTCCTGTAGCAGTCAAGGCAATCCTCTGCAAGGAAATTAACCCTAGCAGGGTGAACAACACCCCTTGGACAAGGCATCTCAATGCCTATGAGAACATACAAGCTTTCAGATTAACCTGCTGGAAGTTTATCAACCTAGTTTCAGCTGATTGAAACCCAGTTGAATGAAAGCTGTACAAGAACTGGATGGAAAGAACTGTCTGCAGACAGCCTGTGCTGCTGAAAGCACCCAGCCAGGGGGGCCCAGTGTACTCATCCCAATGTGCTTCGCAGGCCCCCTTGTCTGCCTAGAAATGGGTGGTCAAGGGACTATGCCTCCCTTCCTAAGAACATCCTCTCTCTCTTTGCTGTCAGCAGAGTAGGTCTCCTGTCTGAGGTAGCTGAGATTCTGGCTGTGATAGGAGAGATTTGCCTGCAGGTGCCTGAGGTTGCATCCCCACCATTGTGGCCACATCTGGGGCTCTGGTGGAGGAGCTTTCCCTGCCATGCTGCTGGGGCTCCACAGGAAGCTCTGCCACTGCAGCCAGAGCTTGGAGCTCTTGAGCCCTGTGGGGAACAGGGGTTTTCCCTTGGGTGACACTTCAAGCTGGCATGGCATGACACTTCAGAGGTCTCAAGTGCTGTGGGGGTGGGGGTGGGGAGGGAATCACCCTCCTCTCCTCCCCCGCATGGCACATTAAGCCTCACACTTGCAGCCCTACATCAAGGGCAGCATTGAAATCCCAAGGGCTGGTTGGGGACCATGGAGGGAGGTGGTGGGGGGAAGGGGTAGGTGCAGTCTGGGATGCTGGAAGTCAGCATGGCAACTTCACTTACTTGAAAAACTATACAAGCATTTGATCATCTGCTTGAACTTCACTCAGAGCTGAGTTAATCCTTGTGCCATGAGGATGACATTGTGCCCACCACGGTTAGTCCATCTGAAGCTCCATTAATGCTTGAACACCTTGCATTTTAAACAGATCAGCTGTGATTCATCCATTTTAAATGTAACACTTGTACCTACTCTATATGTAGGAACCTATATACTTGTATTGAATAAGCATCTAAGTACAGAGTAGTTTAGCTCTGATGAAGGGCAGTATATACAAAATGCACTATTCCCCTCTTAGTAACTCATAGAAGATAAGAAAAGAGACCTTACACTGAACACAAAGAATCAGATTATTTTCTTATCCATATGAGGATCAGGAGTCACTATTGAAATCAGTAAGTTAAACTAGTGCAGAGGTTCCCAACCCTTTTCTTTTTGCATAACTCTCTTTCAGATTTACCAGTTGCCCGTGCACCCCTCCCAGCATACAGTTTATATTTTAACCACTTAAATGCCAGTTATTATTATTATGGAAATTTAAATCCACCATTACACAATTTCTCCCACGTACCCCCCAGAGATGTCATGTTTATCCCAGGGCAACATTGCCTCTAAGGTGCAGCAGTCTGTGAGCATGCTGCTTCAGTCCATGAGCACACCGCTTTGGTCCGTGAGCATGCCGCTTCAGTCCATTCCCGAATTGGTCCTGCCTCCCCCTTTCGGCACATGCCACTTTGGTCTGCCCCACAGTATAACACAGTATAACAACAAAAGATGATACTATAACCTTTATTTACCAAAGTGACTCCCATCTACCTTTTTCTGTTTTCCAAACAGAATATACAGTGTCCAGGTTAACAGACTTTCCTGATGCTAAGTGAAGTTTAATTTGCATCAGCTTGTCCAGATTATCAATTTCTAAACGATTTCTAGACTTTGTTTTTATTGCCTTCATGAGGCTAAACCCTTTTTTACAATCTGCACTAGATGCCTGAAAAGTGGAACAGATGTCAACAAGTAATGACAGTTCACTAAATTGTTCCTGTTGTAGTATGTAGGTGACCATGTCTTCAAAGGTCTTTATTGCCCCAGTTTTCATCTTCTCATTAACAGTTAATTTAGAGTCTGCATATTGTTTGCATAGGTCCTCCTTAAAAGTTTCTACAGATTTATTTAGCAAGGTGCTATATCTTGTTGCCAATGTTTTCAGCTCCTCATGCCCAAAAGAGAAATCATTCCTGTTTGATGAAGAGGAAAAAGAGTCCTTATCGAAAATTGACCATTCTTTCAAGTCACCTTCTGGAAACCTGTTGTTCATGTGGTTACACGTATGCTCAATGAATTGAATAACTGTTGTTGTGTCAACAGGTGACTCAAATGATGACAGCAAGGTTTGAATGTCTTCAGAAAAAGGTAGTCTCACCAAGATACTGTGAACAAAGTTTGGCAATTCTAGCTTTGGCAAACTGAAATGCTTGTACTGTTGTTAGTGAACTTTGTTGAAGCATTCTGCACAACTCAGCCAGTTCACCTATGACATAATTTAGTATGGCCAGTGCAACATGATACTCTGGTTTCTGCAGTGTGTCCAAGCAGTATTTGTGAATTGGGTTGTTGTCTTCAGCCACTGTTGTGTGCAGTAGTCCATCAACGCTGTAATTCTTCATTGAGGCACTAACAACAAAATGTCTAGAGAGCCATCTGACCTCATTCAGTGGCCTAAATGAAACTGTTTCACACTCAGCAGCCTTAAATATTTCTTCAAACTTAGATTTTTTTTTTACAGAAGACCTACTAAAAAGTGTGTATAGGGTCTGTAGTAGAGTTTCAATGCACCTTATCATGGTGCACATACCACAGTTTGGGACCCCTGCACTAGTTTATAGCAAGTATGAGTGAACAGTCCAAACTCTTATTTAAAGTCTCAGCAAAGGTCATAGATTAAAGCTAACCTAAAATATTTAAAAATATATAATTCCTAATGGAAATTCCTAATATTCTTATTGTGACATGACAACTGGAATGGTGCTGGAATCCTACCTATCCAAATAAATATTACAGTAGCAGTATGTTTTGCCTCCTTCTTGCATATACATAGTGTTGCCTGATCCAATCCCAGCTGTCATAAGCCCTAACTTAATTGTGCCCCTTTATCTTTCCTTCAGCTTCCTGATATGTCTTTGGTGACTACTGATAATTTTCCCACCTTATATATGTTCAATGTTCAGTCTCTATGTTTGTCTGGTATCAGTGCTAACTTTCTCGTATAAATTACTGATAATTCATACTACTCCTTTTGATATGGATGGTAATGTCAATACATTTTCTTGTTCCTATATTTGTTTCTTTTCGTGTTTTGTTTTTTGTATAGAGTGCTGCTTCTGCAGCCCTCTTGCTCCCCTTCAAATGTACATTTCAGACATATTTTCCCTTTCAGCCATATTGCTCTTTTTTCTAGCCAAACTTATTATTTTGCCACTTCCTGCTACATCTGTTAGTATACTGTGTCAGACTCAGTGATGTCATTCTCCCTTTCTCTCTTTCTCCCACATGTGCACATGTGCGTGCATGCGTGTGCGCGTGCACCCCCCCCCCCTTTAACCTATGTCCCCATTGCTCCACTCGACCTGGGGATTTTTTTTCTGTTCTTACTGACAGTCTTCACATTTCTTACATACGCTGAAATGCTATACTCTCCTGATACTGGAATAATGAAAGAGCAAATGCACACTTATGTAAACATGCTGAAAGTGAA
>NW_017729006.1:33625980-33670750 GCF_001723915.1 Gavialis gangeticus | reverse complement strand
CTTTAACCTATGTCCCCATTGCTCCACTCGATCTGGGGATTTTTTTTCTGTTCTTACTGACAGTCTTCACATTTCTTACATACGCTGAAATGCTATACTCTCCTGATACTGGAATAATGAAAGAGCAAATGCACACTTATGTAAACATGCTGAAAGTGAAGTATTAAAGAGGGTGAGAAGGGACAGTGAAATGAAATACAAGCAGACCATCCCATGAGGCAAGTGCCAAATTCAAGCAGTAGATCAGATAATATCTCCACTAGCTGTTACATCAGTAGGAGACAACAGTGAATCAAGAATTCAGATATTAGAACAAATAGCACCGTTTAGTCAATACTGTTCCTGGAAGTTGATACTAGAGGAACTAGAGAATTAGTTTCAGGTCACTTTCTCTGGCTAATGCTTAATGCTTCACTAAAAGCAATAAAGTATCATCTGAGTTCTTAAGGTCAGATGCTCCCTCCAAATTTCTGGAAAAGATCAAATTTATGTTTTGATTTAAACTCTGCAGCTCAGGCCCATTGCTGACACTTTTTTCACCTGTAAAGCCTCTAACGTAGGTATGAAAAAATCCTTTCAATGGGTAACAAAATATAGAATAAATCCTTATCCTTTTCCTCCCCCTTGTGATTCAGAAAATAAATATCTTATTTAACTAATTGCTGTGCAGTGTTTATGTTTAATAGTACAAAACCTAGTACCAACGGTATTGCAAATGATTTTCACTTATGGTAGGAAACAATTTCTGTGGCTGGGAGACTTCAGATCATTGTTCCATGAAGCTTTGTTTTTCTGCCTTTAGTTTTTTTTCCTTTTGAACTCACTGTGACTTACAGCACAAGTGCCTGTATTTGTTGATAGAAATTGATGCAACCCTCTTCCCTTAGGATAAACATTCACTCATTTTATTAGCAATAATAAAGTTATCAGATCTATCAGTAGGAATTTTTTTTTGAGTTATCAGAAAACTGAACTCTTGCTACCCCAGAAATTTAAGCCTTGGGAGTTCAGTGGTTAGTGTGTGACTACTCTGAGGGAACAAAAGGTACCTTTCCAATTAAAGTTAATAGAGGGATAACTTCAGACACACAAAAGGAAAAAAAGACACTTATAAGTCATGGTGAGTTCAAAAGGAAAGAATTAAGGTAGACACACAAAGCATCATGGGAAGTGCTATTCAAGCTACCATGTCAAAAAGGCTGATTAACAGCAGTTCCAAGTCTACCTGATCACCAGGGAGTCTTACTGATAAAATTATTTCCCCCTCCAGAGAGAAGAATCTCCATCCTGAACTGAACAAATGTTTCACTTTTGTATAAGGATTCATGAAAAGGCAGAGAGGGGTAAAAAAAAAGAGAGAGAAAGAGAGAATAAAGGTCCATATTCACCAGAAGAGCTGAAATTTATAGCTCGAGGCTGTTTATCAGTCTTCAAGTTCTGAATGAAACTGCAAGTCATATGGCAGTGAACTGCATAAAGATCATTTCCTTCAGATTTTTTTAAAGTGGCTGTTTGCAAATACCAATGTATTAGCATTGATTATAAAAGCAATCAGGGAAATCTAACAATTCTGGCTATTTCATATGTTGTTCAGATCTTTTTAAGCTGTAGGGATTTTCTTAGAAGTCCTATACAATATTAGGCTAGATTCAGAAATTTCTGGGTGAAATCCTTGGGTGTAGGTTGTATGTAGGAGATCAGATTAGGCAAGTGTAATGCTGAATTCTGGATTTAACTTATAATGTTAACTGGGTTCTAATTGGGTAGGGGGGTATTCAATTCAATGTGGACCAAAGGAGCTTTGATTTGGCCCCTGGGGCTTGGTGAGGGTCTGGGAATTTGGAGACGGGGCAAGCAGGTTAGCTTTTTGTGTGTTTCTCTTTCATGTGGATTGTCATGCTTTGTTTTGTTTTTCTTTAGGAAGCATTCGAGAGTATTCAAGTGGTCTGTACTGCCTGAGGGGTTTTCGTGCATCCTTCCTGTGTCTGTGGTATTGGTTGTCCACTCTTTCTCCCTACCTTTGGTCTCATACGCCTTGAGGGGCTATAGCCACCTTAACTACAGCCTTCCATCTCCTCCTGTATTGCACAGGCTTCTTCCACCTTGTTGCATCTTCACTTGTCCCTTTCAGGTTAGTTTTCGTTATCTTCCCATCATTGCCTTGGTCTGATATCTTTGGATATAACTTGAAAGAGAATTACCCCTGTAACCCTGGCAGTGGTGCTACCTGGAGCCACGTCCAAATTTTTGGGATCCTGGGGCACCATTAGGTCTCAGTCTGCTCTCACTCCATCTGCAGGCTGGGAGCCACCACTCATTGGAGTCCTCTCCTGTGGTCCTCTCTGCACCAGACCACACACTAAATAATGATTTACAATAATTTATGATTTACAATAACAACTGAGAGACTGACAAATGTAACATCCCATAAATAACAAACAAAGTATATTCAATGAGCTCAATAATAATCTATACCAGCAGATAAAGCAAATACTTAGCATAGAGCAAAAGCAATTATGTTATTAGCTTTAACACTCAGGCAACTTATAACAGGTATATACACTTAATCTGCCAGGTCTCCACAAAATCACTCTGCCCACAGCAAAGTAGCCCACTGTGGAGTGGCTGCTGTTGAGCCCTGGGGAGTGGCGCTTGCTCCACCTCAAAAGAGGTGTGGTGATGCTCCTTCAGTAAAGGATACCAGGCAATCCTGGGTACTCATTAGCTGGTGGCTCTTCAGCCCTCAGTAGCAGCTGACTCAGCACCAATTCTTCTGCCAGTTGCTGTCTCAGAAGCAACTGTCCTGGTAGCAGCCACCTCCGAAGCAGCCCGGCTCAGAACAGCTTCAGCTACCCTCTCCCCAGCTCGTCTCCCCTCTTTTCCTGGGCTTCCCACCCTGGAAGTTACAGCTGTCTAATCACGTGAATGCACTCTGTGTGCACAGCCTGCTGCCGAGCCTTGTCCCAAGAGCGCAAACACCCTGACTGAGCTTGCAAGCTCTGAGGAAACCCTTCAGCACCTTTACACCCCAAAGAGTGCATGAAGTCTATTTGTGCTGTGCTGGGCAAGGCATCATTGTGGATTGACTCTGTGGAATATCTATTGATACGCTGTATCATTAGGGGCCCACCCAGCTCCAGGTGGCCGGCCAACTTCATGGGCAGATCACAGGCCTGGCCACCATTTTCACAAGCTTTTCACGGTGGGGCCCCCTGCCATACACGTCCGACTGACCAAGGGCCCCTGGTAGCCCCACACCTGCCACTGATTGGTGGAGAGAGCTGTCTATCATATGGTCCTACTCCTTGTCACTGATTGGCAGGGGTATGTCCAGCATGCAGCCCCTTGCCATGGATTGGTGGAGTGGGGTGGGGGGGGCCACATGATAAGCAGTCCTTTCAGCCAATCAGCAGCAAGGGGTAGGGCAGCAGCCATCTTGCCTGCTTGCTTTCATGCTGGCAGCCCCTCTTGTGCCAAGCTGTGTGCCCAGGAGAACTGCTGGCTTCCTCTGGGGAGCCAGTATTTTATTGTTAGTAAGATTTGGGGGGGGAGAGGGGGTTGTTTTTTTCTGCAGATTTTGCAAAGATTGCCTGATTTTGTGATTTCTGTAAAATCCAAGTGTGGCAGGGCGGGGGCCTGGGGTGCCGTGTCCTCCCCTCGTGCCCCTGCCGACCGTGCCAGATCAGGTTTCCCGCACCCTCTATCACTCTCCTGCCACGTCTTTGATCTTTAGTTCATTAAAGGGAGGCTGCCTTTCTCCCTCCCTGGCACGGTGCCTCTGATGCCTGCGCTTCTCACGCCCACGCCCGTCCAGGGTGCATACCCACACTTCTCACGCTCCCCCTGCTCATGCTCCTGGCACCTCTCACGCTTCTCGCACTCCACCTGCTCGTGCTTCCTCGCACCACGCTTCTCGCGCCTCCCCGTGCTTCTCGCGCCCCCCCGTGCTTCTCGCACTCGTGCTTCTCGTGCCCTCACCCACTGGGCCTCTTCCCTGTGCTTGCATAGCCCACACCGGGGTCTCTTCCCCGTGCCCGCATAGCCCGCACTGGGCTCCTATCCGTGCTTCTTGCGCCCATTACAGCACCCTCCCTGGCGCTCGGAGCACCCCCACCTTACTGGGGGGCTCCTGTTGAGGCCTCTTCCACCCCTACAGCCTCGCCCAAACCTCCGGTTTTAATCACAACCAAAACAGAAACTCAAAACCCCTCGGCTACAACGTAAATCTTAGGCCAACCTAGCTAATCTTCTCTCATCCCTGTCAGGGTCCTCTCTACCCTGTATCCGCACGCCAATGCACAACACTGCCCTGCTTGCTCTAACAGGGCTCGGGCTTGGGCTCAGGCTCCTTAGGCTGCCAGAGGGGAACTGACCTCTGGCCTCAGCATCCTCTGTTTATACAGGCCAGGCCCTGCCCCCTTCCGGTCAGCTGACACAATCAGTTGCTTTAGCAACTCACACCTGTGCTGCCCTATTGAGTGGCAGCTAAGCCCTTGTTACCATTATCAGTAGCAGGCACCTTAGTGCCCTGCTACACCAAGCAATCACGATTTGAGGAGGTCCCTATGTATCATGAACTACCACATCAATAGCCTTTATTCAATTGCTACACTAGTTGGGAGTTGACAATGACTTGAGCAGAAGTCTGCAGTGAATACAGCTGACTTTGTTGTATTGCAGTACTCTGAGATATGGCAGGGGTTAGGAGTGGGTGTTAGTTCTTTGGTGGCTGTAGAGCAAGAAAGACTTTTATGATTGTGGTCTTTTTTGCAACTGGATAGAAGGGGACAAAGGAGTCACTTTATCTGGCTGGGTAATTCAGGCTGGACATTGGGAATACTAGCCAAGCACATGAAAGATAAAAGACTCTATTGGAATGACATCTCAAACATCCACATTTACAGGGCAGGCAGCAGAGGATTTCAGATAACAGATACTTATTGCCTGGTGAAGAAGTCAGCAATGTGAATCTCTCTGAAATAAGAAGTTCACTCAAAGGGTTACTGTTGCAGGTTTTAGGAAGAATCCTGACTTAATTGAAATTGATGGAAATTCTCCCATTAAACCAGGTTTTTCTTGTGTAAAAATTCTGGAAAGCAATTTTAGTGATAAGTTCTTATACTATGTTAACATAATTTCTCTTTTGGACATCGATCACTTCAATAATCATATTGCTTTTTTATTTTAATTTATATTGTCTAAATGACAAAAAGAAGATTGTCATAATTTTTGTTTGAATGTTGGTTCATCCACGATTTTTGGATCACAAAGCAATGTATGCACATTATTGAGTTAAGCTTCTCAAAATTCATACAAGTTACAAGGAAAAGGGAAGCAATGTTTTCTTTTTTCGGTCTTTCCCATCCTGCCACTGGTGTCTCAGAAGACACCAAAAAGATAATTTCTCATGGTACATAGTTTGAACATGCCTTGATCCTAGATCAGCAGTTCTTTTTGTATAGGTGCATCCTTGCATTCACCTGTATCTGATTGTGGTATCAGGCCCTTAGAGAGTAATTTTAAAATACTAATAAATTTGGGGACAAGGTTTTTTTTTTCTTTTTAAAAAAATTATTCAAGGAAAACGTTTAGCAAGTTGAAGATTATTGGTAGGTTAGCTGAAAATAAAACTGAAAAATAGAGCCATACAGGACTGTTGGAGGTCATCTGGTCCAGCCCCTGGCTCAGTGCAGGATCATTCCTTCTAAACCATTCCAGAGAAGTGTTTGTCTTAACCAGCTCTTAAAATTTCCAAGAATGAAGGTCCCACAATCTCTCTTGATAATCTGCTCCAATGCTTAACCACCCTCATAGTGAGAAAATTCTTTTTAATATCCCTTGCTGTAGTTTAAGACCATTGTTCCTTGTCCTGTGCCCACAGAAAATCATTGTCTTTGCAACTGCCCTTCTGGTATCTGAAAACTTTCATCAAATCCTCCCCACTGTCTTCTGTTCTCAAAACTACTCCCAATTCTTTTAACTTTTTCTTGCAAGTCACATGTCCTAGACTGCTAATCATTTATGTTGCTCCCTATTGGGCTCTTTTTTAAATTTATCCACATTTTGCTTGAACTGTGATGCCCAAAACTGGACGCAGTACTTCCGGTGAGGCCTCAACAGTGCCAGAGTAGAAACATCACTTCCCTTGACTTGCAAGCAGCTCTCCTGTTAATACAGTCCAATATGGTATTGGGGATTTTTTTTGGAACAAGAACACACTATTGGTTCAGATTTAATTTACAGTCTACTGTAAACCCATGTCCTTTTTTTGCGTATTGTAGCCTATCTAATCCGTCCCTGGTGTGTTTTTATGCATGTAATTGGTCTGTCCTAAGTGCAGGACTTTGCACTTGCCATTACTGAATTTAATTCAATTAATTTTGGACTATTTTTCTTGTTTATAAAGGTTGTTCTAAATCCTAATCCTAGCCTCCAAAATGTCTGCATCTCCATTTGGCTTGGTATCATCTGTGAATTTATTATGTGTGCACTCAGTCCCATCCTCCAAATCATTAACAAAGGTGTTAAACAGTACCAGACCTAGGATACATGCCTGGGGAACTGTACTTGATATCTCCTCTCACTACTGTTTGAGCACAATAATCTTACCAGTTATGTATCTAATTTACAGTAGTTTTACCTAGATTGCATTCATCCATATCTTACCAAAGAGAATGTCATTGGAGACAGTATCGAAAGCCTTCCTAAATGTGAGGTATATCATATCCAATGATCTCCTCCCATCCACAGAGTCCTTTACTTTGTTGTAGAAGGAAATTGGGTTGGTCATTCATGACTTGCTCTTAATGTAACCATGTTGGCTAGTCTTGATGAATTTTCTTTTCTCTAGATGCTTAGAAATGGATTCCTCGATGACATGCTCAGTAATCTTTCCAGGTATAAAGGGTGTACTGACTGGTCCTGTGGTGCACAACTTTTGGCCCGTGAGCAGAATGAGTGGGGCAGGGCTGGTCTGTTGGCCAAACTGGGCCTACTGCACGAAGATTGGTCTTTTTGCCACCTCTGCTCCACCCTGCACACTCAGATTAGGTCCCATGCTGCCTCTGTCTGGTCCTGAGTGCCTAGATCAGGCCCTGTGCTGCCCCTGCCCTGGGTGATTGGATCAGGCCTCATGCTGTCTTAGCTGGCCCCTGAGGGCCTGTTCCAGCCCAGCTCCGTGGGTTCTCCAGGGTCTGAAAATTTGGAAGCGGGGAAGTGGCAATTAATGCTGCCACTGCTTCCCCACTGCCAAGTTTTCAGAACCGTGGCGTGCCCTGTGGGGCAGATGACATAGCACCATAGGCCAGATCTGGTCTGTAATCCTCTTCCATCCCTTTTTAAAAGATAGACAGTATATTTGCACTTTTTCATCTGTCAAAAACCTTACCCAAACTTCACAAGTTTTTGAAGAGAACAGTCCATTGCTATACATCAGCCAGTTGTTGAGTACTGTTGGATTCATCTTGTCCAGTTCCATTGCCTTGAACACATCCAACTTCTATAAGTAATTTCTGACATTTTCTTTTTCTACTCTAGGCTCCTTATCTTTATCCCTTTACTTGCTGGCAGTTGTGCTCATCATCTGGTAGTTGACCTTACTTGTGAAGACTGATGTAAAGAAGTCCTTCAATACATCAGTCATTTCTACATCATCCATTATTAGATTGTATTCTGCATTTAGTAAGGGACCTACACTTTCTGTGGTCTTTTTACTTTTGCCATATCTGTGGAATACTTTTGCTGCCTTTTATATCCAATGTTGGCTGCATCTCAATTTGTGCCTTAACTTTCATGATTTTCTTCTGGCCTGCTTACATAGTACTGTTATGCTTATCCCTAGTAATATGGCTACATTTCTACTTCCTATAAAATTCCTTTGTTGAGTTTCAGCTCATTGAAGAGATCACTACTCATCCAGCCTTGTCTCTTGTTGTACTTTCTATCCTTTCTTTGCATCAGGACCACCTGCCTTTGTGCCCTTTATATGGTCTCCTAAGATACAAGCAGTTCTCTTGAACCCCCCTTAGACTTGCATCTCATGCAGGATAAAGTCTGTTTTTTCTGAAATCCAGGATCCTTATTCTACTGTTCTCCTTCCTTTCTTTCCATAGGATCTTGAACGCTCTCATTTCATGGTCCCTCCCACTTAAGTTATCTTCCAACTTTACGTTGCCAGTTCATTCCTCTCTGTTCACCGACAGCAAACTGAGAAGAATTTTCTCCTTGGTTGGCCTCTCTACCATCTCTGACCAAAGGTGATACTTTAACACGCTCCCAAAACTTGTTATACTGCCTATGCTAGTCTCTCAGCAGATGCCACATTAATTAAAATCCTCATCAGCACCAAGTCCTGCAAAATACTTAGCTGTTTGAACAAAGCCTTGTCCTTGGTGGTCTGTAGAACTATGTACAGACAGTCAAAAAGCCCAAGGCTGAATTGATTCAGTCTTTGCAGGTTAGTCTAAGTTGCAGAAATTAAACTGAGAAGCAAATGTGCGCATTCAGTTTTGATTCAGGAATTGCAGCCACATGCCTGCAGTGGCTCAGGCCAGAAGTCGGGGGGCACTAGAGCATGCCTGCCAGCCACTGCCAAAGGGACAGGACTGACACTCTAAGGCTTTTCTCCGCTCCCTGATTGAGTGAAGGGGGCACGGCCAGGCCCCTGCCCAGGGCTAGCATGCTGAGGCTGGGGGGGCACTTTAACCCTGCCGCTGTCACCTGCGTGAGACCCCAGCCCAAGTCCCAAAGCTTCAGCTGTCAAGGCATTAGCTGCTCCATCCAGCACAATCCACTACCTCTGTTCTCCCCCCTTCTCCCCTAAGCAAATGACTGCTGCTAACTACTGCAATACTAAATCAGGCACCCAAATTTTTCTGCAAACTTTTGGCTGAAGGCAGAATTGTGAGAAAGGTCATTTTTAGTCTGCTCCCAGGTACCCTGAGTCAGCTGGGTTGAGCCTTTATCCCATAGCACTGTTTATTAGCCTTGCCTAGGTCTAGGGAAGCTTGAGGCTGACAAAGATGAGAGGAGAGGGGCACACATATCTCTTGCAGAGTCGGCCAGCAAAGCCTGGGATGCAAACCTCCCTGGGAAGGGGGCTGGCAGCTGCTTGGACCCACTTCAGTTTCTACTTTGAAGTGAAGCATTGGGTTGGAGGGGGAGCAGAAAGCAGGCGGGGGGAATGGGCTTTGTGGAATGTTCAGCCTGCATCTGATTTATTAGGCAGGTGGGGATGTGGGGGGAGGGGTGTGGGTGGGTGTACAGGGAGTATGTGTATGTATGTGGGGCAGTGTGGGAGAGCATGATGGGTGCATGTCTGTGTGTGTGGGGAAGGTGTGGGTATATGTGTTTGTATATGTGTGTACATGTCTGGGGGGGGAGTCTGTGTATGTACAGTAAAAGCTCTGTTATCTGGCATCCCCCGGGAATGGGGGATGCCAGATAACAAAATATGCTGGTTAATTGAGCGGCCCCAGCCGCTGCTTCTCACACCACATCTAGGGCATCTCTGCCCATCCCGTGGGCCCTGAGGGAGGCGGGCTCCACACAGCCTGTTATTCCCCTGGGCCATGGGGGCTTGGCAGCAGAGGCTGCTTTGCCCCTGGCCATGGGGGCTGGGAGAAACTGGAAGTGCCGCAGTGGGCACTTCCAGTTTCACTTTATCTTACAAGCTGGCGTGCCAGTTAGCAGAGCATGCTGGCTTGTAAGATGCTGGATAGTGCAGATTTTACTGTATCCATGTGTGGGTCTGGAGGGGTGCATGTGCATATGTGCCTATGTGTGCCTGCGTTCACACGTGGGTGTGGAGGGGTGTGTGTGTGTGTGCACGTCTCCATGTGTGTGTCCAAGTGTGGGTCTGGAGGAGTGTGTGTGCATGTGTGTGTCTGTGCACACGTGTGTATATGTGCATGCACATGCATGGGTGCGGGCACTGTGTCTGCTTCCTGAGCACCTCAAAGGCAGCACCGATGGTATGTATGCGGGTGTACTCCCAGGTATTGGCCAGCAGCTGTCAGGTCTGCTGCAGGGCTCAACAGGGGAGTGGGGCATGGGGGAGGGGGACAATAGCCTGGGATGGACTGCCCCTCCAGGCAAACTGCGGCTGACAGCATGACAGCTTCAGGGGAAGAGCTGGGTCAGCCTGTTCATCCAGCCAGGGAGGGGGTGTATGTGTGTGCCTGGTTGGGGGCAGGTGTGGCAGCTACGACCTGAGAGAGGCAGAGAGTGGGATCGAGCCCCACACCTGGCTGGCAGTATAAGGAACCTGCAGCTGGCAGGAGAGGTAACATGGGATAGCCTGTGCATGAAGCAGCTCTGTTGCATCAGGAGGCTGAAGAGGAAGAGCAAGGTGCATGCCCTGAGGGTCCAGGGGGCCCCAGTTCACACAGGCTGTGGCTGGCAGGGCAGCGGCACAGAGCCAACACTAGGGCTGTGCAAAATGGCACCGTTCCATTTTGCCTTCAGTTTTGATGGTTCGATGGAACAATGCTCAGTTTCAAATTTCATTTCAAGTCGAAATAGCTGTTCTGTTCCATTGAAACAGAAAAGCTGTTTTGACGCTGTTTCAACATTTCACTGGGGATCAGGAGTCAGCCCAGCTAGGCTGCTTTCCCATCCCTGGCGCTAGATTGCACAGGGGGTGGGAGGCATCCCAGCTAGGCTGCTTCCCCATCCCTGGCACTAGATCATGTGGAGGGTGGAAGGCAGCCCAGCTGGACTGACTTCCCATCCTCATCCTATGTTCGAAATATTTCGACTTTCAAAACATTTTGACTAGCCTCATTTTGTTTTGAGGCTATTTAGACGGCCTTTGTTTCGTTCTGATTTTTCTGTTTCGATATCGAAATTGGTCAAAACAGTGTCAAAATGAAACGGCCAGTGAAATTTTGCACAGCCCTAGGCGACACCACTGCAGCTGTGGGCAGGCACCTCGGTGGTCAGACAGGTCTCACGGATGAGCCCCCCATGCCCACAGATGCCCAGGCTGGCTTTGTGCCCATGGCCTTTGAGTCAGCCTGGGCAGCCGCAGACACAAAGGGCTCATCCCACACAGCCAATCCAGCTGCAAAGGCACCCACCTGCAGCTGTAGTGATGCTGCCTCCATGTTGCTGCCCAGTCAGTCGCTGCCCATGTATGCCAGGCCCCTGCTGCCATGGAGGTGCTTCATACACAGGCTGCTCCATGCCTCCTCCCCCTCCAGCTGCAGATTCCTCATGCCACTGGGCGGGTGCGGGGGTCACTTCTGCTATCTGCCACCCTCAGGTTGCTGCTACCATCCCTGACTCCAACCAGGCACACACATACCGCCCCCTGCCTACACAAGAAGGCTGACCCGGCACTTCCCCTGGAGCCATCATGGTGTCAGCCAGGGTTTGCCTGGGGAAGACAGTCCCTCCCAGGCTGTTACTCTCTCCCCCCCACCTTCCCCCACATCTTGCTCTTCACTTGAGTGAAGAGCAGGGGGCATGGCTACACCCTGACCCCAGCTGGGGCTTACTGGGGGGCGGGCAGTCTCTCCCAGGCTTCCCCCCCGCATCCCATGTCCCATCCCACATCCTGCCTCTTCCAGCAGGGAAAAGTCTGGCAGGGGCTGCCTCCTCCTCCTCCCTCCAGAAAGACCCAGCTGTGGTCCACAGCTGGTTTCCCGACCCCCACCCCCTTGTCAGCCAGCCCTCACTGCTCTGGCCAGGGAGGACAGGGGCAGGGCCAGTCCTGCTCTCTGGAGCAGACAGCACAATCCAGCCCATGGCTGGAAAGCATGCTGGGATGCTGTAGTCTTCTACTTGGGACTGTGGTTTCACTTGAACGGGGACAGAAGTTTGACCTAAATCATAGATTCATAGATGTTTGGGTCAGAAGGGACCTTAGCAGATCATCAAGTCCTCCCTCCCTCTTTTTTTTTTTATCCATGGAAGGGATCTAGTACATTATGGTAAAGGGAGAGCTTCAGAGTTTTCAGTAAGCAGCAGGTTTTTTTTCTCTCAGTGTTGTGTATAGTTAAAGAAGAAGCAAAGAGAGAAACTTCAGCAAATCTAAGATGATCTTGACATAGAAAAGTTTAACAGTTGTCATCCTCAGTTAATCCTGCATGGTTCTTTATCAGTTAAGTCTGGTACTACATTCAACCAGGTTTATCTCAAACCAGTTTCAGCCATTTTGAAACTGGTTTACGTGCACTGAACTTCTGCTCTGTTACAGGTTCAAATCAGTTTCTGATCACTTGAATCGGCTTATGTGTAACTTCTGTCTCTAGTCTAGAAGACTGGAGCTTCCTGTCCCTAGGGAAAAAATGTCCACGCTCATGTGGATGTGGCCAGAGAGGGTAAAAACCTTTCCCAGCAGATCAGAAAGGATACTGCATGTCCAAGATGCAGAGTGGAAGAAGTTATAGGTAAGTCTGTATGCAAAGAGATCAGAGGAGCAGATGAGGGGTTGCCATCCTTGATGAAACAGAAGAGAGTGAGGGCAGCATAGAAGACAGATAAGGATGGAGAAGTAGGGAGGGACAAGGTTGTACATGGCTTTGAATGTAAGAGTGTGAACATCATAGCAGTGATAAGACAGTGAGTCAGAGGAAGAACCCAGATCTGGATCCCAGAGGGACAAACTCTGAAAAGTGGTGCTCTTATCAGATTCCTTAGAACAATCACTAAAGCAAACAGACTTTTGGGTGTGGGGAGGATGGAGAGGGGGCACAGAAAATGGCTTTCCAAAATCAAAGGCTTAAGCAAGCATCTGAGTGGAAACTTCTTAAAGGCACTGTTTCATTGCAAAGTGAGAACCAAATTATCTTCTCCACATCTTCCTCTATTTCATCTATGGAAAGTCTTCAAAAAGCACAAACTATTTTGAACACACTATGTTGTGAATACATGTTCCAGCATGAACAATTAACTGAGGTTAAAATCATCCACAAATCAATTATATTTTAAGTACATCAGTGGCAAAGGTGATGTTATGTGTGTGTGGGGAAGGTGTGGGTATATGTGTTTGTATATGTGTGTATGTGTCTGGAGGGGAGTCTACGTATGTACAGTAAAAACTCTGTTATCTGGCATCCCCCGGGAATGGGGGATGCCGGATAACAAAACATAACAAAAGTTTTTGCGCTGCTACTTTGCAATGTGGAGAACAGCTGAACTTGCAGTATGCAGCCGTGACACCACATACCGCATAGCCGTGCTCATCCGGACACAGTCTCTATGTTAAGGTCCTTCCTGAGGGCCATTTCTGTTGTAATGCGTATGGAAAACCTGACAGTATCAAGTTAAAGCAGTGGTACCCAATCTTTTCTTTCTGCAGGCTGGATGAGCAGTGCCAAGTCAGTCTGTGGGCCCGATCCAGCATGGGGGTGGGCATGGCTAGGGCCCGGGACCTGTTCCTAGCAACTACCTGCCTAGGGCTTACTCCCAGCATGTATGGCAAGGGCCCAGGCCCTTTATGTGGGGCTGACCAAGCCAGGGCCAGTCCAACTGCACGGGGCTTAGAAATTTGGTGTCAGAGAAGCAGTGGCCACTAAATTTGCAGACCCAAGGGGAGCCCAATTGGCTGGATGACATGGTTCCACAGGCCATATCTGGCCTATGGGCCAGGGGTTGAGCACTGCTGAATTAAAGAAATAATGTGAGTAATTTATGACAGATGAATTATATGCATGGTGTTCCTCAGTGCCCCCCCCCAGTTTCTTTGTACTTCATTTGATACTGAACCCTTGGGGCCCAAAATTAAAAATCAGCTAAAAATTATATTTGGAAAACTAATAGTTTTGTTTAAGAGCAATAATTTCCAACAGATAATTAACTTTAACAGTTTGTAATAGAATACTATATTAACCAAAAATGCTATTCTTCTTTTGGTTATAAGATTAACACAACTTCATTGGTTATGTAGTAGGAAAACTCCATTATAAGTGAAAGGAGAATGGGGTATAAGATAGCTTTTCAGTTACTTTCCTTCATGGGGGTTAAAAAAAGAAGAAAAAGAAATGTAGCAAAAACTGTATCCAACTCCCATATGTTCTAAAAGTACATTGTTTGGCATTTCTCAGGATACCAGAGTGCAGGAAGCCTTGATTGCTTTTCTCCAAAGCCTTATAAAGAAACAAAAACAGCAAAAGATATTACAGAAAGTATTGCAACAAAAAAGTGTTTCTTGGATGTAAGACACCTTCCTGCTCATGGTGCTTTGATCTCAAAAACAAACTATGGAGAATAAACAGTGTAATTCTTTTTATACACTAACACTTAAGAGTGGGGTTGATGAACTTCTGGAGAACTAGCATAACAGGCATGCTATTTTCATTTGTTAAATTGTTTTGACAAGGGCATATTTCATTTAAAGAGGCTGTTTTCTATTCCTTCCCTTTCTGCTCTTTTAAAAGCATGATCAGCCAACACAGTACTTCTCAGCTCAGCTTCCAGGCTAGCCAGAGTGGAAAAAAATCACTTTAATGTTCTCTACTTCTTTTTTTTCAGGGGGACATAAGGGAGAAAAGCGTGTAGACATTATAGCTTCATATTTGTGAGTTTTGGCTCTGTCGCCTTTTCATTAAAAACCTTTATTTCCATTTAACTTGCCAAAGAAAATTCCTTCCGGTATTAAACATTATTAATATATACTGTACGCATTAGAGATGGGAGTATTGATTTGGAAAACGTAAGAAACCAAACGTGTCATCTTATCTAGAGCTGAACATTTGTGAAGGTTCTGAAATGTCTGGTTAACATTCCTCCCCTGTCTCCTGCCTTTTAAAACTGTTTTTAGTATATCACTACCTTCACATTCCTTGTGGAACTGGGATTGAAACTGTCATAGAACAGCGAGAAGTTCACTTTAGTATTACTGGCCCACCTGGCAGTAAAATACACTGGAAAACTCCTTAAATACCTATTCTTGCAAGAGAACCTCTTCCCAGTTTACAGACTCCAAGACTTTTGTCAGTTCGGTAAGTGTGTAAACTTTGGTTGTGCCAGGAAATTGGGCCTGGGATCTGAACCTTTTCAGATTCGCTTCCCAAGTCTCTGTCTCTAGATCTGCAATATGTATTTTAGGGAGCGACTTAATGCTCTGAATCCTGGGCTTGAAGTATCTACATGTCTTGGAATCGCATGTTCAAATCCCAGCAGTTATTAACTCAGATATTTGACTTTGGGTTTAATTGAGTGCCAGCTTAGTTTTGGGGTTTTTCATGGGAGACCTTAAAATATCTTGGTCTTGTCTGGAGTGGACGCTTGCAATCCCATGACATTAGAGTTTGGTGGTGCTTCTTGGCCAAAATACCCTTTCCTCCCACAGTTTAATGCCTATTGTCTGGCTGCTTCCTTCCCTTTTACATTAATTGGATTTCAGCGGTTGCATGGTTGTAAGCATTAAAGGGTCTGTCTGCTGGAGAGACTAGATCCTCTTCTCAGCCCACAGACTGGCTGACGGGGCTGTGTGTGGAGGAGATCTATGAGGTTTAGACAGGTTAGGCAGTGATGACAAGAATCTTACACAGTTGGTGCTGCTACAGCCTCCCCTCCACCCATGGCTGCCACGTCTTTCTTTGGCAGGAATGAATTGTGGCTGTGTGTAATTGTGGCTCTGAACTTGGGCAATCATACAGACATGCTCTGCAGCATGTAGGAAATGAAGCTCAAGTTTCCTGTGCACGTTTCTCAGATTCTGCCCTTTGACCACGTGCTCATGGTCTCCTTTATGCACAGAAGGGTTGAGTGGGCTGGAGTTTTCCTAGTGGTTACTGAACAATTATATGCAGTTGGGAGATAAATGTTACTATAACACAGGCTGGCCCTTCCTGTGGGAATGAGATTAGCTATGGCCATTACACCATACGTTAGCTTATTCCACCATAACATGCCTTTAGTCTTTACAAGGTAACTGTACATAGCAGTTTGAACAGCACTTCAAGCACAAAAAGGGTTGTTATAAGAAGATGGTGATCAAATGGTCTTTGATGTCACAGGGGACATGATCAGAAGGAATGGTCTTAAATTACAACACAGAAGAACTAACTGTGGGGGCTGTTAAGTAATGGAATAGATTGGCTAAAGGAGTTGTGGAATTTCCGTCAGTGTAACTTTTTAAGTGCACGTTAGACAAACATTTGTCTGGGATCGCTTAGAAAGGGATGATCCTGCTTTGAGCAGGGAGTTGGAATAGACAACTTACTGAGGCCCCCTTGAGCCCTATTTTTCTATGATTTTGCTTTAGGAAGAAAGACATTTGTTTAACATTTAAACTACAGGGGAAAAGGAGAAGTACCCTACCTTTTACAGGCCAAATCCTGCCATCCTCATTCGGTCACACATCCCTAGGAATATGTATGAACATTGGGAATATAGTGTTAAAGACTGAGATTCAGCAGAAAACTTAGTTACCAAACATCCTATAGGAGGACATATTGGCTAGGTACACACAGTCATAGAGCTTGAGGCTGAATTTATTCAGTCTTTGCAGGTTAGTCTTAAGCTGCACAGCTTGAACCGATTAGCAAATGGACAGACATTCACTTCTGATGCAGGAAATGCAGCCACATGCCTGTAGTGGCTCAAGCCAGAGACCAGGGGGTGGAAGAGCATACCTGCCAGCCATTGCCAAAGGGGAGGGAACAGAGAATTTTCCCCCCTTCCTGCTGGAAGAGGGGGTGTGTGGCCAGGCACCAGACCAGGGCTAGCACACTGGGGTGGGGTTTTAAATCCCCTCACTGGCCCACATGGGACTCCAGCTGGGGTCTGTGGTGGGGGGAGAGCAGTGCTCCCCCGCAGCTCGAGGGAGGCAGGGGGCAGCTGCTGCTAGACTGAGGAGGTGTGGGTGGGGAAAAAGGTAGTGGCATCGAATTCATAAAAGCTTGAACAAGAATAGTCCTTTCTCTGAAACAAGCATGTATTGAACACAGGACACTGCAATGTCAAGCCCACGGCAGGGCAGCCAAAAACCATCAGCTAAGCTAGGATACAGCCCAGTAAAACACAGTGAGAGTGCACACAACTTTATCTAACTTAATTGGAATGTAATAAACCCAAAAGATAAGTCCTTGCTTAGGCGGTCCAATCTTCTACCTTTTACAGCTTCTGCTTTATAATGTAAATGTAGTTCACTGCATTCTTTTGTCACGCTAGCTCAAGCTGTCTGTGACCCTCTCCTCTTCCCTTAGCTCCGTCTCCAGCACATACATGTGATGATTGTGCCAGATCTTTGCCGACACCTCCCACCTCACCATCTGGTCCTTTCCCAGTTCCCCAGCCTCTTCCTCTCCTCCATGGCCTGGGGAAGCTGAGGGGAATCATGCCCTCTCCCCTTCCCCTTATCAACTGCTTACTTTAGTCTCTGCCAGAGGTGGGAGGGGGTGGAGTCTTCTTTTCAACAAATGTCATATCTTGTCCCTTCCTCCAGTAAGTCTCTGGATAGGAAAACACATTCTGCTAGCTAGGTGGGTCAATAACTGAGAAATAATCAAAGCTATCAGCCCCATACTGTAGTCTGCATGGCTCTTGGATTAACATTTTAAGAAGGTGCTAGTTACCTTGCTGTGCAGGCAGTGGTTTGGCAAGCAGTTGTTTGTTAAAGAACTAGCAGGGGCTGGCAGGGGGAAAATAAATCTCCTCCCTTCCCCCTTCACCATGCCAGCTGGTGTCTGGCCATGCCCCCACCCCTGCGGCTGAAGCAGGGCCTTAGTGTCATAGATTTTTAGGGTTGGAAGGGACCTTGGTAGATCACTGAGTCCACCCCCTGCCCTGGGCAGGAAAGAGTGCTGGGGTCAGATGACCCCAGCCAGGTTTTTGTAGCATCTCCTCTTAAAGACCTCCAAGGTAGGGGAGAGCACCACCTCCCTTGGAAGCCCATACTAGACTGTGGTAACCCTTATCATAAAGAAGTGCTTCCTAATGTCTGTCTAAATCTGCTCTCTGTCAGTTTGTGGCAGTTGTTTCTAGTTACTCCAAGTGGCACCTTGGTAAACGGAGCATCTCCTTTACCTTGCTGCCCCTCCCCACTGAAGAATTTGTAGACGACCACTGGGTCCCCTCTCAGCCCTTTCTTACGAAGGCTGAAGAGATCTAGGTCCCTTAATCTCTCCTCACAGGACTTTTCCTGCAGGGTCTTAACCATATGAGTGGCCGTCCTCTAGACCCTCAACATTATCCACATCCCTCTTCAAGTGCAGTGCCCAAAACTGGATACAGTACTGCAGCTGCAGCCTTACCAATGCCACACAGAGGGGAAGTATCACTTCCTTAGACCTGTTCGTGATGCACCTGTTAATGCATGAAAGAGTGCAGTTAGCTCTACTGATTGCTTCGACACATTGTTGATTCATGTTCATCTTTGAGCAACTATGACTGAGATCCCGTTCTGCTGCTGTGCTTATCAGAAAGTCGTTTCCCAATCTGTGTGTGTGTTGGTGATTCCTTCTCCCCAGGTACAATACTCTGCACGTATCTTTCTTAAACCACATCCTATTTTGTTCTGCCCACTTTTCCAGCCTGTCCAAATCTGCCTGAATCCATTCCCTGACCTTCAGTGTGCCTACTTTGCCCCATAATTTGATGTCATCTGCAAATTTGGACAGTGTGCTCATCATGCCCTTGTCCTAGTCACTGGAGCAGGTAGCACAGCATAGCCCAACCCAGGGCTGAAAAGCACGCTGGGATGCTGGGGGACTCTGATTTAACTTAAAACAGGGAGGGGCCAGGACAGAAGTTCCATAAACTGGTTTGAACCAAATCAGTTAAGTCTGTTACTACATTCAACCAGGTTTATCTTCAACCAGTTTCGGCCATTTTGAAACTGGTTTATGTGGACTGAACTTACATTCTGTTACAGGTTTAAACCAGTTTCTGGTCACTTAAATTGGTTTATGTGTAACTTCTGTCCCTAGCCTTTAAGTATTGCTTCCTCTCTGATGCACAGTCTTCAGTGAAATCCTACAAGAATGGCTAGTTAGATCCTCAGGAAGGAAAGTTGGTCATCTTAATTTATCCACTAGTCCCAGTTATGGACCTGGTTTCTAATTAACAGTGGACACAATTCACAGGTTTTCTTATGTGGAATTTATCATTTAAAAAAAACCTGCATTATTTGGAGACTTCTTTCTATTGTGCTTTATTTATAGTTACCACAAAACTGTCTATAGTTGCACTGAGAAACTGCAAAAATTAAAACTGCTATTTTTTAATATGGAAAGCTTCTTCACTCAATAAACAGGTCTGTTTCCCTCTTTGAAACAGGGGGGGAATTATATTTAAAAATTGGCTTCTATTTCATTGGAAAATTGACCCTATTTTGCCTCCAATAATTGGCACAGCTTCCCCCCACCCCCAAAACTGAATTCTGAGTGGTCGTGCATTTAGTTGTGCACATTTCAAACACTTCTACTCTGCCTTCCTATTTTCAGGGGGCAGGGGAACATGTGTTTTGGGGCAATCTTCTCAACCTATTGTTATTTCCTCTTCTCTTCTGAAATTGCCTTCTGTGCCATGGCATTTTATAGATGATGTTAATGGAGCACAGCATCTGCACATAAACCTTTTGCCTTCAAGTTTCTCATGCAATCAGAATACAGAAACCCAGGGGTCAGGAAACAACTACTAATAACATCCTCAGCTAATTTCCTCTTAAGATTTGTCTTGACATAGTTTTCAGGAAAGTAAAGAGAAATTATGCACAACATGATGGATTTCCTGATTTTAAAAAATGCGATTGGGTAAAGGGTTTCTGAAAATCACTTTAGTAGGTTTCCAAAGCTACTACATCAGTTCAGATCCTGCCACGTTAATCCCAGGGACTTAAACACTATCAAAAAGTCAATTTCACTTAAAGATTTGTCCTGTGGCTTCTTTCCAGTAGGAAATGTTTTATGGCTTCTTTGGGGTTTTCCAGTGTGGTTCTTAATGGATATGAATACAAGCTAAACCTCATGAAACCCTTAGCTCAGCCATGTGATATGGAAGAGCTACAGGCTTGCCTGCACCTCCAGGCTTAGTAGCCTTCATTGATAATAAGCAATAAATACAGGCATGAGAGGGAGTTCCAGGAAACATCAACATATCAACGTGATACTTGATGCTATTCTGAATGAACTGAAGAGCCATCTTAGGTTGGGCTGCAGCAGACTGACGATGCCTTTACCTTCACCTAATGTGAAAAAGAACTGAAAAGACAAGAGGCCAGAAACTCAATAAGTATAAATCAAGGTAGCTGTGACGAGGTGTACCTGCTAAGGATTTGGTCCAGTCGGTGGCTTCAGTAAATTTCATAGCAGCCAAGTATCTTACATTTTAAAATATATATATAAACCACCCAACAGTGGACTCCCAGAGTTGGCATCTTTGTTAGCAGCTGCACCAGAGGAGCCGAGGAGTGAAAGGAAATTATGCTACTATCCCCGTCTTTGCAGGTGGTTGTTTTAGGACAGGGTTAAGGCTTATTCAGTTACCCCTGTGAGGAGGCTTGAATTTCTCCTAGCTCTGCAGATAAACCAGGTTGTGTCCGTTCATTATCAAGAAAAATCTAGGCTTCCCAAATTAAAATGAACTTAGTGTGCACTTAGTGCGAAACTTGCCCCTCCCTGAGCTCTATGGAGCCAAATTGGACAGAATTCATTGTCACTTTACAGTGCCTGCCAGTCTGTGGAGTGCAACAACAGCCTCAGCACCTTTTATGATTGGGTTTCAGGCCAAAGAAACTCAACAAGTACAGAGCCAGTAGCTCCCCACTGCTCCTCTCTATCCTGAAGAGTCTGCTTCTGCAGATGAGCAGTGCAGGAACCCTTTGGATAGCTGCTATGCTTGTGTGTGTCCTCCCCACAAATCTCTGTGCAGGGGGAACTCTCATATGAGGTGGGGGCCAGCTGTGTGAAAGGTTCGAGGTGGGCACTGTTCAAGTGGGTGACTTACAGACTTGGTGAGCTGCGTATCGTTAAAAAGTTTGCTGTCTCATTTCTGAAGGACGGTGGGTTGTTTTGATATCTCACGTGGGTTCTTCCCCTTTCAAGTGTCCCTATTTTTCAGTAAGTTTGCATTTCTTAACCTTACTTCCGAATTTCATGGGTTATTAATGGTATGTGTGTGTGTGCGGGGGAAGAGGTTGTTTTCTTTTCCTCTCAAGTTGTTGAAAGACTTGTAGCCTCAACTCGAGTTTCATCTGTAGTGTAGGAGTCTTATTCGAGACTGGTTGTAACAAAGAAAACAATGTGGCTTTTATATAAGACATAGTAGGAGTAATGAATAAATGCCATAGTGTAGTGTATTCTTCTCAGACATCTTACTCAGGGTTGTATACTGCCACTTCTTACTAGTATCCAATCACTTTTCTCTACGAATAGATTAACAAGGCTGAAGTTCTTAGACTTCATGAACTCTCCTCCCTTTCTGTCTTCTAAAAAGCTTCCCCCTTGCCAGGGGACCTTGATGGATAGCTGTTCCTTGTCTTCTAGATTCACATTATGTGGGAAATGCAATGGCTCAGTATTCCTCCTCTTCAATGTTTATACCACATTACTTGGAGATGTTGAGACGTACCATGGATTCCAGAGCCAGCAATGGACAATTTACAGCCAACTACATGTCTTCTCCTGCGTCTCCAGTTGCCTTATATAACATCCTAGTTCTGAAGAATTTACCTGTCTGTTATCTGACCTTTCACGGACTGCATAAGACCTGATTCAGTGTGGTGCGAAGGATTCTCAGCAGAATCTTAGCTCTCAGTTTGCTGTGTTAGGGAGGACTGCCTTTTCCCAGCTACTGCTTACCAGGGCACCCCTCCCTTTTATTGTGGGTGAGACAGCTGATAGTCATACTGAGGGACTTCAGAGGATTAAAAACAGATATTCTTCTTACTGGTCTGTTATGAACAAGAAATAAATAGTGCTATGCCATCCTATAGCACCTTCCATCTCACAGTGCTATGTACATATTAATGAAATTAGCCACATAATATGCTCACATAGAACCTGTTTTACTGATGAAAATAGAGGCAAAGTCTTCCTAAATATAGGGTCTGCAGCCTGTAACCACAGGCTGGGTCTGGACTGTGAAGACATTTTATAATGCCTCTGAAGCCAGGGTATTGGCAGCTTTTCAGTAATGGGGGCTTCAGGAGCCTGGCAGCTGGGCAGCATGGAGAAACAGTGGCAGTAGCTAGGTTGGAAGGGCCAAACTACCTTGGACTGGGCTGGGTAATTTTGACCTGCTGCTCCTGAAGCATTGCTGACCTCTGTCGTCAATGATTTGCCTAGGACAAATCACTTGTAGTTTTAAACAAAATAGCAAGCAACAGTCAAACTTGCATGTGTTGATTGATTAGCAGTTCAAAGGGTGTTGTTTCACATGACATCTTAAATGATATTTTACTTGAAAGCATTCTGAGGTATGGCAACATTGTGTGAACTGTGTAGAACACCTGTAAACTGTAAGATTTCCCCATGAGGAAGAACAATTTTATGGTGAGGCATTTGACTGGGCCGTAGAAGATCTACATTCAATCCTAGCTCTGCAGAAGACTGTGTCTTATGCAGAATTTGCCTTTTTTCCTTCCACACTGTCTGACTGTGCTGTTTGCTATGTTTTTGTATGACATCTATAATTATGAGCTCTACTCTTGTATGGGGGCTGTCAGTGCTACTGTAATACAAATAGTAATGGTGTCTCTACTGCACAATCTGTTGGGATATAATGGCCAAGCGATTAAGGTGCCTTGCTTCAACCCCATGGACAAGAGTTTGAACCTTGCGTTTGAACTTGTGCTGAAGGCTGCCCCAGAAGACCCAGCTGTAAATGGATATCTGGTCATTCCAGTTGGACAATCAAAGGTAGCCAGATAGGATGGTAACCACATTCCAGAAGCCTAGAACCGTTAACCACGGTAACCCAATGGGCACTTTTGCCTTTGATTGAATAGTCTGCAAGATGCCTATGCAATTTTATGGAAGTGCCATCAATTATAAAAAAACACAGAAATGCAGAGACTATTGTGACCTCATAAATACCTGCCTGGACTCCAGCACATCATAGCCAGGTACACTACATAAAGTTCCAGAAATCAGGTGTCTACTTCTTCTGTAATATATAGTTTCTGTCCCTAAAGAATAACTTTATCATGAAAGGGGTTGATTCCCCCTATTTTACATCAGCATAGCTTTACATCCCTTCACTTGTTTTAAAGAGGGAATTAGTGCCAAATCCTGCTGCAGATCATTTTTTTCATGATAATTAGGGCTCCGCACAGCCCAAAGCCACAGAATCCTCAAAGGTGCAGTCACACTTGTTCCTCTAGCGCTGTTCTGTGCACACAGGTCATGACGGTACCATTGGGAAGAATAACAATGAGGTATGCTCTGTCAAAGTGTCACAGTCAGCTTGAGCATAACTTACAGTGTCAGGAAGAGAGAGCAAAAAAAAGTGCAGGGCATGCTCATAAAAGATCCAGTACAGTGAAGATTCGTTTTCTTAGAAAGAATCTTAAGAAGTTTCTTTTTTTTTTGTCTGCATTATCATCAGCTCCCTACCTGCTGTGTCTGTCTATCTCTCTTTCTATTACTTTTAATATGTATTGCAACTTCAATCTCCTCCTTTGTTCATGTTAGCAGGATGGGTCTTTCGAGATGAAGGAATGGGGACCTTTTCCTGGCCTAGATATCAAATAATTTCTCACCTTATGAATAGTGGGGGAGGCAATTCAAATTCCCTAGTCCTAAATCTCTGTCTTTTTTCCACAGATCCTACTTTGGAGCAGGGATGGGGTGCTGTTGACTTTCCCACTTGTCATTTGACAGATAGGCACAAATCCAGGAAGCTATTTGAATCCTGTATGAATTCTTTTATCCTCAAAGGGACTTCCTGGAAAGGAAATCATTAGAGGTTTTTTTTCATTTTCTTTTCTCCCTATCAAATTTCTATTCCCAAGGGTTTGTAGGAAACCATTCTTTTAATTTTTGACATTTTGAGTGGGTTTGGAAAGTAAGCTTATTTGAACAGACTTACTCTTCGACAGCAGGAAAAAGAAGAGAATGAAAATAACAGCTATACACAAGCAAATAGCAACAACAGCAAGTGTATAAAGCTCCTTTTGGCAGTGGGAGTGCAACTAATTGCAAGTTCTTTGTGTCTGTATATAAGTCTCTTGCCATTATTTGTAAAGTTGCTGTCTCATGTGCCAGGTCATCTTAATGGCCATTGCAGTCAAACCCTTTTGACCTCTTTCCAAGGCCATCATTTAATGCTGTTTTCTATGAAATTGTAGTGATGCTCAGAGGTGTATTGGAAATAATTACGAAAAAAGAAAAGAAAAGACCATTTATGATCCTGGATCTTAACAGACTTCAGGCCAAATTCTTCTGTTAACATCTGAAGTAATTCTACATAAATAAGTTTTGCTGGGGTATTACCAAAAACAAAATCTGATCTTAAAAGCTGACTGAAACGTGTATGAAGCTAGGTTCAATGTTTCATTCGCTGTTTGCCCGAACAGTGCGAATGAGATGTAAACCCAGTTGAATTGGTAGTCAGCAGGATGTGTGACTGCTTTGTATCACCACAGCAAAACAAAGCAGCCGGAGTATGCTAGCTAATCTGGCTCAGTATTTAGAAAGTGTGAAGTGAGAGTGATTACCAAACTCAATTGGCACCAATGTAAACATGAGACTGAAGTCACTGACATTGCACTAATGTACAAAGAAGAATTATACAATTTAATGTACAGATAGTCAATCTGGTAGACCAAAAATTGTAGAATGTCATATTTATTTTAGAAGTTGCGGCTTCCATTAAATGTAATAATTTCTCCCTGAGGCTTGAATTTAAGTGCAGCTTCAAAGTAAGGCCGCTTCTGTTAAACTGAGTATTTCTTTCATGGCTAACATAATAATGGTGCTGGGCTAGGGTCTCTATAGGGTCTATGTAGATTAAAAACTATTCAGGGTAGGCACTCCTTGGTCTTTATGGTACAGGGCATAACACAATAGGGTTTCATGCCTTGACTAAAGTTCCTGGTACAATACTAGTACAAATAATAACATGATAATATGATAAAGGAGAATTTACTAAATCAGTGGAGTTATGTTGTAGCCATGATGGTCCAGAAATTATGGAAGAGGCAAGGATTTTTGTGGGTGATATCTTTTATTGGACCAATTGTATGGTTGGGATCAAGCTGGACGAGCTTTCGAATGCAAGGCATGCTGCATCTGGTCACCGATCCTTGCATTTGAAAGCTTGTCTAACTTGATCCTGACCATGCAGTTGGTCCAAGAAAAGATATTGCCCACAAAAGATCTTGCCTCTTGCATAAATCAGTGGAGGTAGCTATGGAGAGTGAGGTCGAAGCAAAAATAGGAATGGTCCAATAGTTTAAAACTGCTTAAAATCATTTCCTTATTATTTACCTGAAAAGACCTGAGTTTAAGGCTCAATACCACCAGCAAATACCTGAACCGTTCAGGGCTGCCTGTTATTTCATTTTTCAGAGAATTGTAGAAAAATGACTCCTTCCCACAAATGAAACTTGACATCCTCTTTCTACAGAAACATTCAGACTAGGGAATGAGAGGTTTTCAGTGCTCTTGAAACTGTCTGTTACTTATACCACATCTGGACTACATTGTCCAAAGGCAGATAACTGAGGTTTTAAATAAGAAAGGGGAATTTTCAATGTATTTAATAAAAAATGAAGGACACAAGTTTTTCTTGGACAACACTGTTTGTAATAAATGTCTTGTACAACAAGAGTCATTATTCCTGTACATAATCCTATCTATTTAAGTGGTACTACTTATACAGTAGAGTAAATGTGGCACAACTGGGCCCTGGGGTTGTACTGGACTGGACTTTCATCCACTGTCATTGTTCCTATTTGCAATAGAAATCAAGACTGGCTAAACTATGTCATTTAGACTTCTGTTGCAGCTGGTTTCTTGCATCTTCCTCTCTTAACTGCTGAGCCATTTATGGTCACAAAAATTTGGTAATGCTGTTTCAGGTGAGATGCTAAATAAGATCTTGGGTGTAGGTTGTAGCTGTGTTGGTCTAAGGACATAGGCAGACAAGGTTCTTTGGGTAAATCCAATATCTTTTATTAGACCAACTCAAATAGTTGGAAAAATTCTTCTTAGCAAGCTTTTGGGTATAAACACCCTTCATCAGGCTGAGGAAGCATCTGCAGATGGTCTGTGCTTTTCCTGGATGGAGCGGTAAATCAGCCAGAGTCCAGTATGGATGCAAGAAAGCCAGTCAGTTAAAACGTAAATTGAGGTGGTCAGTAGGTAAGAGACAGGTGTGGGGGGTAGAGGGATGAATGTAGCTGTAGTCAGAGGATGAGAGACGGGGGGAGTGGGAGGGGAGAAGGGGGAAGGGAATGAGAATAGCTGGCAAAAAGTGGAGGGTTTACATAGGGAGTCAGATGTTAGGCAAGTTATAACGTGTCATAAATCCATTGTCTATATTTAGTCTATAATTTTTTGTATCCAGTAGATCTTGAGCACTACAGGGTTATTTAATGACCATACTACTTCTCCTAAGAAGAGGATGATTTCGTTTTTATTATCCTGGCCAAATGCCAGATCAGGTCATTAAATTTCCTACCTAGCGCCTCCCCTCCTTGCCTTTAAAATATAATTTAAGAAGTTACTCTTCTCATTCTTGATGCTGTTGTGAAGTATTGTTGGTGCACGATCCTTCAGGATGAAAACATGTGATCTCTTATTTTATTTGGACCTTCCGATTTCCTTTGGGTTTATTGGACACATGGACCAGCAGCAGTGCAAATCTGCTAAGGATTGGGAGTCATACTGAATGAATGGGGAAGATTTATGATATTAATGCTATAGCAGAGGGTTGTGAGAAGGTATCATAATTATTGAACATAACGTAAAATAGAAGTATATGTAACTGCATCCACAGCTGATATAAACTGGCATAACTCTGTTGACATTCATAACATTTACATTAGCTGATGATCCTGTCCAAGGACTCTTGTTATCTGCCATTTCTTCCTGCTCCCCACTTCCAACTGTCTTTGGTTGCTATTAGCTCTTAAGATACTGGGAAAGTTAGCAGGCACAAAGATGAGCCTGCCAGAGAGCAGTACGGGTGGCCCAAGACAGAACAGTTCAAGATCAACTCCTGCCTGGCTTTTTTTCTAGAGGTCACAGATTGCTTTCCATTATGTAGCTCAGAAGACCAAAGAGGAAATATTCTTGAGTATAGATTATGGTTAGTCAACAGCCTGCAGCTTACCTTCTCCAGTTCTACTGTATTCTGTTTGTACCTACAGCACCTGCAGGATGTCACCTCTGTTTATGGAAATGGATACGTTATAGAGCTGTGTGAAGTTTTGGTCCCTGATTCGATTTGGCGGAGATTCGGCCCGATTCGGTGGCTGAATCTCTGAATTTGAATCAAATCAGAGGACCCTTTAATCTCTCCAAATCAAATCAGAACCATCTAAATCGATTCAGAGAGATTCAGAAAGATTTGGTGATTCAGACAGATATAGCTTTAAACATATTTTCTACATACCTTTAGGTAGCAGGTGGCTCTTGAATGCTGCAATGCTGGGGGCTCCCCAGTGCGCTCAGCAGCAGACCCAGAAGTGGACCAGAAACACTTCTGGTCCACTTCCAGGTCCACCAGGGAGCACATGGGGGGCACCCCCACGCCTCCCCTCGGGTCAGCAACTGGTGCCTCCTGGGTGTGGGGGGGCACCTGGGGCACTTTAGGGTTCGCTGCTGAGCATGCGGGGGATGCCCCCCCGCACTCCTGTGGGATGCTTCATCTGCCCCAGCACCACAGCATTCACGAGCTGTGCCTGATACCTCAAGATATGTAGAAAAAGCATTTAAAGTGGTGTCTATGTCTGAATCTCTGATTCTCTGAATCCGCATTGGATCTTTAGATTCAGATTCGGCCGAATCGAATCGGGGACAGTGATCTGAATCAATGAATCAAATCACTGTCCCTGATTCAGGCTGAATCCAAATCGAATAGGGCCCATTTTGCACACCCCTAATGTGTTATGCATTGACATAATTAGAGGCTGTTCTTCTTTCAGCAGGTTTGAAAGGTGTGAGAAGTCCCTTTTGAGAAAGAGAAGTGCAATATAGCACAATGGTATACAACAAATGGATGCTGTATTATTAGCCAAATGTTGGCTTGAATGCCCTGACTTTAAATGTATGTGGTGTGATATTTTGCCCCATACTTTTTCAATCACAATATCCTTTATTTTAGATTAAGTAACAACAAAGGCAAACATGAGCTACAGTTTAACTACAGTTGGGGGTTTTTTTTGGTTTGGGATTTAAATTAGATGGAACTGACATGACAGTAAAGTAGCATCATAATATTCAGACATCAGATATATCTACAAGTATCCAGCATATTTCAATAGCAGAAGATGAGTAAAGGTGATAGTGTTATTTGAGCACTAAAACAAGGTTTATAACAGGTTTTATTCACCAGGCCTGCCTAATCCAGGACTCCACTAGGTAGAAGGCCTGTCTGGAATAAAAGACATTCACGTGCTGAGCAGCTGTAGAGGACTGTATTTGTAGTGCCCATTTTGATTGTTGCTAAAAAAGGAATGGGGATTTGAGGAGTTACACGGGTTCCAAAATAACAATCCTGTGTTTATAAACATTAATACATTTGAGCACTTGAGATGGTCTCAAATCACCAATCAGTTCAGAACTGGGATACAAATATTATGCACCAACACCATGAAAAATTCACATTCAAGGATTTTGTGCTACCTTATATAAAGACAGATACTGTAATTTGCAAGCATCTGGACTGCATTTAGAATATAAATGTCTTTACGGTTCAGGGATGTTCAAATTAGGGTTCAAACCTCTAGGTTGAGCTTAAAATAAAATAAAACAAAAACTATTTTAATTGTGTAGTCACTGGATACAAACTCATGGAGGTGGCCTTGATTCATGCTTTTCTGTCCTACTGGGATATGCCCTCCATCTCTGGCATTTCCCAGGAAGAATATTGATATGGGATCCTAGTGGTGTTTTACTGTCAGCCACTGTTACAAGGAGGAATTCAGTGCTATTTGGCTTTATCATTGTATAGAAAACCAATGCAAAAGGCTTATATAAACAAAAGTGTTGCTCAAGCAGGGAGAATATAGGATGAAGCCAAAACTGAATTCTTTCAAGAGAGAACTGAGTACTGTAGCCATGTGATAGATGGAGGGGACCAGCATGAATCACAGGATAAAATAACTGCTGTAAAGAATGCTTCTTGTCCTACAAATGTTGTGCAGTTATGCTCCCTCCTAGGATTTATAAACTGTTTTGGTCATTCTTTTTGCAGAACCTTTCAACAGTCCTGAACCTTCTGAATCAGCTGCTCAGGAGAGGATGAAAATGGCAGTGCACTGATGCAATAAAGGAAGCCAGAAGGCTCGGGGATGAATTCATCTATCATTTGCACCCATGGAACTCATTTGAAGTCAGCTTGGTTGCATGATAGCAGAATTTGTCCTTTGTCATTTGAGAAGTAGGGCTCAATTCAGCAGCGGTGTAAATTACAGATTGTTTGGAGGTAGCTAAGTAGTATAACTGCACGGATCTGACATTCTGTGGATGTGCAAAGCAAGTATGATTCATTCTGATGATCAACGACCATGCGCCACGAATGTGACTAACTGCTACAGTATCCTGTGGGAGACCAAAGTCTGCTTTGGCATAAGTAACACCCCTTGAGCTTAACAAGACTTTTGCCCATATGTGAGCCAGAACACAAGTTGGTTGCAGGAATCTTAGAAAGAATGTGGGCACAGATTAAAGTTGGGAAGCTTGCTTTAATTCACACACTGAAAAGCCAAACCGTTTGTACATTGCACTCATTCGGACTCATGTGGAATGCCTCAGTGGTGTTAATAATGCTACCTTACCATTTATTCTCATATTTAATTTTTCACCTACTTCCACATCAGGTTTAATTTAAACTTTATTAGTTTACCACAGATTTATCACAGGGAGTTGTATGTACTTACCACATTGTGCACTACCTTGAATTGGGACGTAATATTCATGGCATTGGCCGAAATCAGCCCTCCTTTATGACAGTCTTGTAACATTTTCACCTTATGGCATTGGAGTAGCAAAATCACTTCGAGCATCTCACCCAACCAGTCCATCTGAAAAGCAGTAGGCTCAGAAGTATATGAAAGCTGATTTCCTCTCACGCAGCTCTAAATCTGTTTTCTGTAATGGAGTTGCTCTTGATTGACAGTGGGGTAAATGAGGTGACCCAGCAGCCCCAGATATGTTCTTCATTAGAAAATCCTGTCAGTGGTCCTGATTCGCTGCTGTCATCCCAGGGTTATGCCAGTTTAATGCAGTTGGAAGTAATGAAGTTACACAGCCATAAAACTGGATTAATGCAGCAGTGTATAAGGGCTAATATTTGTCCGGGAGACCCTTTAACATTCTTAACAAATTATTTTAATGAGAATCCCTGGCCCTGACTTCTTTTTTCAGTCCAGGAGAGATTTCAAAAGGGGTTTCACCCACTTGTGACATGGCTGAATGGGATCCAAAGTCCTTTGACAATGATTTCTTCCGGCCTGCAAGTGTTCAACTTTGCGTCTTAGCATGTGTAAATATGAAAGTCAATTCATAGCATAGCAGAGCATTCAGACTGCTGGTAACCCATGTTGGCCAGCCCTGGAAAAAATAGCTACTGCTTTGAGCTCTTAGATGATGCTGTGTTTTTTATTATTAACTTAGTTATTTATGATTTTATTATTTCTGCTTCTGGTGACTGGAGCCTGGGAAAAAAATGGTTTGTAAAGGTGACAGGATACATCTTAAGAATAAGTGAGAGATCAAGTGTGAACATAGATCAAAGCTAAGGTTTTGGTGTGACTGGAAAAATGCCATGAGATCAACTGTTCTTGTAAAATTTGGGTAACAGTCATAACTAGCAAATAGGACCCTTCCTGTTCTAAATTCTGTCTAGTGTGAGAAACAAAGATGTGTTTGACTCCATATTTTTAAATCTGATCGTGCTCTCCTGGAACTGACTTTGGCATCCTCAATCTACAATGATAAATGAAATGAAATATAAAAGTTTGTGCATGGAGAAATTAAGTAAGCTTTTCTAAATCTTCAAGGAGGCTTATATAAATGGATACTTAATAAATACTAAACATAAATAAACACATACGTACCTATTTATTTGCACGAATATAAATACTTAGAAATTGAAATGAAGAAATCAGAGCGTGTCTCCATATAAGATGTGTTGTAGGTATCATCAGGAGTCACGGATGGCAATTTCCATCCTCAGGTGAAGCCTTAGTTTTTTGTCCTATAAACATGGATTAGAAGAACCCTCTGAGGAACTGAGAGACTGACCCTGCCATAGAAAAAGCCTGGGAAGCTTGCTGTTTTTTGAGTTTCAGAGATTCTTAGGTCATGCCAAGTATTTAAGTAATCTTAATCGGTAACTAATGAAAACCAGAAGATACACATAAGACAGACATTAAGTGCTCCATTTTTTCACTTCAGAAACAAGCATGTTCAAAGAGAGAATTTGGCCATTTACTCCCTGCTATTTTAAGGCCTACACAAAGCCAGGAGACCCTGATCCTTTATTCAAACAAGAAATATTAGATTTCTAATCTGCATTTTCTCAATTGTTTTCCTCAAAAGGATGATGAGATTTCAAGGGAATATTTAAATTTTATTTAATAAGGTTCAGTTGACTGCGTTTACTGAAGGGAAGTCAAACCAGATGCAGCTGGAGTCTTCATCTGCTTCCACTGAGGTTGAGAGGGACAAAATGTTGGAGCTTGGCTTTGATGGCAGTTTGAATGGTAACTAGGAGACTGTATTTCATAATTTGGAGACTAAAATGTGCGAGGCTGTGGGCATGCAACTCTGCAAGTGCCACACAGGGGGGAACTCCCCACTGTGCAGCACATCCATCTGGCGCCTGCGACCCCACTGCTTTGCTCTGCTGCAGAGGAACAGATGCTTGCTTTGGAGTGGAGGAACAGCTGCTTGCTGCTCCCCACCTGTTCCCTTGACTGGGGACCCCAGTCTGGAGAGTGGATGGCAAGGCTTTGACTCTCTGCTATAGCCTGCACCTTGGGACTGGCAGGAGTGGAACAGCCACTGCTCCTCATGCCTTCCCCAGACCAGGATCAGCCTGCTCTGAGGAAGGTGGGGAGAACAGGTGAGAGGGGCAGCTGCAGGCTGTACTGCTCCCCCCCAAAAAAGATTTCTGATCGTAGGAATTTCTGAGAAATGGATGCATGTTCAATTTCTCTGTGTATTTGTACCACAACAGGTGTAGTCAGGGGCTCCAACTTCCACTGTAATTCTCTCTCTCTATATACAAAGGGCTTAATCTGTCTGTCTGGGTGTCTGTCTGTCTGTTCTTAACATTCTTGGAGCACTCTGATTGGTTGTGTCAGCAGCCAATCACAATGCTTACTGAAACAACCAATCCGAGTGCGCTGCAAAGACAGACACACAGACAGACGGCTGGAGGCAGGGGGGCGTGTCAGGGGGCCCAATGCAGGGGAACTCTCAAGCTGGGAGGTGGCAGCAGCGCAGGGTGGTAGTGGAGGGGGACGGAGGGGACAGCAGAGACAGTGGGACAGTGGAGTACCACCATAATGGTGGGGATGGAGGGGACAGAGTGGGGGGGCCAGGCCAGCAGTGCTGGCCTCCCCCCTTCCCCCTGCTCTGCTCCTTGGAGGCGGTGGTGGCATGGGGTGCTGGTGGAGGGGGCCGGAGGGGACAGCGGGGGAATTTCCTCCCACTCCCCTGTTCCGGGGAGGTGGCAGTGGCACAGGGTGGTGGGTAACGGTGCTCCGCCCCTGACCCCCACCCCATCATTTTTGCTGGGCAAATCAACAGTACAGATAATAAATACTAATGCAAATTACAAATTTAAAACAAAACACCATCACTAAAAGGCCACCTGTGTTGCCCTGTCTGGGGTCCAGCTCTGGCCATGGCCCTTTTGGTCTAATCCTGTCTGTGCCTTGTGCCCCACCTCTTGGTAGGGCTTAAAATCTTGTGTGCCCCTCAGCCACCCCTGTGACCTCTTCTTTACCCCTTTGCAGTCACACCAGGTCCTCCAGTTTAAAACTCAAGTCACAACATAAATACAAGCCACTACTTCACAACTAAAAATCTACCTAGCTCTGGGTTGTGGCCTCACTACAGGCCATCAGCTGGCCTTAGCTCTCTCCAGAGAGCAGCTTAGGTGTCTGTCAGTGTGTGCTACAGACATATCACTTAAGAGCTCCTCTCTCTGCAGCATACAGAGCCAGACTGCTCACTTTGGCTCAGGCCCTGGGTTTATATGCCTCGAAGCCATGCCCTCCTTCCTGTTGCATGGTTTTCCCCCAGCTACACACAAGAGTTTTTTCCCTCTTAAAAAAGGAACAGCCTGCACTCCTGACTCTCCAGCTCCATACAGCTGGCCTAACCTGCTGCCCTCTCAAGTTGACAGGAGCCCCCTAGCTCCCTGTGATAACTCCCTCTCCTGCCCTGACATTGTACCCAAGTAACAGGGTTTAGATTCCCTGTTTCAGCTGGTCTCTGATTACAAGTGGCTGGAAGCCATAGTTCGTGTAGAGTCACATGTCATTTGGCTAATGCAGGCTTGTCCAACATATGACCTGCAGGCTGCCATACAGCCCGCCAAGGCATTTTCTGAGGCCTGAGGTGCTGCGATGGGAAATAAAACTAAACACTGTTTGCTTTCGTTCCCACCCCTTGTCCCTTCCCCAGCCCCTCAGCAGCTTCCTAATGGCTCCTGAAGGGCTGGGGAAGGGACAAGTTTCCCACACGCACCGCATCAGCTTGACTTTGCCGACACGGTGTGTGTGGGAAGAGGAGTAGCCATGTGCTGCTTGAGACAGGATGAGCCCAGCCGGAGCAGCAGGGGCTCAGCTGCACTTTCCCCTACCTGTGCTGGTCAGTTCTGAGCGGCACACGGCTCCGCCGCCGTCTCTGCTGGCTGGTGCCGACCTGGGCGGGTCTGTCCCATCTGGAGCAGCATGCAGCTGAAGCTGGCTTCCCACGTGCTTCTGCGGACAGGAGGAGCCCAGTCGGGTCTGCACTGGCCAGCAGAAGTGATGGTGGAGCCGTGTGCCGCTCAGGACAGGATGAGCCCGGCTGGAGCAGCAGGCGCTCAGCTGCATTTTCCCTCTGCCTTCACTGGTCAGTCCCGACCGGCACACGGCTCCACTGCCACTTCTGCTGGCCGGTGCTGACCTGGCCGGCCTCCTCCTGTCCTCAGCAACATGTGGGAAGCCAGCTTCAGCTGCATGCAGCTTTTTCTGGCCAGTACTGACCCAGCTGGGCCCATCCCATCTGGGGCAGCATGTGGCTGAAGCTGGCTTCCCACGTGCTGCTGGGGACACCTGGCTGGGTCGGCGCTGGCCAGCAGAAGCAGTGGTGGAGCTTCCTGCCTTTTGGGACCAGCTGGCACAGGTAGGGGGAAAGTGCAGCAGCATGTGGGGAAGCCACTGCTTGATCGGGGATGGGATGGGCTGGCCGGGCTGCACCAGGGGGCGAAAGCTGTGGCTGATCCCCCTGCAGCTATGCTGTATGCTTGTTTAAGACTGAACAATATGCTCAAGAATAGAGCATGAATGATCTGGGCTCCAACATAAATTTGGAGCAGGTAAAAATCTTTGTAAAAATACTGTCCAGTGTTTGGATTGTGTTTGCTTCTGTTTCTCTTTGTCCAGGATTGGGGGGGTTCAACTTGTTACTACTTGTTAAAGATGTGGTACTAATGAGTTATTAATTCAATAAAATTAAATCTTCTTGAAGATTATTCTCAAAAAAGCCCATATTTTGTTGCTTTGATTAGTTTCCTCTCTGGCTGATATCTTTTCCACGTTTGATCTGTCAGCTTGCATTATGCTTCTTTCATTCATTGCGAAGTGAGTAGAAGCGAAAGTGTTTATTTTAGTCAAGCATTTGGTATTATTTCATTGTTGCTTTTATATTGTTTTTATTTTGGATTTTAAACCACATTTCCAGACCCATTTCATTGTCACTTCCTGCAACTTCATTGGTGTCAAAGGTCACGTGACATCACTTCCTGATGTGATACCACTTCCTGTGAGGTCTTTGAATATGGCTCACTGGCCCACTGGGTGATAAAAAGTTCATGATCCAGTCCCACATTCAAAACCGTTGGACACCCCTGAGCTAATGCACCTACTTCTCCGCTTAGCTCAGTGAGTGTTCCTGCTGAAGATGAGCAAGTTGTTCAAAATGTGGGTAAAAAATGTTGCGACTCCTGTCAACTTATAATTTTTGGACTAGCTGGTGCTCAAATGGTGTCAGAAGTGTCCTTTTAATATCAACAATGCAGATATCGAGAACAGAATTGACAAAAGAATAATATATTTTTGAAGCAACTTACATCACATTTTCTAGGATGCCATCTGTGAACTAAATTTACCTCGAGATTGTCATCTCTAGCATAAACTGGATTATCTAAAATGCAACCTATATCTCCTGAGACATCCATTATTTTGAAATACATACTGTAACTTACTGCATTCTAACTATGGGCTGACGTAGTTGGACTGATTTTTCAAATGATGTCCTCCTCCAGTTCCTTCATAAGATGATAATAGGTATGGCATAACAATCCAATGCCACTCCATTCAAATTGTTTGTTCAGGACTTGTTTCTCATCTTTTTTATGCTGGGCCTATTTTTCAAGAAACACGGAGTGGCCACACTTTTGAGCTGAGCTAGGTAAAATCTGAGAACACTCAGCACCTTTAAAAGCCAGGCCCTTACTATATTTTGTGAAGTGCAGTTTTTAAAAATTTGTACAAATTGATGTCACAAGCCCCCCATACTCACCAGGGACAGCATTCAACTTTCCATTTCAGGCCTCGCACTCATATATTTTACTTGACGTGACCCATGAAATGAGAAACATGATAGTGTGTGAATAAAACTGTTCTTTCTCCTAAATGATGAGGTGGTGACTTTGAAATAACATAAAAATTAAAGCACTTAACAACCCAATAAATTAAACTAAACAAGCCCTTTGATTACTCCCAGTTCCAAATTGTAACACCTGAAGATAATGCCATAGGGTGTTTAAAGGATCAGACCCACAGAATAAATCCCCAACACAATATTCAATCCTCTCCTTGCCTTCTCATATAAAAGCCAGGGGATATGGCTAAATTATATGCAAAATCCCTGTGTAGCTACAAAAATGAAGACATCAGCAAAAGGAAAATCTTCTTTATAAACTAGTCAGATGCTGCAAGTATATAGTGCTGCTTCCTGCTATTACTATGGGGGTGGCAGGTTGCAAACTCTCCTGTTTTCCCTCTTCACATTAAAGTCTCAGTAGTTTCTTTCTTTGTTCCTCTTTTCTTTTTGAGTAATGCTGGAGAAAATATGAACTCTCTCACCTTTCCAACTCTACCGCTTTCTCTCTGTAGAGTATTGTATTGCCTTCTCTAGAATTACCTTCTTTTCTTTAAACCTGAAAAGTTTGATTATAACAGCCCAACAAGTTTTCATTGCCAATGGACCTGGGGCAAGAGACCTGTATGCCCTTTCCATTTCACAAGGGCCAATATCTTCACAATCCAAAACTGCTTTCAACTCATCTTTCTTTTTTTTTTTTTTTTAAATAAAACTGAGTAGTAAAAGAAAACTCCAGAAAGTCCTCCCCCCTCCTTCAACCCTTCAGCCAAATATACATAGATAATTTATACGGCTGTAGATTTTCAAGTGCCTGCAGCCTTTTCCAATTTGTTTCCAATTTGTTGTTTAGAAACCACATCAGCAATATGAAGGATCTGAAATTCTGTTTTCAGCATCAGATGCTCACAGTGAAATTACTCAGAAGTGATTGAATTGCTTGCATTTTGGTACTCAGCATAGAAACATCAGTGGCTACAGATACCTTACCTGACTCACCTTCACTTCAGTTATCAAACTTTGCTTTTCAGAAATGTTGTCATATCTCCCCTCATACCCCTCTTCCTTTGACTTCAGGTCTACGTTTCAAGGTTGTATTGCTTCCATTCATTATCTCTGCTGTTCACAAGTGATCAGCCATCAGCCTTTCTCTTTATATTATTAACTGGTTGCAGTCTTTCCTAACCTTTCACTTCTACCATTTTTCAGACTTAAGAAAGAAAGATGGTAACCACGTATTTTAAAAAATGACCAGTGACTTTTGGGAGCCTAACTTGCTACACCTGTGTGGCAGTGCACCTTTGGGTGCCTGCCAATTTGTGGGCTGGAGGCAGGCAGCCGGCAGATGCTTGATTAAGGTGGCCATTTTCAAACTTAGGAAAGACAGGCAGAGCCAGCAGTAGGCTGCCAGCCATCTGCAAGGCATGGGCCACGGTGTAGGGAAGGTACGGAGCCATGGATAGCACCCCCTAGCATTGGGGTAGTGAGCAGGTAGATTTCCGCTTAATATATTATGATAGCATTCAAGTCATGGCAGGTGAGTCAGGGTAGACTGCCCTAGCCAGGTGGGTGGGCTATCTTGAGATCTAGCCCTAGGAAGGTCCCTGTCACAACTTGTAAAGGGTTGCTTTTTAAAGAGTGTGTGCATGCTAGCCCTTTCTGGAAACTGAGGCACTCATCATTTCTAGTCGCTTCTGAAGATCTTGACCTGTGATCCTGATGGAATAAGGACGCATTTGATCCAACCAGCTTTTCTGCTGATTCAGCTACTTGCGCAGGCAACCTTCAGGAGGCGCTACTTCACGGTCAGGGCGGCTAGGATCTGGAACCAACTTTCAAGAGAAGTGGTGCTGGCTCCCACCCTGGGGGTCTTTAAGAGGAGGCTGGATGAACACTTTGCTGGGGTCGTTTGACCCCAGTATTCTTTCCTGCCAGGGCAGGGGGTCGGACTTGATGATCTGCTCAGGTCCCTTCTGACCCTACAAACTATGAAAGTATGAAACCTCATAGCAATGCCAAGTTGATACTTACTGTGTTTACCCAAATCCAAGATGACTTTGAATTTAAGATGACCCACCCCATACTTAGATTCTATACCTGGTAAATTTATAAATTTGTTTTAATTTTCAAGATACAGAATCTAATTATTAGAAGGTTGTCAAAAATTCATAGTCCCCCACCCCCACCCCTGCAGTGGAGAAAGCAGTGGCAGGAAGACAAGCAGCAGGTAGGCAGGCAATGAGGGGACAAGAGGTGTGAGAATACAGTGGTCTGGACCCTTTCCCTTTGCTCTCCTGCATCTTGCCCCCTGTGGCCTGTTCTTCCTGGTGCCTCTGCCCCTTGGCATGTGCCCGCTCTGTGGTGCATGTACCTTCCACTGCTTGCTCTCCATCACTTGCACCTTCTGCTGCCTTTACAGTATTTCAAGAGAGTGTTTTGGAGAAGCAGTGTTTGTGTGTGGTTCTGGCCTTCCTACAGGGAAAGTGACCTTTCAACTTTTGTGAAAGTTTTGTCATAGAAAGAAATGGAAGATTAAGCACATAATCATTACTAGCAATAAGAAGCTAGGAACACAAATTGAAGTGATGCATATGATGTTCTTTCTACTCAAAAGCCGGTTTACCTTCCAGAACATGTATAGGGGGGATTACAATGGTGGCATTAAAAGGTATGTCTGAACTTCCTAATAATGGATTGGGTCCCATAGCTCTTATCCAGTCCTGGAAGGAAATATTCCTATTGAGTTGGTAGGGCTACCTGATCCCCATGTGCTTCATTAGGAAGAAGCACCATGGTGTAATTTAGGACAGCCACGAGATTGCAGTTAGCAATGATGGGAATTTTCCCTGGGATCAGGGAGATGAAGTAATATAAACCCACCTTTGTTCTTATTCTGAGACCCTGCACTGAATGCAGTTCTCCCAGGCTAGAGAATATTGGCCACACTCTTTGCTTTCTAGATCCTGTACCTTCCAGATTCAGGTTAAACTCCTCAGATGCATGTTCCAGGGCTGTCTGACCCGCCTGGTTGGTTATGTGTACATTATGTGTAGCAAGATGACTTTTGTGAAATGTGGAAAGTGGGGTTTGGCTTCTGAATTGGCTGTTCTCCAGCACCTCCACACTTCTTACCTTTAGGATAATCATTCATAAACAAGACTTGATTTCATAATCTGTGAGATCATCTGAAATAATATTTATTCCATTAAATTGCATAGTCAGAGCTTTATCATGGGCTTTTCTGGAAATGGCACACTGAGTACTACTGTAACCCTAGAGTTTAAAGTAGGCCTACAGGACAGACATCACTGAGTATTATTCTTTGGCCTGTTGCATTTAGATGGCATGTATGTTTATATGTCTCTGTTAGTACTCATGCATACTAATGAAGAGCTAGTGTGATCTGAGTTTTGGTATCAGGACAGCTTTCTAGTTTAAAAACCTATCTTTAGCTGAGTTATTGTCAATGGAAGATTCATTCTTCCTGCTTAAATATAAACTAACAAAATGGAAAGTACAAGCAACTTGTAAGTTTAGCAGAAAAGTAAATGCTTTCATAACTGACTTAGTCAACCACAAAATTATGCAGAAAGAAAAGAGAAAATAAGGAGGAGCTGATGTTTCAAGTTCCTTTTTGCCCATCACTACTATCAGTCCTAAGGTTAGTTGAAGATTGTAAGGCTCTGTTCCAAAAAAGAAGGTCCACAATGGTCCAAATTATATCCCAAGGTAAATCTAAGCAGTTCTATTGATATCATTCAGTTTGCACACGTTCAGGTTCTTCTGAAGCCTATTAATGTAACAATGTAGAAACTATTAGTGTAGTACTCATGTAGAGCTATTAGTGTAGTGGAAATCATATCCAGTAGCCATTGGGCATATCTACATGTGATGCTAGGTTGCGATAGCAATGCGCTACAGTCACGTAGTGTCCGAAGGTAAAAACCATGATGCTGCAGCTATGTTGCCATAGTGATGCACTCCCTCAGTATAGTGCATCACTACAGTGACTTAGCAGCTAAAAATAACCATGCACCATGCACGTGGGGCAGTACAGGCTGTTACTGCGCCATCATTTCGTACTTTCAAAGGGAAGTATTAAAATGATGGCACAGTAACAACGGTGCCATAAGGGCACATGTAGGTGCGCCTACTGTGGACTTAACAGCAGCCAATGTTTAGGTCTGAGCATATTTAGGAGAATAAGGGCTTGTCTAGATGCAAAAGATACACTGCTTTAACTGTATTAGTATAGTTACAGTGGTACAAACTTTCTTCTCTATACAGTGGCTGCGTTTACACAAGATGCTGACTGTGCAGTTGTTACTGTGCAGTCATTTAGTACTTGTTTATATATGTATTATAGTATAAAACAAGTAGTAAATGACTGTGCAGTAACCTGTGCTACTGTGCAGTAGTGCCAATGAATGGCTTTTTGGTGACACTGACTGTGCAGTAGCCTAAGACTGCTGCGCACTAGCATCGCATGGCAGAAACTGTGATGCAACACTCCTAAACTGTAGTCTTGTGTAGATGCAGTCAGCGTGGAGGTAGATACATCAGTGTAAAGTGTAAAGATGCTTTATTGCCATACAGGGTAGGGAAATAGGTTATATCAGTATAAGACACTTTTATGTTGGCAGAACTATATTCATACAAGTGGATACTATGTACTGGTTTAACTTTTCCATAACCATTTTGCAACCCTAACTGAAATAGGTACGCTGGTACAAAACCTTGCTGTGTATAACACACATAAATAGGTCCTTCTCACTATGCACCTTATGCAAACTTAAATGATGTTTGATCATACTTTGATTGCCTTAGTAATTCTCACCATGTAATCTTCCTTCCCCAACCTCTCTCCCCCAACATACATGCATTCACCACCTCTAAATTTGGTCATTTGTGTCTAAGAGACTGAGCTAAATGTGGTTGGTACCAGTGTTTTGGTTTCAGTAAGTAGCATGTTTTTTTTTTCCATTGTTACAACCCTTAGAATGGATACAGTTATATTTGCATAGCTTATTTCCCTTCTGATTTGGGAATAACTGTTCTAATATATAGCCCCAGTAAACTGGTGGAACACTATTCATGCTAGGGGGCTTGTACAGTCTTAACTCTCTCAGTTAATTTAAAGTGGTATAGCTTGTGTCTGTAGCCTGTTGTGACTTACATCAGAGGGAAAAGCATAGCAAGAAAAGCAGCTAACAATCAAGTAATGAAAAGATGTCAAGTAAGGTAGTCCGGATCCTACAGTACTTAAATCTATAAAATTGACAAAGGGGACCTAAGCAAGCACCCTTAGTCTCTCATTACCTCTTCTTACTGGCTTTCTGCCTCTTTGATATGCAAACACAACAATCATAGAGTCTCTTCCACACTGTTAGTGTGGGAGTAAGTAAGTTCATTGTGCCCTTCATGTTTCTGGTTATTTAACATGATTGGGTCCCTACGTGGTCAAACCATTGAGATGGCTGTTCCAGAATTGGTAAGAACCTAGGCACAAATCCTGCTTGTCTTACTTATGTGAGCTATCCTATTAATTTCAGTGAATTTACTCATGTTATATGAGTATAGCACACAGGAAATTATCCCTGAGTCAGGCATGGTTTCTCAGAAATACTCTTAACTCCATTTAGCTTTTTCCCTTTTCAGACAGACTGACTATTGGCCTAGTGGGAGCTGTGTTTATACATGAGTTTTAAACAAGATGGTAAGGCCAGTTAAGAGTGCCTGAAGTCTTGGATGTTAAATGCTATTGAGCAGAAAATGTGAGAATAGTGGCCAATGCAAACTCTGTCTTTAAACATATTTCTACAATCTGACGGCCCTTTGTGCAGAATCAGTTAGTAAAGTGCTAATAAAATAATTGTAACGCGCATTAGCTCAGCGTAGTTTTTTCCATTGCTACTAGATGGACCATGAAAAGATATTTAAGAATATGTCACTGTTTCTAAGCAATTGGATCTGGTTCCTTAACCCAAGTAGTAGGGAATCACTCTTAAAGATCTAAAATTCCTGTTTTCAGTCCTTACAGATGATCACATTGAGGTCATGTTAAATAATAACTTTTAGTATGTATCCTGTTCGTAGGTACCTTCCTGATACCTAAATAGTACCAGTAGTCCTAATTCCATCTTCTAGTACGTATCTGAGGAGTCCTATGGTGTGTTTACACTGTAGTCACAGAAATGAATGTAGTATCGATACCTGAGCTAGCTTTAAACCTAGGGAGCTCAACTTCTGGTAGCAGTCTGGCTGTGGCAGCGTAGAGTTCAGGGTAGGCTAATTTCCATGCTGAGTTTCTTCTGTGACTTCATTGTAGGCATACCCCAGGACAGTTTGCTGAAGTGTATAGTCTTGATGTAATCACCTACAATTCTTTTTTGAACACAGTTCTTACATGTTTTTTTAACTGCCTGTAATAAAGCGACCATCCACTACTTCTGCACAGTAAGGGCAGAATCTTATTTCACTTTACATGCCCAAAAGACATTTATCCATTTGTGTAAGTGAAAGCATGGCCCTGAGAACATGCACTCCAGTTATGCAGAGTTTCATCTTATGGTAAGTTTCCTCCGTCCCTATATTGGCAATCATTGATACAAATGCTGGCAGGAAAGGAATTGTCTTTCAAGCTCATGCTGTATTTTACAGTCATCTTTAGCCTGACATAATGTACAATTTAAACTCCATAACATTTCTTAGTGTGTTGAGGAAGACTTTCAGATTTTATTAATCTGGTGTATAGAAATTGATTTTCCAGCTGGATGCAGCCACTTGGCAAGTCATGCACAAACTACATATGAGCAAAATTACACAGCCTAATAGTGCTTTTGAATTATTTTATATGCAACCTACAGTTGCAGAAGTATACAGCAATTTCCCAACACTTTGTTTAAATTGAGTTTTACCCCCTCACTACAGGGATTACTGCAGACAAATAAATATTTTAGTAAAAGAAAATGCATGCTGCATGTTTCATTATAGATGAACCTCGCTAATTTGCATTGACTAGGACAGATGATTGGTACTACTTTGTGTGAGTAAAGGCTGCAAATGTGAGGCAGAATAGAAGGTCTACTCACAAGCAGTAGAATAGTGCCAGGTTGTGGCACTTTTGATTTCAAAGGCCTGCTTGCATAAGTGTAAGTGATAACCAGTGTGAGGAAAGGATCCCCAAACTTCGAAGGACCAAATTCCAATATCCCTGCTCCCACTGCACAAGACTTTCTATTAGCTACAACTTGATCAATAAGAAAGTATCAGTGTTAGTAAGAGTATCACAAGCTGGCCCCAGAAGGTATGTCTACCGTGTAAGACAGCACTGCAAACATATTCCATACTAGTTCTGTGCTTCCTAGTTCAGGACCAGAAGCAGTATAGCTGACTGCAGCAGCATACAGATGTAGCTGTGCACTCAGTAGCTGGTTCCTAAGCTACCTTATGCTGAAGTGGGGTAGAGTATGTTGGCATGCTTTGTGCTTTGTGCTTTCACAGACAGGTTGAAAATTTCTATTAGGCTCCTACTGAGTTGTATCTCACTCCTAGAGTAGTCCTTTCTGTGCATCACTCTTTTATGTAAATAAGGTGCTCCTCATTCTGCCCCAAGATCGAAGAATTCATCCCTAAAATTCAAACCTCTTGGATAACTGAAGAAGAGTGGGGAAAAGGATGGTATAGAATACAGCTGAACATCTGGCCTTTCAATTTAAAATATTATGAAATGTTACATCACAGTCCTCCATCATCCCAAAGTGCTTTGCTTCCAGCTTCCCTTCTTTTTTTCTTTCCCCCCTTCCCTCCCAAAAGACAGCCTGCTGCTTGCTGCTCCAGCCAAGTAGGGAGCAGAACATGCCCCCTTCAAAATCCTATGTTGTGCTGGAGGGAGACATAGGCTGCTTCTGAGCAGTGTGGGTCAGCCAGTCAGGTCTGCCTTGTGTACCACTGCCTTCTGTCTCTGGGCAGACTGAGGGAGTCTGTGCAGTACACTGAGACATGTGCATAGGGCTCCTTGGCTCTGCAGCATCGGTACTGCAAGCTCTCTGCTCTTCCAGGAGCTCAGCATTTGAATATTTGTTCTACCACCTCCAGGGAAGTTTTTCTACCAGGACAACAAACTTGGAAGAATTCTCCTAGATATTTGAATGTGTGTATACAGCCAATGATCCCCAAGTCTTTCTTGCCAAAGGTGAACACCTTTTGCCGTGGCTTCTAGAAGGGCATTGGCTCATCCTTCTGTGGAGGCATCTGACAAACAGTTATAGTATAATTTGGATGTTCATGGAACACAAAGACTTATGTTAAGTTCACTGACTCAAGAAGACTGAGCTTTAGTTTGTCTCCTTTCATCAGAACTACCAAGGGCTTTAGCATCCAAGCTATCTTTAGACAGATGTATGTATGACAGATGCATACAGACTGTACCTGACACTCCACAGGGTCTATGGTGACTCTGTGGTCATAAAGAGCTTGCATGTTCAGTGAGGAGACTGATAGGGCAAGAACATGGGCTTTGATAGACATTTTTGGTGGATTTTCCATCCTTTGCAGAAGGCTTCTTTGGGCAGGAAGGTGCTAGATTCAGTGATCCTGAAACAGATTCTTGAAATAGATTTTCATTTGGGCAGTTCCTTTGCAGGGACTTCTTTCTACCTCATTTTATTTCTTTGTTCCTCCCTACTACTGTTTAGTATTCAATATTTGCCATATATATCAGAACTACAGGAGGTATTGGGCTGCAGACTAGGACATTTCTTACTCAATAATTTCTTTTTTGCTAGTTGCCTCTCTCAGAATTGTATCCCCCCCCCACAGACCCCCCA
>NW_017729006.1:33624204-33625778 GCF_001723915.1 Gavialis gangeticus | reverse complement strand
CCCCCCCCCCCCCCCTTGCTGGCTTCTTAGCCAAGGAACAACATTTAATTTTTATGTCTACTGTTTGTGAGCCAGTTACCCTATTGTACTGTTTATAGGTTCTCATTGAAGTTATTGTTACTGTAAAAATTCTTAGAATTTTTATAGGCTTTGGAATGAATGAATGAATGTGAAATGGGACCTAACCACCATAAGCTGTGCTACAATATTAAACTGCCCCTAGAAACTGCAAGTGAAGGGAATGGTTCATACATATCAGAATCACGTGAAACCCTGTTAGCGGAAATAAGGTATGAATTTTCCTATTTCCCCCCTTTGTATGTTGAGAATGGAGAGACTATTCATCTCTCATTTTCCATCTGATCCTACATCAGTGCTGATATCAGAATCACCTTTCGAACCACCAAGTTTCATGGAAAACAAGAGGAAAAAGCCATATAATTTACATGATTATATGTAATTTGTTGGAGTAACTGTTGCCTAAATTAACCTGCTTTTCTATTTGCAAGTCACTCACAGACAGATCCTGACTTCTGCAAATAAATTTCTCTGTATCAACTAGTTTCAAGAATTTTTGACCATTGACTTGTTTGCAGACTATCTGTTCCATCTGTCTGTAGTTTGTTCTTTGTCATGAGCATTTGTTGCCTAAATTGCATGAGGTCTGATTCCCAGTTGTAGTAAACCAACATAGGTGATTAGAAGCCAGACCAGCTAAAGATCTAGCCTATAGTTTTGTTTCTATTGTCTGACTGGATGACTGAAATTTTTGAGAAGGAATGAATGCTGAATAGCAAATAGAGAAAGCAAATGAATATTCCTGCTTATAAGTGAATACCTTTGCTTGTATGCAAAGGAAGAGCAATTATTTCTCAAATAAAACTGTTCATTGAAATGCTTGTGAATACGGAGGGCAGGAGCATAGGAAGATTGGAGAGCCATTGCCAATTTGAACAAATGCCTGTGAATGTTGGATGATATCCCAGCACTAATTGAAGTCAATAGCAAAATTTGCCTTGACTTCAATGAGGCTCAGATTGAATCCACTCTTATTGCAGTATTTATCAGCCATCTGCATGTGCATGCTAAAAGGAGGTAGTGCAATATCTGTCACCTCTCTGAGTATGCTTGCTTAAGAGGAGGTACATGTCGAATGAATGCGTCTTGTCCAAAACTGGTGTAAATAAAGCTTAGTTCAGCTGTAGTCACAGGCAGATGATAAAGTACCACATGTGCAAATATGTGTGCACAGTAGCAGCCTGTTTCACTTCTGGCAAAGACCAAATAAAGTTTGAACAGCGAGAGCAATCTCAGTGTATCTGTGTAGCATGAGACTGTACGTCTTTGTTACCCTGCACAACTGAAAGAGAGCCATAGGCCTGAGAAGGCCTAACATGAAGTCAACTGTTGGCTGAAAACATGCATATGGAATCATTAAAGGCCACATCCGCCAGTTTTGCAGCTGTCTGTTTTCCTGTTTCCCTACTCAAAGTGTCATGTACAAGCACCATGATATTACTGAGAACCATATAATAGGCAGCAAAGGGTTCACAGCAGTGTCAGTGGCTGCTTGT
>NW_017729006.1:33605445-33619204 GCF_001723915.1 Gavialis gangeticus | reverse complement strand
GTCAAGGTGCACTGTGCCCGCCTTACATTGCTGAGAGATGCTGACAATCTGGTATAGATCAAGACTAACACTGAGAAAGGAAAAACTCGACTTTGACTAATGCCTGATTAAATCATATGTTTGGGATCTCCTGGGTCACGAACTGTGAGAACTTTTCATGAAAATTATGAGCCATAACTCAAAGAGACAGCTTTGTGACAGTTGCACAGCTGTACTAGGCATGCAAGTTGCTCTTTTATACTTGAGATTGATTTACTGTAAAAAATCAATCTCAGATTTGCAGTTAGGACTGAACTTATACTACATGACTCCCTTCCCACATGCACAGTAGCTTTTCTAACTTGAGGGGGAAGAAGGGAGAAAACGTGCAGTTGTGAATTTGGAGCCGTACTGTAGAACTGCACCCATTGCACCCTTTTGTGGGAAGAAACTGATTTTTCACTTTCATTTAAATCAGGCAACTCTGGCTGCTGAACAGAGCAAGTCTACAGCTTGCATTAGTGCTTTGATGTGTTCTGACCCCTAGAGGGTGCTAACAGCACAATGCAGGGAGATTTTGGTCTGCACCGCTGAACTTGTAGGACAGAATTGACTTTATCATTCATTTCAGATCTTTACCCTATATTGTTCCCTAAAACTTCCTTCAGCTGGATGGATAGCATTGTTTTCAGATTACTTGTCAACGTCATGACTAATATCCAACTGAGAAAGGGATCATCAAGCTCTGCTTCATGCTACATTCTGGATAGATCATTGTATTTAGGGGAAGAGTGGTGTTTTCAGGTGGGGACCTGTTTCCTGGGGCAAATTTAAGAGAGACAAACTCCAGTAGCTGGCTGTGGCAGTGAACATCATGGGGAAAATGGACTCTCAAAACTGACAGACCTGTGCAGTTAGATGCACACAGCATGTTCAGGCTTCTAAAGTTAAAACCCTCTGAGAATATTGGGGAGAGGAGACTGGGAGGTGACTTCCCCCATTGCTAATATTAAGGATGATTGTTGTCCTGATAAAAAGAAGGGTTGTTTAGAGCTGTATCTTCTACATTCAGGTAGTTTGCTAGTTCCATCAGATCCTGTCCTTCAGAAATGGTATCTCAGGGTTTTCTTCTGAAGGAAACTTTAAATAAAGAAGTAATGAAACAAGATGAACAAAGACTTGGGAAATGCTTCATAGAAGTAAAAAAGAAACCAAAGAAATGAGCAAGCCCCTGCTAATCCCTTCCTGCCCAAAATTTGTGTTAGAAAACATTTCATTCTCAAAGCTTCGCTATTAAGCTACTTACCTGCCTTCACTGAATTGATTTGATACATTGATTCTATTATGGCAGAGATTGCAAAAAGTGCAAATACATGAAATATGGGTCCCTAAAGAGCAGATCTCTTGCTCAAAAAGGATTCTTCCAGGCTAGCAGCAGAAAGCGTGCTAGCAAATATGCTAAATAAAAGCAGATACCAATCATAAACAATTACATATGTGCTTAAAAATTCTCCTTTGGACATCTTTACATTTGCTGTTAAAAGTCACCTTATGAATATCAGCAGATGAATTATTCTATATGGGTATGGAGTTGGAAAAGCAAAGGACATCTCACTTTTTGCTTTAACCTTGGGGAATATAAAAGATCTGGCTCTTGCATCTCTTTGAAAACACAATCACTGCAGGAGAAAAGCCTATATTCATTGGATGGATTCTGAATACATCTAAATAATAGGCATATCAATGAAATGCCAGCCTTTGGCTGCACGATAGCTGGTGTATAAATCATGCAGCATACTGGATATATTGGATTTACACCCAAGTACAAATTTAGCTGTTCTGTGAAGTTTGTACGGACAAACTAAAGGAGGTTGACAAAGAATTATATCTCTATATTCCAATCATGAGAGCAGAGGTGAACAGACAATGTTAAATCCATAGCGAAAATTAAGCATCTTTTTTGATGAGCACATCAACTAAACTTGCTGACTAGAAGAGAATGCCTGTTTATCTCTGTTTATTTGTCCCGATGAAATAGAAACAAATGGTCAGTGCACATCCCACTATCCTTTCTGAATATTTATGATTTAAATCCTCTTTTTAAGGATACTGAATACTTTGCAAAACAAGCTTGATTTCTGTGAATGCATTAATAATTCCTAAAAATCTTTGCTGCATAGTTTTAATTTATAATTTTAGTCTGTGGGTTGCCTGTGAGGATTTTCTTTTAAATATTCGTTAAATTGTGTGATTGGGTGTCTAGGATGTGTTATTGTTTTTGGCTACAGATTGAGTGACTTAGACTTTTTAAGCAGCAGAATGATAATTGGCAAATAACGAATTTTCAATACAAATTAATCATCCAGACATTTGTGGAAAATTCAGGATGCTCAAGGATTTCCAGAAGTACCTGGTGCCTATATGAGTACTCTCAAATAATGAATAGCATAACTCACAGCCAACTGGAACTTGGCACCCTCAGTTGCAAAAATATTTGTGAATAAGGGTTTATGTCTGTTTGTTTTTACTATTCAGCTAGCACAAGTGCTATAGCTTCCTTGCTCACATGGTTAATTCAGTGTTGCCAACTCTTGTGATTTTATCGTGAGTCTCAAGATATTTGATTTTTTTTTCAAAGCCCCAGCTTCTGGAGGCATTTAATTAGGTGAGAATCTCAGTTTTCATTTTTATAAAAGTTAGTTTCTAGTCCTCATGATTGCAGAGAAAAGCTTGAAAATGTGACCCAAGGGCACACTAAAGCCTCAAAAACCAAAAGGAAAATTAAAAGAACCCAAGATGTATTATAACTTTTTGGTTTTTATATCCCATGATTTTTCCTAATTGTTTAGGTCCTGCTTCATAGTTTTTCAAACTCTTGTGGTTGGGAATACTTTAACCACTAATATTTTTCTCCTAATCTTTTTCCTAAAATCCAAAACACTGATGGTTTTTTTTTTTTTAAGAAGAAAAACATTGATCACTGTGAAGCTTAAGTAGGGTCATATGGACAGTGTTCAAAATACTCCCTGGCCACCTGTATTGTTAGCTCAACTTAACTACAATCTGAACACATTTTTTACTTCATGATATGTTGTTCAAGGGTCAAATTCCTCAGTTTCCAAGTGCAACAAAATGTATTACTTATTGCCCTGTTACAATAGGAAACCAACAGCATGAACAAAGATGAATAAACAAGCTCCATGTTTATGAGCAGTAGACAGTAAAGATTTGGATGATGATACTTGCATATGTACATATACATATATGCAAACTTCATCATACACATATGATGTGCGTATGTGATAGCAATGTATAAGTCAGTCTTTTTGTAAATGAAACTATATACTCAAGATATTCATATAGAACAATGCTCTTTGCAGTTTTACCATTTTACTTGGTCCACAAATCAATCATGAGCCAATAGTGCCTGTGACTATGCTCATTGTTCATGTATACTTATAATAGGACAGGTATAAATAATATTTACAGCAAATAATTTAGAACCTCTGGATTGTTCATACTGTCCAATTTGGGTTTTTTTTTAAAGCTGGACAAAAATAAGTCTTCTAATTATTGGGCAACTTGATCTTTAAGAAAAAAGTCTGAAATTAAAAAAGTGTTTTAAATGTCCTCTAAACTGGAAATTCTGCAAAAAAAAAATTCATTTGGGGAACTCTAACAGGTACTGTTAGCACCAGAGGAACTGAACTGCCCAGTTGCCTGGGATCCTAGGGTACGTGGCTATGTTTAGCATTTGGGTTCTCAGGGCTTTCAAGCTCCATACAGTACAGCTGAACTTTGGTTCAAATGGGGACTCCTAAGATTTGCAGTTTCCTGGATCCTTGGCATAGATCCTAAAAACCCTGTCCTTGGAACATCAGCTCTGAAACCTGTGTCTGAAAGGTTTGCCCTGGAGCTGACAGGGCTGAAAGCACCAGGTTCTTCACCTGGGAGCACCTGGTGGATTTGTCCTGGAGCTTTGGGTTCTAGACGCATGTTGTTTCAAAACCAAAGTAGTTCTCTAAGCATCCAGAGTGAGTTTCAGCTGGACCCGGTGAAAACATATGGAAGCCAGACTGCTTCAGATAGATGTTCAGGGCTCAACAAACTGGCATTTTCCAATGACATTTTAATTTTATCAGGAAATTTCCAACAAGTGCTAGCCTTCCTTTTCCAAAGTCCTGATCTAGAGTTTCTTTCAATCAGCTGAAGGACTTGCACTGAGCTGACTAACTTAAGTCTTTTGCTAATGGAAACATGACTGAAATTGTTCATTTAAAAAAATAGATATTAAAGATGGGAAACAACAGCTATGGGAGAGCCATCAGAGAACTCCATATTGCACTGAAAGGGCAGGGCTGAAAGCTGGCTGTGAAAACAAGATGCACATGTTTGAAAAAGAAAGAAATGTTGGTGTTATGTTTGCTGAGAGTGTCTTTTAGCTTCTCTTACCAACTACCTTTTCTCTTCATGCTTTTCTGAGTATGGCAGAAGCTTGTTTCTTCCTGGTCATACCTTTGTTTTGCAGTTAAGCAAAATCTGGACACCTGAGAAAGAAACTGCTTCACAGCACTGGGCACGATGGCAGCTCTGCCCCTTTTGTGCAAATTGCATCTTTTTCCTGCGTGCACCATGCCTGCTGTTGGCATATTTTCTTTTGCTCCTTTCCGGAACCCAAGGAAGGCTGAACAATTAGGCTTGAAGTGGGAAGCAGTTCTTTTTAGCAGGGAAATATATAAATAAATATCTAAAAACCTAAGTGAGGGAGCAAGCAAGAAAGAGAAACTAGATTAAAAATAGAACAGGAGGAATAATAGACATCAAAGGAGGAGAGCCCAATCATGGTGCAAAGCTTTCCTCTCTTGCTGAGCAAGTGATGCTTGTTCTGAGCTAATCACACAGCAGAATAGTTTGATGGTTAAGTAAGATGCAGAAGCAACAAGCAACCATCAAATACACTTCATTATAATCTCCTGATGATAAGAGCAAATTGCCACACAATTAATACTTGCATTTGAACTGAAGAAACATTCTTAACAAGAAAAAAAAAAGACTAAATGGAGCAAGACACAAATTTGGATCCATTGATCTATGACCCATCTTTTCCCTCCAAATTAGAAATGCTGGGCACCTTCAGACAAACTGATGGAATGATGCCATGAACATGCGCTTTTTTATGTGGTGCTTTCTGTACTAGGCTGATTCAGGGATCCTGGTTATCTCTGTTTAAAAATCCCAAATTCTCTGATTAAAACCCCCAAATCTGTGTTTTTCTGCATTTAAAATGAAATGCCACTATATATCTCGGCATCAGTTAAACACAATGTTTTATTGATATATTTACAATTTGAAAGCAATTTGGAAGTCTACCAGTACCTGCAGGCTGGAACTCTGCCAACCTGCAGACAGCTGTTTGCAAAAGGAGAAACCCATATTTTCCTGCTTTAAAGGGGGAAATCCACATTTTTCTTCATTTAAAGGGGAAAGCCGTGGTTTTCTCCTTTAAATGGGACAAGCTGCATTTTCCCATGGGAAACAGAAAACCTGAATCCTTGTTGATAATACAGATGCCCTTGTATTTGCATGATAGTGGATGAGAACAGTCCCTTGCACATCAGTGTTCCTGTGTGTTCCTAGACTCCTAGCTGTCTTCAAATATAGTGTGTACTATTTTATTTATTTATTTATTTAACTGGAATATTTGGGAGGTCTCGCCTCTGGTATTTAGTCAAAACAGAACAAATCCTAAGCTGCATTTCCAGATTTTGGTCCTCTATGATCTACCTCCAGCCCATGGACCAGATCTGGCCCCCTGTACTATGTCATCTGGCCCTGATTGTTACGTTTGGGTGTACAGGGCCACATGGGGCCCAATCCTGGTGCATGGAGGCAGCAAAAGGCCCTCAGAGCCCAATCCCAGCATGTGAGACTGGTCAGAGATAGCATGGGATCCCAGAGCCTGATCCCCGCACACAAACTGGGAGGCAGTGAAGCAGGGCCCAGTCTTGGCATGAGGGGTCTGATCTGACCTGTGGATAGACCCTGCAATCCTCATCTGCCTCACTGGGCCAAAAAGTTGAGCACCACTGCGCTAGTATATGGTAAAACAAAGCAGTAGTTTTAATCACAGATACCTGTCTTACAGGGCTGACTCTGTCAGCCAAACCAGTGTGGAGCTTCATGGACCCTCTGAGCCAACAGTTGAAATACTCAGTCTAAGGCAGGGGCTTTCAATCTTTTTAGACTCCTCCATAACTTTTGTGACTTTATCAGCAGCTCATTAAAAAAAATTATTTATTTATTACAGTGCTTACCTCCTCACATGGTGGCTGGGCAGTGGAGAAAGGGTAGAAGAGGAGGCTTGGCAGGGCAGAAAAGAGTCTGTGCTGACCTCCTCTTCCAGGGGCTGGGCAGTGAATGGGGAAGGAGGAGCGGCTGGGCAGAGACCAGTATGTGGCACCTTTCAAAGATCTCATGCCACCGTGGTTGAGAATTTCTGATCTAAGGAGTTAGCATAATTTTAGATGAGCGCTGGTTGAAAATTTGAATGCCCATCCCATTGGCAATCCTCATATTTCAAAGTTATTTTCATCCTGAAATTGGGCAGAAAGTTGTATTATTATTATTATTGTTATTATTATTATTATTATTATTAGTGGAATTAAAGCAAATCATTTGAAACCTTCAGAAGTTTCATCCCTATTTAGCTCAAGACGAGTTGCTGTCCTCTGAGGCTGTTGCAGTGCCTTAGGGATGTTGTAAGCTGTCTCTCGTAGTGTCATTCTCTTTTAGGGTAGGGCTCTTCACTTCGGTTACTTCTTCCATGATGGGCAGTATGGTCGCATCCAGACAAGCATGTACATTTGTTTCCCTAGGGACAACTAGCCGTGGGACCCTTTGTGCTGCTGCTAGTTGTCCCTGGTGCATGGCAGGTTACCCCAGGTGGGGTAGGGCAGGCTGGGGCCAGCACTGGGCCAGCCCCAGCAGCCTTACCTGGGGTCCTGGGGGCCTCCTGGGCTGCAGCAGCAGTGATTCTGCTGCTCAGGTGTGTTTATTGTAACGAGAAGCACAGGTTTCTTAATACCGTTTTAGGATGCGTGATGGAAAGCTTATGTTATAGGATGTATATATATAACTCTCTCTCTATATATAGAAATATATTTTAATTAAAAAAACCCATCCCCCATGCTGTTCCCTTGCAGCATGGAGAACAGCTGAATGTGTGGCATTGCAGATGTGTCTGTGGTGTCACATACCGCACGGCCACGCTTGTCTGGATACAGCCTCACTCTTGTGTAGCACTACCCCCTTGTGTAGTAATATTTCAAATTTAAAGTCTATTAATAGTCATAGCATGTAAGAATCACTCTGTTGCCCCTAGATGATGCTGAGCCATGGCCTTTACTAAGCTTACTACCACTGGTTACCTGCTGTTTTGCATAACTCTCAGGTTTTCCTCCATATCTACCCTGATATGTACAAATTATTTCATGAGGTAGCTATAGAGACAGGTCTAAGAACTCCTCTAAGATATAATTAAAATTAAAGGAAAAAATATCCTAAGTAAAGTGACTAAAGCAGTTTGGATTGTACCGAAGAACTGAGTTTGTGGGGAGAAGTTGCTACAAGTGCTAACAGACCTAATATGGAGTCATGGGGAAATCGGGCAACTAGCATTGGTTGACTGCACTGAGTAACAAAAAACATAAGCTGATGAAACCTTGAAAAGCCCAGACTGCTCAATTAGTAGATGAATAAGTTACTTCATTGATGTAAATAAACAATAACATCTTGATATATTCTATTTACGGTGTGGGGATATGGAAGAACTGCAAAGAATATGGATGGCAGACAGATACTAAAGGTGATCTCCAACCAAGAGGGGAAAGGGTCATGTTCACCTTTGTGCTGCATCATTAGATGTAGAGAAAGCTCAGAAATGCTTTGCCTTTTTAAAGGGATGGATTGAATTGATTTTTAGAAGGGGGCAGTTATTTGTTCTTTACATTGGGAGCTCTGTGTGATCTAGTCTAGATTGGAAAATTGAAAGATTAGTGAACTAGTGAGTCAAGCGATGAAACTTGAATAGCTCAGAGGGGAAGGGGATATTTAGTCAGACTTCTAAAAACATTTTCATGTATATATACATACACTAACACTTGCTTCCTTTCAATGACTGATTTTTTTAAAGAAAATAAACCCTTGTTTAAGAGTCAACATGTCGTCTTCTTCATTTAAGTGGCAGTAGTTCACAATAAACATCCTCTGAGATGTATCCAACAATCCTGTTGTAAAACCAAGAAAGACCAAAGTTGACCTTTCAGGTATTTAAAAAAGCAGTTTTTAAAGACAAGTGGGAGATGTGGAGAGGCAGCCCAGTCTTTCAGGCTTCCTTTGAATGTCAGGATGTAAATGAGGGAAGTTTGCAAGTATGATTACTCTGTTTTACAGGCAGTGGAAGAAGAGGTGGAGATCTTGGATCGAACTGTATGAGACCATACAAAGTCTTAGGGTTAGATCCAATACTAGAAGTGAAGATTTCCAAAGCCTCTTTTTAGGCAGCTGGATTTAACAGATAAGGGGAAAATAGTATATAGAGAATTGCAGCTGCCACCTTATGAGTGAGTTAGGAGAAATCAGCAGAACACAGTCCTTGGTTAACCCTACAATAATAAATGACAGAATATTGACCAACATATCCAGGTTTTTCCTGTTTAGCTGTGATTTCATCCTGACTTTCATTCCTGTTTAGCTGTGATTTCATCCTGACTTTCCTCAGGTCGTAAAAGTCCTGCAGTGCTTTTTCTGCAGAGATGACCTGGGTTTCAGTGTTAAGTATGCTTGGTGTTGCAAAATCAGGATGTACAACCAGGAAAAGGAAGTCACCTGGTTTTTAGCAACAGCCTTTCAGTTTTAACAAGCATTTGATTTAGAAATGACTGATCAGGTAAGAGCAACTGGAGCAGATACCACAAAACAGAAGTGAGCCTGCACATTATAATGATCACTAGGATGGGTTTACGGCTGTAAACTCAAGTATCATTTGCATATTTGCAGGGAAACCTAAATAACAGTAAGAATAACTGAAAAAAAAATACTTCACATTCGTTAAAAACCTGTGCCCTAGTGCTTTACCAAAGGTGGACATTTGCTCTTTGCCTCACAACTTTACTTTTCTCATGTGAAAAACAAACTGACTCCCAAATGCCCACTGGACACAAAAGCAGTAAACCACCTTGTGAAACCAAAGCCTGAAAGGAGTTTCCCTGCTATAACCACTTTGCCCCCTGTCCATTGCTGCTGCTCCTGAAGTCCTCTCTGACAGGTCCTGCCACTGATGTTGCTGCCATGTGTGCCAGGAGTGTATTGGCCTGTCAAGGCAGCACTGAGCTCACTTATGCTTGCTTTGATGTGGGGGGGGGAATGATTTGCCTGGCTCTTCCTTCATACCCCAGTGGTAAGGATGGAGTTGCAAACTGAGATCTTCTCCTCCTCTCTAGCCCTCTGGAAGATTGGAAAATACCAGCAACTGGTGCCTGATGCTCACGGGTGAGTGAAATTCCCAATGCGTAGTTTTGATCTGGGTTTTCTTCACTATCCCTGCTGAGACTGCACAAGGGGAGAGCAAGAGCGGATCTTTGATCAAACCCCCCTCCCCGCCAGTGCTTGCTGGGCCACATTGGAGGTGCATAAAAGTGGGAGCAGTAGGCTGGGGTGGGTGCATCTGTGGAGCTGCATAAGGAACCCTGGCAACAAGTTAGACACTTTTGTATGCAGTTTGAAGCATTTTTTTAACAGTGTAAATGTCACAAGGGTTCCCAGCTGCCCCTTTCACATTCAGTAGTTTAATTTCTTCTTGAGAAACCAATGTTCAGATGATGAAAAGCCTTTGTCTTTGCAAGGGGCTGTCAGATATGGCAGCAGATAAAATCTCCTAGAATCAAAGACAATGTGACCACCAACTAGGCCCAAGTTCCCATCCTTTGCATTTCTGTACTGTCTGCAGCTATCATGCTGGTGCCCTTTCCAAAATCAAAGCTCTCCATTTCTGACAGCCAGTTAGCAGAACTACAACTGCCTCAGGAAGAAGAGTGAAAGAAGCTGGCAAGGAGTTGTCGTGTTATTGCAATAGAATAATACTTTGTGTTTTTATGGCCGCTTTTGTCTGAGAATCTAAAATCATTTTCCAGGCATTTTATTAAGCGTCACTCCCCTAACAGGAGTTTTTACTGTATAATTCCTGTTTCACAAGTAGATAAATTAAGGCACAGATTGTCCAGGGTCCCAATACAGATGAATGGCAGTCAGGAGGTAAGATCCTGGAATCCTGATTCTTGGTTCCCGGTTTCAAACACCAAACTCTGACTCAATACAGTTGTGTAAATATATCCTGAGAGTCTCCTGTCAACAGCTCAGTGATGGAGCTAACTTTTTTTTACCCAATGAAATTTTTTAAAAACTGCCAGATTATTTTTCCCCATTTCTGCCTTATCTATTCCCCTAGCATACTTTTTTTTGCTTTACATTTTTCTTTTCAAAGGAAAGAAGAAAAGAAAGGTTAAAAAAGGAGAAAATTTTCATGAGCAATATCATGTAACTTTCATTTCACATTTTTAGTTTACTTCTAAAACTTCTGCACCAACTCTATCATCTTTTTTGCCTAGTGCCTGATGAGGGACTGCAAAATTGATCCTAGCACTCTTACTTTAAGTTTTGCATTGGGTTAAAATATCATCGTCCTCTACCAGCTAACTTATCCCTTTTTCATTGCAATGGTTGTATTTATTTTCATTGTCTGAAATGATATAGTGAACTTGTTTAACTAACTAGAAACCACCACTGCGTGCATTAGAATTTGCAACAGAAGGTTTTTCTCAGACTCAAGTTTTGCCGATGAATATGCTGCGGAGAGACTATGTGAAGACTTACGGTATTGGCCGTCTATCTCTGTTCTTCAGCAGGGTAATATACAACCCTGGGGCACCGTGAGATTCTTTCAAGGGTGCCCCTGGGTGCCACACAATATTAACACTTAGGTGTGTGAACATGATTCACAAGATAAACCCAGATATTTCAAATAGGAATCCACGGTGTTTAAACATTACAACCTTTTGTGGTCTTTCTCAGCTCTGTACAACAGGAAAACTGCTGTGTTATTTTTTTGTAGTAAAAAAATAGCGAAAACTAAGCGCTGGCATTTTCCGAGGGAGGTCTTTAGCAGTTATTCATAATACATGCTAATATGTGCATCTGTGTACATTGTATAGGATTTCCTAAGAATTAATTTTTCATGTATTTTTACTATATCTTTTCAGGAAAGTCCATCTGTCACTTTCACTGCTTTTACGCAAGTTTCTCCAGTAGTGTTGAAGTTATTCCTGATATTTACCAGTGTTTTAACGTTATTGTGGTTTAAACTGTCCTAGCAGGACCAGATACAATGCAAAACTAACAGTAACTTCCAAGCATATAATAAATAACATTATTATCAGGGAACAAGAAAAAGAAAAGCAGAGAGCAGCCAACAGTTTGTTGTTCCTGCTGCTGCCATGTTCACTTCTTAAACCTGAATTTCTGTCTTATTTTTGTGGTGGTTTATGGCTGTGATGTCACTGTATCATCCTGGTGGCTGGATTCAAAATTCCAGGCCTCAAAATTCTATTAATTAAGAGTAATATAATCGTATCAAGGACAGAAACAACTGAAATCATCAGCTTCTCAAACAACTTATTAAATGATCTTTAAGCTTCTGAGATGAACCTCAGGGGATTAGGACTGGGAAAAGTGTGTTCATTCTGGAGGTTTGGATCTCATTTTATTTATGACTAGAAAAGATAAACATGGGGATATGCAACCTTGTAAAAGTAACCTTTCAATTAAATAAAATCACTCAAACAAGGTCATTTGGCCTTCCATCTCCCCTGTTTATTTTCATTATTTTTACTAATTCCAAAGTTTGTCAGCAGGGGTCCTGGCCAAAAAAAAATTCACAATGTTAAATCACCACAATGGTTTCATTGTTTCTTTTTGTTTTGTTTCAGCATTTCAATCCCTGTCCATCTTCTGAGTCCTATTTTGTACCCAAAGCACTCAAATATAACGCAAATCCTGAATCTAATGAAAGAAGTTAGGTGGGCTAATTTCTAGCCTGCAGTTCTGGTGGGGAACACTTAACGGGGCTCAGGGTGAGCATGAATTGCTGTGAATAGTTTCATAAATAGGAAACCTAGATGCCCATGGAAAGATGGCAGTCCTGGCCTGGCAGCAGGCCAGAGAGAGATTGCTCCATGATTGGTTCCCTATAACAGTGGTTCTCAACCTTTTTTGAATTGGGACCCATTTGTAAAAAAACATCCGTGGCCAGTCCTGCCCCAGTGCCTCTCACTCCTGACCCTCTGCTCCCCACCTCCAGGCTTCAGCCCTCCAGCGTGTGGGGTAGGGGATGGGTGTATGGGAAAGGGGGGGCTCCAAGCAGCCCCTCGCAGGCTGGAACTCTGCCAGCCTGCAAGGGAAAAGCCACGGGTGCCAATGTTTTCCTCCTTTAAAGGAGAATCCATTTTTAAAGTTTGTTGATCCATTTTAAAAGTTTGTTCGTGACCCTCTCATATATTCTTGTAGCCCACTTTTTTGGGTCATGACCCACAGCTTGAGGAACACTGCCCTAGGACATTAAGTTTAATTTTATTGGGTGAGTGTTAGTTGCTATGTAAACTGCTACACTTTTGTAACAGCTTTTTGAGCGCATGTGTTCTCTGTGTAGGAGAAAGAGTGAGGCTCTGAGAGAGCCAGATACAGTAGAGAAAAGGTAGTCCCAGGGAAGATGGAGCCAGGCAGAAAGGAACAGTCCGAGGGAGGACAAAGTGGAATTTGAGGAATGACAGAAGGAACTGCAGTGGTACAGTAAAGACTGTTTGAGCTAAGCTGTCATGCTGTTTGGGATGTTTTCGCTTTGGCCTTCCTTCTTTGAAGAAGAAAATGCCCCTCTTGCTAGGAGCTGACCAAAAAGTTGTCTGAGCTGGGGGTGCTATGGCTTGGAAGGAAGCTGGGGACAAAGATGTACTAGGATCTTGAGCCAGAGGCTTGTCCCTCAAGAAGCCATACCAGGACTAGCTTCAGGGGTTCATCTCAGAAGAGGGAGACCAGACAAGGCTTCTTCTTGGGGATTCCCAAGGCAGAGCTTCCTCTTAAAAGCAGTGATCACGAGATACTGAGGAAGTTCTGTTCTTTGTAGTAGTGGGACAGTCTTTGGGCTCTATTGGGCCTAACTTCTCATTCAATTAAGAAACTTAGCTGTAAAAAGCTGATGAATTTAAATGCTTGCTGAAGGCCGACTGCAAATCAAGTGACAAGGAAAATAGGCAACTCATTGAGCAATGTTTTCATTGCGTCTGTCTGGTTTTCTTAACCCAAGAGTCATGATTTCAGCACAAATCTTCATTGAAACATAGAATCATAGAATCAATGAGTCAGAAGGGACCTAGGCAGATCATCTAGTCTGACCCCCTGCCATAGGCAGGAAGGAGCACTGGGGGTGGCAGGGGTCATAAGACCCCAGCCAGGTGCCTATCCAGTCTCCTCTTGAAGATTTCCAGGGCAGGTGAGAGCACCACCTCTCTGGGAAGCCTATTCCAGGCTCTGGCCACCCTTACCGTGAAGTAGTTCTTTCTAATATCTAACCTAAACCTATCCTCCCTCAGCTGGTAGCCGTTGTTCCTGGTGGCTCCAAGGGGGGCCCTGGTGAACAGACTTTCCCCGAGTCCCTGCTGGTGGCCCCTGATAA
>NW_017729006.1:33590766-33604959 GCF_001723915.1 Gavialis gangeticus | reverse complement strand
CAGGGACTTGGCCCGAGCACGAGGAGTCCTCGAACAGCTGTGCCAATGGCTCCACAATGACACCAGCCAGTTCCCTCAGCACCCGTGGATGAAGGTCATCTGGGCCCGCCGACTTGGACACATCTAAGCCCTCCAGGTAATCCTTAACTAGGTCTGAACATGATGTGTTTCCAGTTTATTGTATGTGATCAGAATTGGAAGGTATTAAAACTGAGAACACTGTTTACTGTGTTTCATTCATTGTCTCTGTTCAAATTATTCTCTCTCTGCTCAAATTAGTATTGAATACTAGCTAAAGGTATTTAGAGAACTAAACACTGTAGTGATCAGAGTGACCTGGAGCTGGAAGGCAAATTCCTGGCTTTATTGAGGTTCCTGGAAAAACTCCCCTTAAATTCAGGACTTCTACTGTGGGTCTTTAACTTTGGTCTTGCTGACTTGTGGAGTGATTTAGGCAAGGTACAGGCTATACTAAGGACTTAAGTGCCTGAGTTAGGCTTCCTAGAAAGAATGAGAAAAGCTGAGCATTTCAGAATACAATTAATATGTTGAGCAGGGGGACATGTGTGTCTTACCTCCTGCTCCTATTCAGGTTGAAGATGTCTTACTCAGGATTGTGTGGAAATATCTATTTTAGATTGGTGTCACAGCCCTGAACACTTTTCTGATTTTTGGGGCTTAAATTGTTCTTTTCAGCTAGTGGTGTAACTAGGAGTGAGCGAGCCAAGGCACAGCCCTTGGGTGTTGGTTTAGAGGTTGCGTCAGAGTGAAGATCTGTGGGTAGGCTACCCGGCAACAAGAGCAGCTGGTGTGTGGGGAGCCTGCGCAATAGCAGTCAAAAAACCTGAGGTTGAATTTATTCAGTCTTCACAGGTTAATCTAAGATGCATAGATTGAACTGATAAGCAAGTGAACAGCCATTCACTTTTGATTCCAGAAATGCAACCACATGCCTGCAGTGGCCCAACCCAGAAGCCAGCGGGTGCTAGAGCATACCTATCTGCTCAGCTGGAGCAGACAACTTGGGCCAAAGCTAGCCTACCCACCCTGCGAAGCGGGGTTTGCACGGGAGGTGCAAAGCATCCTGGGATGGTTGAGATTTGGATTTGGGTATTAAAAGCAAACTAGCAAAGTTCACTGATGACACTAAACTATGGGGGAGTGTGGTCATGCTCAAAGACAGGCTGGCAATACAGGCTGACCTGGACAAGCTCGCAAGGCGGGCGGACTTCAAACAGATGTCTTTAATATGGAGAAATGTAAAGTGCTCCATCAGGGGAAAAATAATCCACAATGCACTTACAGGCTCAGCAGTGCTATGCTTGCTAGCACCACATCTGAACAAGATCTGGGTTTTGTGATAGACAACAAAATGAACATGAGGCACCAATGTGATGCCATAGCTGGCAGAGCTAATCAAACATTGGCATGCATCTACTGAGGCATTTCAAGCAAGGCTATGGATGTCATCGTCCCTTTCTACTTGACCTTGGTGAGACCGCAGCTGGAGTATTGCATCCAGTTCTGGGTGCTGCACTTCAGGAAGGATGTGGGGAAGCTTGAGAGAGTCCAAAGGAGGGCTACATGCATGATTAGATGCCTAGAGACCAGGTCATACGAGGAGAGGCTGAAAGACTTGGGGCTGTTCAGCCTAGAGAAGAGAAGATCCAGAGGGGATTTGGTAGCAACCTATAAGTATATTATGGCATAGGGCCTGCGGGAGAAGCTATTCATCAAGGCCCCCAAGGGGGGGACAAAAAATAATGGGCACAAGCTGATTGAGGATCGCTTCAGGCTAGACATAAGGGAAAACTTCTTTACAAGTTGAGTACCAAGGGTTTGGAACAGGCTCCTCCCAGAGGTGGTACAGTCATCCACCTTGGCAATCTTCAAAAAGCATCTTGATGCCAACCTTGCTGGGGTCATCTGATCTCAGCAGTTTTTCTTGCCCAAGTGCGGGGGGGCTGGACCCAATGATCTGTAAGGTCCCCTCCAGCTGCTAACAACTATGAAACTGTTTGTGCTTAGCCCTCATGACAAAATGTTGCCTAAGCCCTACTTCAGATGCGTAGACTTCCTGTGGATGTAGCCTGTCACCTTTCAGTTTTCCCATATGTAAAATGAAGTTATTTTTCTACCTGACATAAGGCATAAGCCATTAGGGGCTGATTCAGACACCACTTCAGTTAACAGAGGGATTCACATTGGACTTTAGTGGCCTGTCATTCAAGCTTTTAATACTAGTAAAACCCCTAAGGTGCCCTTCAGTGCAAGGTGCTATAGACGAGCTAAGTGGTTAAAATACCTCTATATTAAAGACTCCAGAAGAAAGTTAAAAGTACCCTATTACAATGAGAGTAAAAAGCTTATTGCACTGTGCATCATCCAAACAGTAGGTACAAGCAAAGTTCAGTATCATTCTGAGTAATAATGTAGATGGATATAAAAATTTGAGATTATCTCGTACTTATTTAAACTTGTATGGATTTTCTATAGAAATATCTTTCTTTCTTGTTGAACACCCAGTTGCCTTAACTAGTAGTTACAGGTCTACCCTAGGACGCAGGCTACCAGTGGTTCCCTTCTGAGCTATCTGCCACTGGCCTACTAGGTGATCTTAGTCACTTCTCCAAGTGCTTCATTTTCTGTATATCTATCTGTATAATGGGGGCAATGTTTATCTCTTTTCAAAAGTACTTTGAGATGTACTGGAAGGCAGTATATATGACCTATAGATTGTTGTTCTGTGAAATCAAATTAAATAAACAAGATGTTCTTCTCCATGACTCTGTGCACCTATTGTCATGCATTAAAAATCCAAACCAATTTAGGTCTTGAATCATTAATGCATTTATGTATGTGAGTAATGTTAAACCCATGAATAGTATTCTTGATTTCAATAGGACTGATCAAAGCTTAATATTTGTCTCCTGCGGAACAGCTCTGTTGGGTTCCTCCCTCTGAATCTCACTCTGGCTAGTCACAAGGGTCCATTGTGATGGAACTTATAAAAAAATAAAATAAAATGCAAAGACCTGGCCCTGGTCTGAACATTTCAAGATGAGACTGAGCCAGTGAGTATACAAAATCTAATGAAAGAGAAATAGGGAAATCCATGTTCTACATCAATCATACTGCTGTTTTAAACTGCTGTCATCAGGTGTATCTATAACATTTGAATTCACTGCGTGTTAGTTCCTGCAGAGCCTAAATGGAATTTTCTTGGGTGGAGTAGTGACTATGGGGTTACCTGAGGTTTTCTACTTAATGACACTTACTATATTAAATACCTCTTTGAATTCTTCTGATGCATCAGAAGGATATAGATGTTCTGTTCTCAGTGATGGTGGATGACAGAACAAGGAGCAATGGTCTCAAGTTGCAGCAAGGGAAGTTTAAGTTAGATATTAGGAAAAGCTTTAAAAGTTAAAACAAGTAAAACCTGGAACAGGTTACTGAGAGATGGTATGGACTGTACATTCTTGGAGCTTTTTAAGACCTGGCTAGACAAAGCCTTGGCTGGAATGATTTTGGTGGGATGGTCCTGCTTTGAGTAGGGGGTTGGATTAATGGCTTCTTGAGGGCCTTTCTAACCCTAATTTTCTATGATTCTATGCTCAGTGTTCATTTAGATTTCACACCACTTGCATTGTATGCTGAATCAGTCCTAGCGGCCTTTTACATGTACTTTGAGCCACACAAATGTTGATCGGGTTAGTGCTAGCTTGGAGTTTAGAGCAGTCAAACCTAGCAGTCTAGAAATCTTCTCTGTCCCCTATGTGCACAGCTGGGATTTGCCACTAGAGGCTTGGTGAGCAGGGAGGTCCCTTCCAGCCATACTTCTCTATGATCCTCTATGGTTCGTCTACCTCTCACCTGCCTCAGCAGCAGTGTTCGCAACTGCAGGGAGGAGAGGGAGACACCAGGGTCCCTTGTGAGTGAGGCTGAAGACTCAGTGGGGGGCTGCATGGGGAGGTTGCAGCCTGTCTGGCTCCTACCTCCCAGCACCTACATGCTTTGGGCTCATGGTCACACACGTCCAGGTTCATTTCCTGGCCAAAGACGTCCCTCAGGCTGTTCCCTACACCCTGGCAACTTCAGCCTGAGGGGGGCTCAGCTGGTCCCCTGACTCACCCTTTCCCTTCTCCCGCATGCCCCTTGATGTCCCTGGCCATGGGATGAGTGAACAGACACTTCTGGGCCAAGGGGTAGGGGAGGCCCAGGCAGTGGTCCCAGGAAGTTCATGGTGGTAGTGGTGGGCATGGGACATAGCTGGGGGCTGTGGCAGCAGCAGTGGTAGCCGCGGCTGGTGCAGCCAGCTCCCCTGAACGCTGGTTTCAGTCCCTAGCTGGGAGTGGAGTCTGCTGCAGCCAGCTTCTGTGTCCACATGGACAGTGGCAGAGCCCCACGCATGCAGCCCAGATCCACCCGCAACTGCCTTGTCCTGGAGCAGTGGCTTCCCCAGCAGCAGGCTGCTCCCCACCCTCCAGCAGCTGCCACCAGCTTATGCTGGGCTGCATATGGGTTGTGTACATGGATCAGGGCACTGCTGGAGCTGCGGGGCTGGAGCCTGGGGCTTGCTGGAGCCTGGCCAGGTCTGGGGTTAGCCACACTTTCTTCCAGTCCCCAGGGCTTGGCAGCAGGGTTGTGGGGGAAAGAGGGCAATGTATAGGGTCTAGCAGCGGCCGCCTACCCAGATAGGCTCAGCACTGGTGGGGAAAGGTGCCATAGGCCACCATTTCTGGACTTGTGGAGGCTGGGGGCTGGGGGAAATAGAAACGCTGTGGCTCCAGTCCTTGGGCTGCTCTACTAAGCAGGTATGGGTGTGGGAACCCACATCACAGGAGGGTGGGAGAGGGGCAACTGCATCCTGGGATACTAGAGGACTTCAGGGAGTGGCCACATGTTAATAGAACAGGAGCACTGTTGTGCAGTTCAGAGATAATCCAGTCCTGGAGTGGTGTCATTTTGTACCACTGTTTTAAGTCACTTAAAGGTATTAATGTATGGACAGTTCCAGGTTTAAGAGCTCCAGGAGCCACCCAAAATTAACATGTGACAAGGCCCTTAGTTCTTGACAGATATGTCCCTAATATTGTTTGTGCTTTCATGCATAACAGCAGTTGGCTTCACAGTACCTTTATACATCTCAATAGCTAGTTATTTCTTTTTATTCTATATCACTGAATTTCCTTTTTTTCCGTCTTGGATTTATGCCGGATGTTCTTGTATACTTTTCTGTGGCACTTTATTGGCTTCAGTTCTAGGTATCAAGCCCAAATGTGACAGGGTCCCCATTCAGTTCCAAAGTTACCTTCCATTCTGTATTTTCTGTAATATTGACATGGGATGTCGTTCCAATAAACAGTTTGTACAGTGTCGTGCTTGCCTCATTCATTTCTTTGATTACATGTACATTGCTACAAATGATTTCTTTTTCTGCAATTTCTTTTCTGGTAATTTCTGCTACTATTCCCATATACAGGATACATACTTGGGTATATTTTTGTTCTATTGACCAGAATTTTTTTAACGTTTACTGCTTACTGATACTGCAGATCAATTTGCATTAAATAAGCTCTTTCTGGACTTTTTAAAAATTTAATTCTCACTCCAGCTTCAGTTCCCTTTTTTTTGTAACCCTACACTGTGAAACCTCTCAATAGCTCAGTTTATATTTTAATCACATGAATACATATAACTTTTGAATATCACAAGGCTGTAGAGAGGTTTGACTAACTGTAAAATACAAAGACGTGGGCTTAACAAAGTGATAAAGTTACAAAAGTGACTCAAGATGAGGAAACACTGAAAGAGGGTTGTATTAGAATAGATGTTGCTGGAAAAAAGTATTTACAAACATTTACATGAAGGCAGCTGTGAATTTGACTTGATGGGTATTTTTAATTTTCTGTGAACAATTGTGGGAGGAAATTCTGTTTCCAAAGAATTTTTTTTGTAAAGAATCAGAACTACATGTGAACATAGTCATCTGAGCATTTGTGCCAGATGAGTTCTTGAAAGCTTCTTGTGGGTTTAGAAATTATTCACTCAGGAAACAGAAACAATAATGTGTGAATTGTAGTGGTCAGTTACAGTGGATAAAATTCACTGATGTGAATTAAAATCTACTTAAGCCATCTTTTGAAGGTTTAATTGGGGCATAAGTGACATACAGACCTTGTACTGCATTGCTATCTGAAGACAACTTTCAACTAGTGTGAATTATCAGTAGTGAATATTTGAAACTATACTAATTAATAGTGTCTAAAAATAGAATGAATATGTTCATTTAAACTGTTTATTGAATAATAAAAAGTTGGATGCTATATTGCACCCAGGGTTGGAGCAGCAGGATCTCCTCTCCTGGCCACCACCTGGACCCTACCTCACTACCCGCTCTGGCCTCCCAGGGGTTTACCAGCATTGTTATCTTGCCTCCCAAATGTCTTAGTGTTATAGGTTCACTGGGAGGCTTGCCCTAGGAGGCAAGAGTGGGTTTTGGGGTAGGTCCTTGTCTGGGTTGAGGCACTCCTCTAGCATTGGACCACTCTTATGTAGCTGGGTTTTTCTGCCTGAGGTCCACTGCATCACAACCCCAGGCTGTCAGGCCCTAGCTTGCCCTTGTGGCCTCTGGGCCCCTTGGCCCCCTGGTTCTTGCCCCATGTGGGCTCTGGGTTTATGCCCCCTCAGTCTTTGCTGCCAGATATGTCATCTTCCAACATGCAAGAGTCCTCCTTCTGAAGTGCTTGGTTTCTCCACCAGACAGCTCACTGGGCTTCAGGCCCTGGAAGTGCTTTGTGCTGGGTGTCTCTACACACAGTGGTGGCCTCCAGTCCTTCCTTTACATCCACATCTGGTCCTCTGGCATAAATGCAAACCCAAAGCATGAGCATCTGCTCCCAGAACAAAAGGTTCCCTTTCCAGGGTCAATCTTGCCTGGTAGTAGCACTACCACAAAGGCTTGAGACACTTCCCTATTCCTGTTTGGGGTGCAGAGTTTCTTCCCACCTCCTGAGGCACAGAAATCATCATTTGTGAGCAGTCCTTGACTGGCTCTTCCCCAGAGCTCTGCCTCCTATGGCTCCTATGGCCAGACTGCCCCTTCTCAGCCAAGCCCTGGGCTTATGAGTCTCTCTCTGGGTCACCTGAACCTCTACTTCCGCCCCAGATGTGTTAAATACTGGGGCAGATGGCCATTTAATTTAATGCCCCTTTGTCATTGTAAGTCTGTAAGTCTGTTCAAGGGACAGGAGCTGGCGGTTGACTCTGGGCTCCCTCTCTCTGCCAAAATGGGGCAGTGGCCCCATTACAGATTGGTATTTCACAAACAAAAGGGAGACTAAATTTGTGGAATATGTCATATACAGCTAATAATTTGTCCCATTCTAATTTCTCCAGAAACATACTTCAGCCACGCTGCAGTTCCTATATTATGGGAGACGTTTAGCAACAGACTAATATGATACATACATTTAACAAGGAAAAAGCATGAAATTCACATTTATATAAGCAAAAGGCCTATTAATTGACATAACACTTTAAGTTGCAGTAGGAACCATAACTTTTCCATTTCCTGATTTCTTATTATATTAACAGTACCGTTTTAACTTTGCATTAACTTAGGGACAGGATTGTTAGAACAGATGCCTAAAGTTAGGCTCAAGTCCATGCTCAGACACCTAATTAATTAGAATGATTTTCAAAAATGCTGCATACCCCACTGCTCCCTTTTGCAGGTGCTCAGCATTGTTGAAAATCAGGCCATAAGTTTAAAAAAAATACAACAAAACCCCCTATGTCCCACACCAAACAAGAAAATTAAAACCAAACCCAAACCAAAAGTGTAAAATGGCAAATGTGGATTATTTTATGGAAATTATTGTGACTCACTTCTTTGGTTCACGAGCACACTCTGGGTCAAACAGTGACTTCTCTAGTTCAGTGCCCTGTCTCTAATGATAACAAGCAGCAGATGCTTTAGAACAGGATGGGCAATTATTTGGGTCCATGGGCTACATAGGGAGGTTTGGGGAGCTGTTGTGGGCCGGGTTAGTACCCCCCACCCTACATGCATCAGTTCACCAAACCTCCCTATGTGGGATGGGGCCATGGGTAAGTGGGGAGCTGGTGTGGGTGCAGAAGGGCTGGCATGGGTGCCAAGGCTGCTCTGTGGCACTGCTCTGCTGGGTTTGGGGCCCCAAGGTGGCACAGAGGTGGTGCTGGTGGCAGCAGCATTATCAGGGAGGAGCTGCAGGGCATCCCCAGCCCAGCTCTAGGTTCTGCTCTTCCCCACTCCCACCACTCATCGTGGCTGTGGCAGGTGGCTCCAGAGTGGGTGCTGCAGGGACCCTGATCCCCAGTGCAGGGGAGCTGGGACTGGGGCAGGGGCTGGGGCTGTGCGCTTACCCCAGGACTCAGGCCCTGCCCATGCCAGTCTCCTCAGGGCCAGGGCTGGTGGCAGTGGCAGCCGGAAGGAGCCTTCATGCCTGGGCCCCCCCCACCACCACTGGGCCACCCTTCTATCCCATGGAGGGGCTGGAGCTGCTGCCCAGCTTCAATAGCCGCAGCCCTGGCATAGAGACGGTGGCAACAGCTCCTTCCCCAACCCCACAGAGACAGGTACAGGCAAGGACTGAGCCCCAGGCTCAGTGCACAGCACCAGTCCTGACCTGCCTTGCATGGGGGATCGGGATCCCTGCAGCATTCACTCTGGACCTGGCCACGATGAGTGGCAGAGGCAGGAAAAAGTGGGACCTGGAGCTTGGACCAGGGCTCCGCTGCCACTGCCACTCATCATGGCTGGGGTAGGCAGGCTCAGAGTGGGCGCTGCAGGGACCCTGACCTCTTGTGCGTGGCGGGCTAAGGCTGGGGCTGGGGACAGGGCTGCACACTCAGCCTAGTCTCAGGCCCTGCCTGCATGGGTTATGGATGGTCTCCATGGGGTCAGAGCCGGAGTTGGGGCAGGGGCCGGGGCTAGGGCTGGTGGCAGAAGCAGCGGCAGCCAGAAGGAGCAGCCATGGCCAGACCTACCAGGAAATGGAGTCTGGCTGTGGAGCCACCCCAGCTCTGCTGTGCGCCAAGGGGCCAAATGGTGCCTGGGCCAGGTGGGACCAAGGGACCTGCTGTGGGCTAGACAAAGTCCCTCCATGGGCCATATTTTGGCCAGCCTTGCTTTAGAAGGAAGTGCAAGAAATCCTGGTGGACATTTTTGTTTGCCCTTTGGCAGATTCTTTCTAACACATGTCTATTAATGATGGGTTTATGCCTGAGGAGTTATATCTCTTCTACAATAGGGTTGTTTTTTGTTTTACTTTTTATTGATTTTAACTTAAAATCCTATTTATGAAAGTATTTCTCACTCCCATAGGTTCTTTTAAAAACCAGGAATATGAGTATTAATGATATATCAGGGTGCCTTTTAAATTCTAAGTCAGAAAGATTATGATTCTGTACAGTTTATGTTTGGTGATTTTTAGTTGTTTGTTGGGACATCAGACACCTCCAGGAAATGGGGATTATTATATATTATTCTGTGTATTATTTTGCCAACATTATATATGTAGCTGCTTTCCCAGTTACAAAGTGGGTAGCCAGCAGTGAGAGGAATGATTAACAGCTTTTGCTGAGCCTAGATATACAAATGCATAACAAGAAAGGACTTTTTTGCTTTATGTGAAAAGCTAGAGCTTCCTGCTCATATTGCTGCATATTTCTGGCCTCCAAAAGCAACCTGGATCCTGAAAGTTTTATTAGGCGGACAATGAGGAATCCACTGACATCTTAGTAAAATGAAGAGATCAAAAAGCACTGCATCTTCAGCTTTCAAAAGCTGTAAGTTGCTCTGATTTGCTGATAGCATTCATAAGACAGACACTGAATAGCACTTGGTACTGCTTGCAGCACAACTTTGTTGGTAAGATATTATAGATCTGGTGCTATTAAATATGAATGCAAAGACCAAGCAATGTAAACCAAATAATGACATTAAGAAACTCCATTGCGTGTCTTCCTTCAATAGAAATTACTTTATTCCTGCTGTGTTTAATGGATATCATATTGCATTGAATTAAAGAGCGTAACAGGCAGACAAGCAGTTTCTTTCTTAATGGAGGCCTTCTACATCAGTATAGTCATGACATTTGCAGAGTGGTATTTTCTAAAGTGTTTAATGTTGGTCTAATTCTGACATCACTGAAGTCAACACAATCTTTATCCAACAGTGTGTTGCTTTTCAGCTGTTCTATGGGAGATCCAAAGACTATGAAAAATACTTCTATGATGAAAATGCCCTTAGTTCCAAGTAAATTGGTTAAGAATTGCTTCATCTGGGCTAATATGAAGCATCTTTTCAAATTTCAGCACAACCCTTTCCCTAAGTGTTAGTAGCAGTCTTACACAAGAGAAATTTCCTAAGAACAACTTCCTTTCTGACACTAGAACCAAGGATGACTCTAGGTTCATATTTAATAGAGTTTCTGATGAAGCATATTTTTCCATTGGAAGATGCTTATTCAACAAAATAGAAATGTTTTATAGGAAGGTATCTCCTTCATAAACATTTTCAGAAAGGGAAGTATGCCAACATTTTGTTTTGGTGGTTGAAATATTTTGTTGTGACTTTTCTGACCATAATAGTCAAAATGATTAAGACAAAACATTTTGACCATATTGAAACACAATGTTTGACCATAGAAAAACAAAATATTTTGACATATTTGTTTTGAGAAAAATTCTGAGATTTTGACTTTTCATCCTGATTTGGCATGAACATCAATATTAAACTCTGAGAATTTCCATATATTTTTTCTTTTAACAGTAAAGGTTACTGTACTGTATCTAATATGTCATTAGTTACCATAACTAGTATCAAAGGTGAATTTTCAGCATCTTCAATAACTACTGCTATATAGAATATTAGCTGCAGATTGTTACAGCCTGTTCAGTGGTATTTTTCTTGTTGTTGCTGTTAGCTGTTCACGTTGCTTGCTTTTAAAGTCCAAATTGTTGCAGCCTTAAATCATTTGATGTCAGAATTACTCATGTGATTAACCTCATAGAATGAGTGGAAGGAGGGGAAATGATGCTTAGTTATTACATAAGTTTTTCAGTGGGAAAGAGCATGCCTTTTTCTATTAAAAACTTCCTAGATTAAAAATGCTTTAACGTCTCCGTAATTAGTTGAATAATGGGATGTGCATTTTGATAATATGTTCCTGAAACTTGCCTGTGTTTCTCATACAAAAATTCAGATTTGAAATATTTTAACTAACTCTTTTGGAGGATAAAATTAAAGTGCCTCATGGTTTTGAAAAGTTAGAAAAATGGACTAAAAATAATAAGAGATTCAGTAAAGAAATTCTGATTTGGCACACGTAGGAAGAAATAAGGAGATATTTGTAGAACATGACATATCAGCCAGGCAGTAATAGCAATGCAAAAAAACCCAGAAAAGGTGTGCATGTTTCATAGATTTCATAGACATTTGGGCTGGAAGGGACCCCGGAGGATCATCGAGTCCAGCCCCCCGCCCCTGGGGCAGGAAGTCAGCAGGGATCATAGGATCCCAGCAAGATAAGTATCCAAATGTGTCTTGAAGGTGTTCAAAGTGGGTGCTTGAACCGCCTCCAGCAGCAGTCTGTTCCAAAACTTGGGGGCTCGGACAGTGAAGAAGTTTTTCTTATGTCCAGCCTGAATCGGTCACAGTGGAGTTTGTGACCGTTCGATCTTGTCATCCCTTGCGGAGCTCTGGTGGGGCTTATATTAGATCAGCGGTTCCCAACCTCGGGTCGTGGGGCTGCAAACAAGGAATGAGCCGTGCCGAATGCTGGGGGCTCTGCTGCCGCCACACTCCACTCCCAGCAGCAGGTCATGGAAAAAAAAGGCTGGGAACCACTGTACTAGAGGATGCATTGAACTGGTGTTAACAGTGTTCAGTATGGAGAAAAGAAGCCTGAGGGAAGACAAGAAAACTGTGTACAAAAACATGAAGGGGATTTTTAGGGAAAAGGAGGGCTCAGTTGTTCTCCTACCAGAGTGCCATGGCACTTTGGGGTGCTTTGAGATCCTTTCTAGGGTGCTGCAGGGTGCCACGCAAACATTATCTTGTAATGTTTACACACCTAGCACTGTTAGGTATGCAAACACAACAAGGTAAACCCAGGGTGTTAAAGACACTCCACAGTGTTAAAAACATTCTGACCTGTTGTGGTGTGTGTGAGTTCTTTGTAACAGAATTGCTCTATTAGTTTTCAATTGTCAAAAAAAGAATGAAAACAAAGAGTTGCTGTGTTCCAAGAGGTGCCTTGAGTCTATCAAAGTGTGCCTTGAATCTTTAAGAGGTACCTTGGATCTAAAAGGTTGAGAACCACTGTCCTAAGACAACGAGGACAGAACAAAAAGTTGTAGATTTAAAAGCTACAATTTGTAGAAACGCTTGATCAGTGAATATGCCAAAAAAGACTGTGCAGTCTTACAACTAGAGGCAGTCAAATTTAGATTAGAACTTCATTCAGACCTGGCTTAGATATAGGGTGCGTCTACCCCTGGAGGCAGGGAGCAATGTCCCAGCCCTGGCCAGGAGACAGCTGCCTCTTAACCCAGTGCTCCCTGCCACCCCCTGGGCTAGAGCTCCCAGGGGCCCAGGAAGTGAGAGCAGTTTGCAGCCATTAGCAACATATCTGCTCCTACTTCCCTATGTGTGTAGATGCCTGCCCAGGAGCGTTTACTTGTGAGTAGTTTACTCGTGAGTAAACTGCTCCCTGATCTAGTGAATGTGTAGACGCACCCAGAGTGAGCAAAATTTATCCTGCCACTGCTGAGACTAGTATAGCTGTGCTTACTTCTTCACACAATAAATTTGGCTCAGTCAAAGAGGAAAAAGGATAAGGTTGGAAAGGCACAGATGAAACTGCAGGTGGAATTTTAAACAGTAAGGGCCTTAAGAATCCTGAGTCACTCAGATGCTTGTTTTTTAATTCCTTCCTAGACCCTTCAGGTGCCTAAACACGAGTGTGGAGGCTGCTGCAATGCATTGGTATTCCAGTGTGTCAGCGCAGACTTGCTTAATTGAGACCATCCCATTATTCAGCCAATTAACTCAATTAATCGAGTCTGCTGGAGCTTGGCAATTACTGTGCTCCAGCAGCCTCCTATGTCTCATGTACAGAATCAGCATCCCCCTGCTTAAAAATGGTTGTGGGGGTGCTTGAATTAAAGCTCATCGAACAAGCTTTAGTTTAAGCGCCCCCACTACTATTTTTAAGTGCAGGGATGCTGATACACGACACACAGTGCTTTAATTAGAGTGGCTCTTAGAAGTGCTCTAATTAAAGTGTGCCCCCTCCCATCCCTGGAGCATGTGTAAAAGTTCACCTAGATCTCCCCTAAACCACGCATGACGCTGTAACTGAGACATGCATTCTATCTTTGGAGGACCTTGAATTTTGAAGAAAAGTGGGGTACAGATGGTGAGGTGCATCATCACATACAAAAACAAGACATTTTTCTTCAGTTCAAAAGAAACTAGAAGCTTTACTAATAGGCCAGGGCTTAGGGCTCTGTTATTCAGTTTAAAATTGAAGCAAAAACAAATATAACTTTACTGAAATATGTTCAAAATTGTCTGCAGGACTGTGAAATAGGAGCTTCATTTCCAAGAGAAGCTCTCAGAGCAGAATTGCAAAACAAAGGATAGCTTGATTGCTAGACCATTAAAAAGAAGAGAGGGTCATTAACACCTATTGGGCAAAGAGTTTAGAAAGGATTAGGTAGATTATAATGAGCCATGAAATCCATTGACTCTCTCAGCACTACCCAACTAGAAATGCTGCTGCCACTGCCAAGCAGTTGGTTTTAAACTTTGAGTGGAGCAGGAATCAAAATGGGTATAAGTGCAGTGCACCCCTTCCCCCATGATCCACCCCAGCACGCTATCAGATATATATATATCTGATAGCGTGCTGGGGTGGATCATGGGGGAAGGGGTGCACTGCACTTATACCCATTTTGATTCCTGCTCCACTCAAAGTTTAAAACCAACTGCTTGGCAGTGGCAGCAGCATTTCTAGTTGGGTAGTGCTGAGAGAGTCAATGGATTTCATGGCTCATTATAATCTACCTAATCCTTTCTAAACTCTTTGCCCAATAGGTGTTAATGACCCTCTCTTCTTTTTAATGGTCTAGCAATCAAGC
>NW_017729006.1:33564575-33585766 GCF_001723915.1 Gavialis gangeticus | reverse complement strand
TATATAGTATATATCTGTGGCCAGCAGTATTGCCCACAGACAAAACCTATGCTAAGAACAATCCTAGGCTAGGTTATCATTGCATCTTTTCAATTAAGCCTAATGGATCCCAGTTAAACCTTTTGGCCATGTAAGCCACAGCCAAGTTGAAATGCGTCTTTTCTTGTTGTTTCCTTCTGTTTTCCTTCTTCCCATCATTTCAGTAAAAGCTGCTGCAGCACTGTCATATCAAAAACCTGAAAGTTGTCTGGCCCTTCAGATCAAGGAATAGATTCAAATTTACTGCCTTAGGATATGTGTCAAGTCACTGTATTTATCTTACTCTTGGATTACTGATTTTTTCCACCTTTCACTGGGATAGCTCTCTGCTCTTGCTTGTCTAAAAAAAACAAGCAATAAAATCTAGTGGTGGATGGTACCTTAATACTAAGATTGTTCAGGATTCCTTTCTCTCCTGAAGTGTCTGCCTGGTCAAAAGTAGAAGAAAATGAGTAGAAGAAAAGGGCCAGAGCTGGGGCACGTGGGGCAGCCATGGGGGGTGAGGGGCTGGGGGACTTGTGCAGAGCCCCTCCTGCAGACTGGGGCAGTGGGGGGTAGCGGGGATCGTCCCCCGCCCAGCAGCACCTGGTGAGTCGGAGCTTTTTTTTTTTCCAAAGTGCCCGGAGCTGGGGCAGGCGGGGGATCCATTGCCGAGCTGGGAGAACAGGCAGGGGTTGGGGCTGGCTGATTCAGAGACTTGGCTGCTGTCAGATTCAGGACAGCAATTTGAATCACCAAATTGAATCACTGTCCCCTGAATCGGAATCCAAAGCTAATACTAGCTGCTTCGCACAGGCCTAATAGGTATCCTGCTTGTACTGTGTATAGTGACTTGGGAACATTTTATTATTGTGTGTTTATAAATGGGAATAATATTGATTACTTCTAAGTCCTTTTAATTTTAGTTCATGTTTAAATATCTGTGTCTGTATCCTGTATCAAGAAATTAAAAAAACAAAACCCAGAAAATTCTGATAATAAATATTGAAAACCTGAGTCCCCCTCATACCACTCTATAGAATAAACATGTGGAGGTGTTAGCTGTGATAGTAGTTAAGAATCAATTGAGTTTTGCACCTAAAGCAAGGATTCAGTCTCTTTATTACATGTGAGAAATATAGTGCATCCATCCTCCAAATGACTTTGCTTACTCTTTACGAAAGAATGAGTTACAGAGAATTTACATGGAAAACCATTAGTCAGTTTGTGCATATATTTAACAAAAGAAAACCAAGCAGGATCTTAGGGGAATGAGCAAAATGTTTATTTGGACATCCTGAGTTCTAATCTTTCCACTGGCTGCCTGAACAACTTTCACCCTTCACAGTTTCCTTCTCTCCCGCATCACAGTTAAGATGAATTAGTTAATGTTCATGCAATGCTTTTAACATAAAACACCGTTAAAAGTCTAAATATTATTATATAAAATATACATTTTATTGCAGTGTCTGTTCCCTGGCTGAAGGCAAGAAGGAAAGCCTGCTTTTAACAGCCTGATGTACATAAGGGATTGATTAAATGAACAAGGTAGGAGAATGTGGGTTAAAAAGGCTCATTGCAACAAAGTAAAAGGATAAGCAAGGCCCTAAATAAGATAAATAAGATAACATAGAGAGTGAGAAATATTCAAATCAGTTTATTTCAGCAGCTGGTGTCAGCTCTAGGATCTGAATTCTCAGCGTCTGAGAAACAGTGGAAGCAGGCATTAATAAATTCCAGTACAATAAAGTTAGGAGATGTCTGAACTAGCTAGTTGACTTACAAAAAGTTTCCTTGGAGGATGAACATAAAAGCAAATAGCTGCTCCACCAGAGGTGCAGACAAATCTGTTCACTTTATTAGATTTCACAACTGAAAATGAGTGCATTACATGAGCAAAGTCACTAATATATGCAAGCTGTATGGTATCAGGACCATTAAGAGACATCAGAGTTCTATAGCTTGCTGTGTGCTTGTGGGCTATGACAAATATCTCCCCCAGGGAATATCAAAATAGTTGGGAAAGAGGAAGGAATTTGCCTAGCATGCTGTTTTTTGTTAATGAAACTTCCTGTGTGTAGGCACTTATGGAAATTAATTACAAATAATACTAAATAAAAGAGAACTTGATACACATTTCTTTCCAGGCTTGAAATATGTTCTAAAATTTAAAAATCCCTATGCTAGTGACATAGATAGTGATATATTCATATATATTTGGATACAAGTTTGCATATAATATCTATACATTATAGTGTCTACTTTCACAAGCGCACAGTCTACAGTAGTTAAAGATTGGGTGGCAAAAAGGCGGTGTGCTAAAAATCCCTAGAAAACAAGTAATGCAAAAGATGAGCGGGTTTTCCATTTTCTTGCTGCTTTTTTTTTGTTACTCCATTGTAATGGCATATTACAAACATAGATGCATTAATGGGTTTTCAAGATTTGAATAGGATGGGATGGAATTGCACTTAGTGCATACATTTCTAATAGGTGGAACAGAATCTGACTCAAACTGTTTGCATTGGGTTTGAGGAGCAAAACAGAAGATAATTCCCCTGTTAGAGGTTTAATTGTGTTTGATGATGTTGTCAACAGTGACAGACATTGGGAAAGAACTGAGAGTTTCAGGAGAATCATCAGGAGTTTTGTTTTTGGCCTTATTAAATTTCAGTTGATGATGGGCTATCCAAGAGGAGAGGTCTGAGGGACAGGTGGCAGTGCAGAATGGCTGTGTAGGGTAGCTGGTTCAAGTTATTAATGGAAAGATGATGGCTGAAGTCACAGGAGCAGATGAGATTACCTGGAGAAATAATTGTTTTACCAAGTCCAAAAGGCTGGCTCAGGAAATGGCCAACCTGAGGAAGTAGCCATACCTAAATCAATACAGAAAATGCGAGGAGGAGAAAATTGCTTCAGAGCTTCAGATCCAAATATTTTGTTTGGACTAGTTGTTTTCAGGGAAGAGAGCTAAATCAGACCCTAACCCAAACCATCTGTGCCTGGTTTTTTCTTTTGCGTTCCTATCTGTGATCTGTGTGTACTATCATGACATTAAATTTGGGATCTGACTCAAAAGTTCAATGAAAGCAGAGTTAACATTCCCTGTAAGCACTTGAGCTCCAGGTTTTTATCTTCACCTGTGCATACATCCTGCCTTCCCCCTCTCTGCCCTCTAGCTATGTGTACGTATCTGGCTGAGTCCCATCCACCGGATTCAAGAAACTTCAGCTTGGTTTGCTCTTCTTTGTTGTTACTGGCCACCATTTAAAAGAATCTCTTATAAGCTAACTGCTGCAACTCTCAAACCTAAGGACAGGAGAGAAAATAATGCATCCCCAGCACAAGCTCTTCTCTAAGAGTGGCAACACAAGCCAAACAGAATGACACTGTTATGGAGCTGTTGCCATAACAATCAGCAGGAAGACTTCACCTTTCCCCATTTCAGGATGTTTTGCGGTTGTTACTTGTTTCAGCTTGGTTCATTATCCCTCCATATGGACAGTTATGCAGTGGCAATGCGTAGGGGGCGCACAGGGGTGCATGTGCACCCCCTGAGAGCGCTGGTGCACCCGCTAACAGGCTGCGCTCCCTGCTAAGGCGACAGGTGGGTGGGGGGCAGGGGGGAGTGCCGGTGCCCCCCCTGCGAGCACTGGCCGGGGGGTGGGAGTGCTGCAGCCACTTTTGGGAGCATCATGTCCATCAGTCACCCATGATTATTGGGTCGCATGTTTTTGAGCCAGTGGGTCTAGACACAAGCTAGCCACTGATTATAGGGTGCAGCCCTGGGCTCAAGTCTCTTCTCTGAATATGTTTTTGGACCATGGATCCTGCAGTCCAGCCGCCATAGGCTGTGAAGACAAGGTCTCAGATAGCTTGAGCCCTGCAGTCATGTACATATGCTCTTTCAGAGCTCTGCTGAAATCATGGCATTCTGGGCTTCTATTTTAATTCCTCTTGGGTAATAGTGGCAGTAAAATAGGGAACACTCGCTTAGCAAAATAAATGATTAACCAGAATGATGTTACTTTTAAAAACTCTCAAGAGTTTACAGGCCTCTGAAAAACAACAGCCCTTCCATGCCCCCTCTCTTTGTCCAGTCTTACTCACTGTCTGAGTTTCTGAAGTTTCTGGCCAGACAGAGCCTTTTCTTTCTCCTTTACATCCTGTGTACATGCAGGTCAGCCCCCTGCTCACAGCAGGATCTGGCTCTTAAATAATCTATTATCTCTTCCCCTGCGGCTTTAGCCCCTCTCCACAATCATGCCAGAATCATTTTGTAGAAAACAACTGCTTCATTGGGGATGGGCTAGTAGCTGAGTAGCTGGAAGTTGATAGAGTCATATTGCCATTTTTATAGCTTCCCAGGAATTGTCCTTCACTGAGGTGTCATGTAACTTTTCTGGATAAAGCCACCGTCTACCCAGGATAATTCAATAAGTTTGCCTTGGCCAAGTTTAGACATGCATTCAATAGACAATATAAAACAGAGGTCATAATTGGATACTGTCTTATTTCAATCTGCTTGCCATACATGCTATAAGTGAAAATCACTGGAAAGTCAGCCTGGAGTAGTGGACAGAGGAGGGGAAATGGGACTCCAGCCCTGGCTTTTATTCCTAGCTGTGCTAGTGATCCTGCTATGTAAACTTAGATGATGTTATTTTGCTTAGTCTTTTTATACACCATGTTTCATTTTCAACCTGTTGCCTATTTTGCCTACTTAGGTTTGCTTTTTAGTGACCATCTCTCATTGTAGTTTTGTGCAACACCTAGCAGTCAAATTGGGCTCCAATTTCACCACTATTAATAGTCATCATAATCTTCTGGTAGATGAACCTCTGTTGTACCTAATGCTAAGTGTACCTTGCTGAAGTGTGCTGAATCACAGAAGCATAGAAAATTAGGGTTGGAAGGGACCTCATCTAGTTCAGTGGTTTTCAACGTATTTTTTTTACCAGGACCCATTTGTAAACATCAGTGGCCAGTCCAGACGCAGTGCTCCTCACTCCTGACCCACTGCCCCCCCCATGTATGGGGCATAGGGGGGAGGGGGCACCAAGCAGCCCCTTGTAGGCAGGAACTTCAGTTCCCTCAGCCTGTCCTCAGAAGTCATATTCATGAGACTCGTAACCTTTTTTGTTGCCCTCCACTAGACTCTCTCCAATTTGTCCACTTCCTTTCTGTAGTAGGGTGCTCAAAACTGGACACAGTACTCCAGATGTGGCCTCACCAGTGTCAAATAAAGGGGAATGATCACTTCCCTTGATCTGCTGGCAACACTCCTACTAATGCAGCCCAGTATGCTGTTAACTTGCTTTGCAGGGTTATCAATGTTAAATATAAATATAATACCTAAAATCAAGAAGAATTTTAGAGAAGAAGATGAAAGAAGTGGAACATTATCTTATTTTTTGTGTGGAACAGAGCAATATTAGGCAAAATCTTTTCCCCGGAGCATCTTCCTTTGCTGATTTCTGCTTACAGAGTCCCCTCTGCAGACTCACTACTTGTGTGGACTTTTTTCCCAGACTGCCTTTTTGATGTTGTCCCTTTAAATTTGGCAGAGGCATATAGTTGCAACTCTAAAATAGCTATGTTGCAGCTGGTTCCCTCTTACCTCATCTCCCTTATGGAAAGTTGATAACCATTCTTAGCCTGTGGTGTGTTTGCCTTTTCCTGTTCTGGAGGAGATGGCTCACTGTCAGTTTGCTTGTTTTGTTTCATCCTAGCTGACTGTTTTTAGGCTTGCTTGCTTGCTTCTGCCACATACTGCAGTCCTGACTTTGATAAAGTTTGGTGATACCTTGCAAAGAACTTGGAGGTATTAAACATTTTCCCAGATTTATTCAGCACTAAGGCAAGGTCACTGTATCAGGATGTTGCATTGTTTCTCATTTTTTCCTTAACAAGAATTTTTAGGACATTAATGTTTGTGTAAGATGCCATCTATTTAGCCTCTGAGGGCTGGGACTGAAGTTGCATAAACTGGTTTGATCCAAAGCAGTTCAGTCTGATACATTCAACCAGGTTTATCTTAAACCAGTTTCAGCCATTTTGAGACTGCTTTATGTGCACTGAGCTTCTGTTCTGTTACAGGTTTAAACCAGTTTCTGATCACTTAAACCGGTTTGTGTTCAACTTCTGTCCCTAGCCTGAGGAAGTGAACAAGCGCAGTCCTTGAAGAGTCCTTTGGCTCAGAACAGGTACAAAAGTCCAGCCCCAGAATGGCAGCCTAACAGCACTGGCCTGCAAAGTAACCACAGATCATGTACAGGACAGGAACAGCTTCTCCACAATGCACAACAAAGTTGCTCTTGGGAGAGGTGGGGTGGGAAGTTACTTCTAGCATTGTGAAGGGAATTCATTTTTTTCCATGTCTGTTCAGACCAGTTCCTTTTTTGGAACTCTCATTACTAGGTTATGTGAGCGCTTGGGCAAAGTTAAGTTTAGCTTAGCAGCTTTCTCCATGGTTGTTTTTTTAGTGGCCTTAGAAATGGGAAAGTATTAGTGTTGAGGTAATCTAGTCATTACATAATGCAATATACTACTCCTAGTAATGCACATTAGGAACTTCTTGCTCAAGCCAAAGCCTAGTAAAGTGTGTGGGAAGACTCAATTAACTTGTGTTCATGCATTTTGACCATAACTTTTTATGTGCCCCTAAGAAAAATTTACCCCATTCTGTCAGTTCTGTTGGCAGCAGTGCCGCTCTATGCAAGGCCCACCATAATGTCAGCTGCAATAAATAATCAAACAAACTATTTGCACTTCCTATGTGAGAATATGCCCTCATTTTACAGCCCATCTATCAAATATACATGTACACCAGCTTGGGTATAGCTGCAAACCAGGACAATTTATGATCACAACTCCCCAAGCACTGCTTTAGCAAGTGTTCCTTCAAATGTTGCCATAATATAATACATATTAATGTATTGGAGCCCAGTTTTTGAGAGCCTCTGAACACTTTAAAAAAGACAAATCCTCTACCTACAACTAACTAAACTCAAGATATTATGAAGTAGGTGAAAAGCCTCAAACAAATCAATGGGACCAATCAATCCTTCCCGCCCTTGATTTCAACAGATTAATTTATTTTAGATCTGAATGACCTCATCTGAAAAAAAATCTGGATTTGAATTTTGAAGGCCGAAATATCCATGGTAGCTCAACTATGCAATTTTGGTTTGAATCATTATGAAGACAAGGCCATTTCAAAAACAAACAAGTTAAAAGGATTCAAATTTTGGTTCAAGTTCATCCATAATCTGGGGTTTCCATTACCGTTTACTATTTCTTAGGTTTATCTGTAAAAATATATCTTGGGCATGGACAGATGATCACGCACTCTAGTGTGAACTGCACTGATTGTTGTACACACAGGTCCCCTCTACATGTTGCAGGTTTTGCACAATTAACTGGTTAATTGCACAATTACCTGGAGACTAGCTACATGTGCAGAAGTTCCAATGAGTTATAACGTTAGATCTCAAAAAGGTGTACTTATTTTATAAGTGGCTGCTACTGAGCTTTTAATTTGCTTGTGTAACAGGGTCTCCCCTGCAACCAGGAGTCCTGTCAGCTACAGGGGCGATCTCCCTGTCCTGGGGGTGCACGAAGCCCCATGGCGTGTGTGGAGCACCTCTATGGCTGGCAGCCCCTCAACTAGGGTGTGTGGGGCTCTGAGCTGCAGGAACTTGCTTCTTGCTGGTGCAGGGGAAGTGCAGGATCAAATACGTGATCCCACAGTTGTGCCTCCTTCCTTGCACATGTGGCATAGCAGGAGATGTGATTGATGAATCATGCATTAGATCCTATCATGCCTTTACCTGCACTTGTAAAGGGGGCCCCAGTTACATCCGTGTCAGGAACAGAGAGATAAACTGCTATTGGTGGTAGCTGTACAGTATTCAACTGGGGGTAGGTGACAAGGGGCAACTATTACAGCATCTTACCACTGGGTGGTGAGGCTTTTAACTACTAGTATTTGCCTTTAGCAAACAGCTACCCTGGAGTAGAAGTGGACAGACAAAACCTAAACCAATGTAATTTATATTGGTGAAATTTAATCTCTGATCCTATTGGAGCCAATTCTGCACTGGCTTGGGAAAACTTTCCTCAATTTATGTTACCTGTCTGCAACTTCTGTTACACCAGTAAAATGCTGATCACACTGATGTCAATGTGTCATTTGTCCACATCCTTGGTAAAGCAATAACAAGTGGATGGAAATGCATATATGTTTCTAAAGAAGAATGAAAACTTTAGAAGTGTGTTGGATAAAGCAGAGAATGGGTTAAAGTCTTTGAGAGAGGATTTTTTGTTTTAGAGGTGATACTGGAAGAGCTGCTCTCACCATGACAATCAGCTGTTATGGGCTGCAAAGTGTGACAAAGACCCAAAACAGGGGGACACAAAAATATGCATGCAGGAAGGTTGAAATCATGTGGGATTCCTTTCTTTAGTGTTCTTCTTCCTGCATCTTTAGATCCATGTTACATCTTTCTAACATAATACTCTTCATAAACAAAAGTGAAGGCCTTGAATTTGTATGAATTCTAGCTTTTGAACTAAAGTACATGACATCTACAGCTGGCCAAAAATAGTATTTCTGTCTTACAAGAAATTCTAACATTTCAACACTTCCTTTTGTCCCAGAGTGGGGTTAAAAGTCACAATTTACAGTGGAGCGATAATCCTAAAATATTTTGTTTTGCAATCTTTAAAACAACACTATTAAAATGTTGATAAAGTAAGATAAAGTCTAAATATTATAATATGATATAAACTATTCAATATAATATCAATAAAATTAAAAGTTAAAAAGCTTTAAAAATGATGTTGAAACAAAACATTGTAGGTGCGATGGGAAATGAGTAAAACGCTTGGGGAAAGCTGAACATAATATATTCTATTTCAATGTGAATTGCTTTGATATTTTTCCACAAAATAATTAGTAAACATAAATGTTCCTTTGAAACATTTTAACTTTGGAACAGCATTTTCCAATGGAAAATTGTTCTATCAAAAATGAATAACTAGCTTTAGTTACATCCCTTTAAATGAAGGGCATTCGCATGATTTGGGTATAAGCTCCCAGCTTACTGACCTTCTCTCTGAATGCATTATAGTACCTTGGAGAAGACAGGGTAATAAAATCTAGGTTAACCCCCTGAAGGGCACTGCATATACTCCAAGGCACTTTCACCGGACTATGAAGTGAATGCTTTTTAATATTATTCTATCCCATACTTAGGATTATGACTATAGACATGTTGGTCAGCCTGGCAGTAACCTCTGTTCACATGCCCTGAAACACCAGGGATATATAAAGTTGCTCTATGTGGAAAAGCCAGTACTAGCAGAAATTATGTGAGCATGGCCAACAACATCAAGAAGGATGGAAACTAGCTAAAGTATTAGAAAAACAAATGACCACAAACCATAGAAAATTCTTAGAGCAACGGGACAAGCAAAAGTGCTCAAAAGCCTAGAAGGGATAATTTGTTAATGATTTACACTTGTGCGTGTGCATAAAATAGCACAGTTTCTTTTGGAAAGATTTTTTAATCCATTTGGTGGTGTAGTAGGCCAAACTACAACAGCCATGTGGTATTTGTGTAGCATTAGTTCTACATCATCAGGATGTGATAAACAACCTTCCCTAGAATGGCAGCTCTGCAGTAGACAGAAAATAACTCACCATGTAGCTTGTTAATGACATATGGAGGAATGGCCTGGTGCTTTACGGGTTCTTCTGTGATCTTTACAAGCCACTTTGTGAGCCTTGTGCTGACAGTGGTTTGTGATTATACAGATCTAGGAAAAAGTTCCACCCAAGTTTAGCAATCTATTGGGCAAATGCAGCTAAGGCCTGTGGCCAGCAGAACACAAGGGAGGGTTGTAGTTAACATCATGCCTTTGACATCCTACTTCATATAACTCGGTTACCAATTTACAGGTAGGTGAATGGAAGAGGGCGACCTGGAGCAGGGCTCAGACTCACACCTCTGAAGTAGCAAGACAGCTTAATTGCTCTGCTACCAGACCCCAGTTGCACAAGTGGTTCCATTGAAATAAACCTCTCACCATCCTCATCAAGTATCTAACTCCTTGTTTGATGTAAATGATCCCATAAGGGTACTCCTTCTCATACGTAATATCTTCTCATCCCCCCCCTTCACTCTCTCTTGCAGAAAATTGGTCATTTTTGGGCAGATTCTGCTTTGCTTAGACTGCCAAAGACATTGCTCCTGCTTAATATAGGAACTTGCCATGTGATCTGCTATACTGGTGGTTGTCAGTCCCAGTAGGAACTCTTGATACTGGCTTCTGTAGTGACTTTCATTTCTGTAATTCAGAATAGTACTCATAGTTTCCAAATGCCAGGAGTTATGAATGCTAAAAGAGAAGATTAAAATCATGTGTATGCTTAGGTAGCACAAAAGGATTTACTTTAAATGCCATTGAACACTTTCCAGCTTCCCATAAAGGAGCAGAAAGGAACACAAAGCACCTTCATTTAAAAAGGTATGGTCCTGAGTGGGGGATATACAGGTTATGAGCAGTGATACAGTACGTCAGATTTCTGTACTTAAAGAATTAGCCCTAAAGGTACCTATTCTAAGTGGGGTTGAATTAAAACTAAATGTGTCCTAGCTCTACCTAAGGGCTTTGTCACACAACACATTCAGCATGTTTTATTTAGATATTAATAAGCAGTACCATGCCAGGCTAAAAGTTAGAAAGTGTTCTGAGCAGTCACACGGTAATGCTTACTACAATCTCAGCCTGCTGTGGAGAGGGCTGAGCTGGCTGTCTTCCTCCCCCTACTCCCCAACATTGACCCTGGCACTGGGTGCCACAGCTCACACATTGGCCTATGAAGATATATAATCCCCATGCAAAGAGCCCATACCCTACCTGCCATGTGTCCAGCTCAGGAGTGCCTGCCCTTGCACACCAGGATGAGCCAAATTTCTTCCAGTGGTGGCTGGCAGAGGGAGACAAGGGGATTTGAGCCTGGGAGAGGGTATTGCTTTTGTTGCTGGATCCATGGGCTTATCTGGGTAGGGCTGCCAGCCCATGACAATTTTTTATGGGTAATCTGTAAACTTTTTACTGATAACCAAACTTTTTTTTACTGATATATGTCTTACATAATGTAAATGTAACCCTCTTGCCAGACCCTGGACAAGGGTTAGATTCAAATCATTGTAAAAAAGTTGGTGGTCTTTAAAAAGTTTGCGGATTATCATTAAAAAAAATAAAAATTCTTGGGTTGTCAAACCTATTTGACTATAGCAATAGTTTTATACCCTCTTGCCTCCATCGCAAGGGTCCCCTATTCACCCCTATACACTGGTACCCCTGATTGCACTCTTCAGCATATTGGCCCCCCCACCCCATCCCCAACCTTATCTTCACCAGCCCCACTCCCCCCAATTCAAGGAATGACCACTTCCTGCCTACTTGCCACACAGCAATGTTACAGGCAGACAGGAGGCAGCACTAACACCAGCACCAGCACATGACTGGGGCTGGGGACAGAGCTACAGAGAATCTCATAAGCCATAAAGCCCTGAGAAGAGCTCCCTTCATGATGCTGCATTTCTGCTCAGACATCAAGTGCTGCTGCTGTGTTCTGTCTGTGCTTCAATACTGCCTCCAGCTTTCTCCCACCATGGAGCTTCAGTCAGCTCTAGTGGCTTTGTGTTTTAATGAACAACTCTTTTTTTTTTTTTACAGATTTTATGGACAGACATTTTTAGCCTGGTTATTTACAAAGTGTCCACAATTTTATGGATAGTTGGCAACCCTGCACCTGGGTCTTTGCCACTGGCACTGCCCCTGTATCACTCCAGAGTCTTGAACTAGTTCTGGTACAGTGCCAGAGATTGGGCCAGCAGTCAGCCCCCGTTTTACACTGGAATTTTGAACTCTGTGTTATCTCTGTGGGGCAGTCCAATGATAGCTAAAAGGTCATATTTTTGCTATGATATAGTCACATTTAGCACTGTTTTACTGCTTGAATGAGCAGGCACTTGCATTTTAAATGTAATGTCTAAGTGTAAGGTGTGAGAACTTGCCCGTTTCCTAAAGAGAGGAATGGAGTTACAATGTTGAGGGCCCCTGATTATATAGTTAAAATGTTTCTGTAGTAAGAGGCAGGGACTAGGAATGATTTTTTACAGAGTTCATTTGTGGGGAATGGGTTGGTTTCTAAATACAGATCTCCAACCTATTTGTGAAATTGGGCTGGGTAGGTGGTTTAGAAATACCAGTTCAGACTTGCCCTAAAAGTGGTGTGGAGAATGCTACAATCTGTCTAGAAGTTTGATACAGCAGTCACGGGGTGAGATGCTACAGCTTGTATGGTGGAGTTTGTCAGATGAGATGTTCATAATGATGCCTTCTGGCCTTAAAATCTATTAATCTTGAAGTTAGTGCATCTTCTATTCAGGGAGTTCAGCAGAGGGTTTTTTTGTAAGTCACATACTATCCCCAGTGTTCTGCTCACAGTATTATTGCAGCACAGTCCTTGCTGACATCATTATGGTTGTGTCAGGATTTCCATCATTAATCCTCATTTTTAGCCATTTATATAACCAAGCTGAAAAAATTAGCTCCAAGATGAAACTTGGCAGACAAAGCCTAGCCTGGGAGAGAATTTTTATTTTATTTTATTTTTCTGGTATAACTTATAATGGAGTTGTCTGCTGTATGCTTAACTATGCATTTCCCTGTCTAAACCCCTTTATTGCCCTGGGCCCTGTCTGTGTGGAAAGGCTGATTAGGTAATAGAAACTGGGAGGAAGAATCATAGTTCGGGTGTGCTGTGTATAGTCTTTGATTGGAGGCACTGGTCCAATTGATATGAATGAGTCTTGATTTTTCTGCCTAGAGTAAGGGTGAGGCACAACTAAACAAATAAATGTCATTTAGATATGCTGTCACCACCATTGAAACTTTCCAGGTTTTGACTTTGTAATTAGATGTTATCTAAACTTCCCCATGCTTAGTGCTAGGAATAGTTAAGCAACCCGTGAATATTGAAGTACCAGTATTTAGCCATTTGAGGAAACTGGAAAGTTTTTAGGGGTGTATGGTTGCTGCATGTTAGTGAAATAGGTTTTTCATATGAGAGGCTTTGTCAAAGATGGGGGTCACAAGACTGCTATTCTCAAATGTTCAGAATGATCAAGTCTTCCAAACAAAGCCATACAATTGATTTTAAAATGATGAAATCAAAAAATAAAATAATCAGGGTCCTTTTTGTTTTTTATCCTTTAGGCATCATATTTCAAGATTTTCTGCAGCCATAAGGGCTAGAAAGTTTCTTCTTTCTTTTTCTTCTCCTTCAATGACAACTGGGATTTTCTTGTAGCAGAATTATTTTAGGAGTCAGGGCTATAAGGATAACATCAAACTTGACAAGACTAATGGTAAAATTACTTGAATTAGCAACTCTATCATCATTAACAACGAGCAATAATTCTTTGCATCTTTATAACAGTTTTCCTGTTATAAAACTTTTGCTTTTAGGGTTTTCAAGTGCCTTATCATTATTTAATTAAGCCTCGTCAGAGCCCTTTTTGTGGAAATTTGTTTTTTTCATTTTTGCACTATATTTCATTTTTATATTTATATGTGGATGTGCACATTTGTGTATATAATATATATATGTCATTTTTTGGACTGATAACCTGAAGTGATGGCACTTTTCTTCAAGAGAAAAAGTAAATTTTTATCATATAAATACAATACATTACAAGCATATCTGCTAAAATGGTATAATTGCCTTATCTATGCAATATTTGAATGTATTAGTTGCACATATTAGAAATGAATCTTTTTTCTAGTATGGACATGGTGACAGAATTGGGACTAAAGCTGCATGATCTTAACCAATTGGTTGATCGGCACAGTGCTCGTTTCTTACAAGACACAAGATGGCAGTTCCCTTTTTTTAACCATGATAGCTATAGGAAGAGTGTTGTTAGCACAGCTTGGTAGAATATTTGTAGCAAAAGTTTTGCTAATCAAAATATACCACTTTTCAAATTTGTGAAATAAGAAGCAATCTTAGGAAAATATTCTGAATGACAGAGCAAGGAGTCTATGTATAGGTACATTTCTTTTACTGCTGAAAACTGCCAATAGTTATGCCAATTTATTTGTTACCTTATAATTCTGAGCTGGTTTGATGGGTATTATTTTGTCATGTAAGTCACATGCATTCTATTTCTCTGATCAACTAAATGTAGTGGATATAGTTAAGAGGGTTAGGAGAAATCAATGACTCATTTTCTTAGGCAATATGCCTGCTTAGTGGGTTCTCATTTGGTCAAAAAAGTGGTTGGTGTCCAGAAACAACAGTGTATTGCTTTGTTGAACTGTGGCAAAGAGGGTTATACATTAACTTTCCCTTTGAAGATCTCTCCAGGAGTGTCAGGAGCCTAGTGCCTTGATTAGCAGCTTTCTGAAAAGTTTGAAGGGGATGGAGAACCATTTGTCTATCAAAGAAACTAGAAGGGCTGTAGTGGACTGGCCCTACCCCACAAGCTGAAAATGTATATGGGGAATTATCTCTAAGATGAAGGCTGTGTTGATTCTTCCTAGTTGCAGATAATTTAGATAAACATCCATGCTGTGAAACATTTAGCCTTTCCTGTGGCTTGACTTACAAGATCTGGATACCTTGAGGGAGATTCCATGAGGACTATGTCAATAAACTGTTGAGCTTTCCAAATGTTGTTAAAAAAGAAAAAGAAATGTTGAGTGTATTCAAAAGCCACACAGAATGAATTGCTGGGAAGAAAATGTAATGTTTCATGAAAATGAGTTTTATCCAGTTTTGTTGTAAACCCTCATATGTGTTTTTCCTAATCAGCTGGTAATTACCCAATTAATAATCATCCTATTAATTAAATATAGATTAATAATTAATTTGTATGCATTTTTAATTGGACATAAATTTGTAAATGTCTCTTGGCAGTTTACCCTTGGTAATTACTGAGAATATCTTAAAATTAGTTTGAATTTTTGAGAGCTGAGGCTTTTAAAATATTTTTTATTAGATCAACTGTATAGTTAGGAGAGCTGTTGGACATGCTTTTGGGCATCAGGTGCCCTTCCTCAGAGGTGTCCAGGGGTGGCACTGGAGGGGCTTGGGAGGGCTATAATCACCCCAACATATGTCTTAGTCACCCCATAGCCACCCCTCCCAGTGCTGCCCCAACCCTGCCTACACCTTGGGAGGCCATCTCCTGCCCTGCGCAACTGAGCTCGCCCTCCTTTCACCCATAGCCCACAGAGGCTCAGCCCCCGCTCAGCTCCCTTACCGAGAAGAGGCTGGCACCACCCCTGGGGCTCCTATAGATTTTTGTTAATTTTTACAAAAAGAAAAGGTTTTCTGTGACCTACTATGGTGGGGAAACGTCTACATTTTAATTAATGTAGGGTGATATTAGCTAAATCGCAACGGTGAATCTGGCCATCTGGTGGAAATTTTGGTATCTCGCACCAAACGAACCTACCCCTTCCCTACATTTGAGGAGAAATTCAGAATGGTGCCTGCTGCATACATGGATTTTTCTGATGGACTCTGGGACATTTCAAATCCCATATACTAGAACCATCCCAGAGCATCTGACAGCATGTCCATGGACCAGCCCCCAACCTAGGTCCACACATGCTAGGGCCTGAGGCCCAACATTTTGGGTAGGGTAGTATTAGATGGAGGAATTGAGGACAGGCAAGATGGGAGGTATGAAGGCCTGTTGATGGAAGGCTAGGCAACTTTTTATGTCTAAGCAAATGGTTCTTGTTTACATTTTTCTAATACAGGGACTTCAGGTTAAACAGGATCCTGGCAGGATAAAAAAAAAATCTTCTTGAAACCTTTCTTTTTTTACTGGGACCCTGTCTCAATTCTGAGCCCTACATTCACTTTCACCTCCTTAAAGCCTCTATCTGAAGGGGGGTTGAGGGGCAAATAAAGTTACCCATTCCCTTTGTTAATCAGTAAAAGCCTTTGCATCTTCAGCTCATTTCGGCATCTCAGAGGAGCAGCCCCTTAACGCTGCCTAAAGGCAGATGTAGAAAGTTTCATGTTGCTTTCTAGTGTTTGTTCACACATCCCAGCTGAACCTGGATCTTGCTAGGGAGGTGTTACATATCTGAAGACAACAGAGGCACTATCCACTCTGCAAATGAGTCACCAGGCTGAGTCCAAGTATTATCGCCAGCCACAGCTTCCGAGATGTTTTTTTAACTCCTTTTCATTTTAATGGAGATATTAATTCCATTCCCATGAATCTGAATTTGGACATGGTCCCTGTTTTTCCTCTGACATATTAATAGCAAAATTGGAAAGGCACAGGGTTTTAAAAAAATCCAGTCCCTGGTCATAAATGTAGAACCAGAACAAACATCTCAATATGAGGTATTCTTTTCCCTCTTGAATTTTCTTTTTAATTAAAAATTCTTCAAAAAACCTGAGGTAATCCCTGGACTGTAAGGAAGGCCTTTCATCTGAGTAGTTCAGAACATTTTACAAACGGCATTTCAGAATTTCTCTGGGAAGGTGTCATCCCCGGTTTATAGACCAGGAAGCGGAGAGTGGAGAGATTACGGCGTGAAACGACTTGCCCAGCGTCAGAGACAGAATCCAGGAGTTTTGGCTCCCAGCCTCCCAAACTTACCAGTTAATGACACTTCTGGTCTCCCTCTCCTCAACACCCTACTTATTTGCCCTATCAACTGATGTGAAATGGATAAACCTCCAAGTGGCTCTGTCTCCCTCATTTATATGCAGTCGCCAGAGTTTTAAACAAGGCCAAATGTTCTTCCAGCTTTGTGCACAAGGGAACAGCTCACTGTGCAATTTAACTGAACAGAAAGCAAGCAACATGAAAACACTGTTCTCCCTGAATCTGCCTTACAGACACATGGTGCACAGCCCCTCTGAAACCTATTTAATGCGTTTAATATGTATCATCCATGACTTATAGGTTGGATGCAGGAAAAGAGAAACAAAACATCACTGTAAAGCAAACTATGATTTCAGAGAGCTGCTGAAAACGAAAAGCAGAAACAGGCACCAGGGATCTTTCAACAAATGTAATTTAAAGAGCTCACTTTCAGCTCTCTGGGCACTTTGACAAGCATTTAGTGGGATTCCAGCAACTACTGAGTAGCCATGGGCAGCTGTCTCCATGCAGCTTGGCCATGCTCGCTGCGGGTAATTGTGTGGTGCACAGTACAGTCCAGTGCAAAACCAAGTCTGGAGACTCGTGACTGCCTGTCACGACTTTCACTAGGCAAGGAGTCAACACCCTTTTCAGTAGTGAGTGTGATAGTAAGACTGGCCTTGCCAAAGCAAGCACTCCTTCTTTCCAAGGCCATGGAGACCCCAAGGGAAGGGTTGCCACTCCAGGCAGCTGAAGCACAAGACACAGTACAGGAGGAGAGGTGGGACTAACCTGGCCTGACTGCAGAGAACAGCTTGGAAAGAGCAGCAGCAACAGCAGGTGCCTTGCATTACAGAAAACAGCTTAGAAGTTCTTTGGGAGATTTTCTTGAAACAGAAATTTCTCCTTCCTTATCAGATAGAAGAGAAAACAAGAGCATGGTATTACCCTGGGATTAGGCAAAAATACAGTTTCTGAGTAGATAAACTGTGACGATACAGACAGAAAGTAATATACCCTAAGGAATGAACTAGATTTCTTCATAAATTGAAGCTTGCCCTCCTGTTCCCATTCTATTTAGACATGGCTTAAGGATCCAGAATAGTGATCTGGATTTCAAGGGCCATGAAATTTAGTTCAACCCATTACAACAAGGTAAGGGATGATATTAAGGGAAATTTGGATCTAGGTCTGGGTTCAAATAAGGACAACACTTTCCCAGGTTCGGGGAAGTATGGCATGACATGGCTTTGTATTTTTTCTTAATTTTGTTTTACTAATATAAGAAATTGTTAATTTAGGATTTGGACATCAATTTACTTCCAAGAAAAGGGGCTGGGGCTTTACCAGGCATCAGCTGCTCTGTAATAAATACCAAGTTGCACACTTTTACTTTGTGGTAAGTGGAAACTAAACCTTGGTAACTTAGCCCTCACTGAAAAAGGATAAGTTACCATGGACCAGCTTCAATTTAATGTGGGCACACATGGGCAGTTATTGTGGAATCACTGACCTGAAGTAAAGTCCCATCCCTTTTGCCTTACAGTAATCTCCATGTACTTAACCCTTCAATAGCAGTAGCTCCCATATAGATCTCTTGAGGTGATAATTTAAATAATGATTAAATATAAGCATGTCAGGGTATGAGTAGATGTTTAATGGCATCTGGTCTGTGATCACACAACTTGCTTTAGGTTTCATAGATTGTAAGGGGCTGGAACAGACCTTGCAAGATCATCAGGTCCAGGCCCACTGCAGTAGGCAGGAAAGACAATGGGGGTCAGGTGACTCCAGTGAGGTGGCCATTCAGTCTCCTCTTGAAGATTTCCAATGTAGGTGATTGCACCATCTCTGGAGGGAGCTTATTTCACAGTCTGGACACCCTAACTGTGAAGAAGTTATTCCTAGTGTTAAGCCTGAAATGGTCTTCCATGAGTTTGTGGCTATTACTTTTGGTTTTCCCCAAGGGTGCCCTAGTGAACAGTTGTTCACTGAGCTCTTGATGTTTTTTCCTGATATAGTGGTTAGCTGCTACCAAATCCGCTCTCAACCTTCTCTTTTTTAGGCTGAAGAGACCAAAATACCTCAGCCTTTCCTCATATGGCTGGCCTTGCAAGTCTCTGATCATACAGGTGGCTCTTCTCAGGATTCTCTCAAGCTTTTCCATGTCCTTGTTGAAGTGCAGCACCCAGAACTGGATGCAGTACTCCAGCTGCCGTCTCACCAATGCTGAGTAAAGCAGAAGAATCACTTCCTTAGTTTTGCTTGAGATGCATCGGTTGATGGATGCCAGTGTGGTTTGCCCTGCTGGCTTTAGCATTGCACTGATGACTCCTGTTCATACTATGGTCTATGAACATACCCCTAGGTCCCTTTCAGTTGTGGTACTAGTCAGTTTGGTGCCACCGAGCCTGTAAGTATGTTGGGGATTGTTCATCCCCAGATGGAGCACTTTACACTTCTCAGTGTTGAACTTTCTGATCCACCCAGTTTGCCAGACTGTCTAGGTCCACCTGTATCTGCAGCCTATTTTCAAGCATGACCACGCTACCCCATAACTTGGTGTCATCTGCGAACTTGGCCAGTGAGCTCTTCACCCGCACATCTAAATCACTGATAAAGATGTTGAAAAGCACTGGCCCAAGCACGGACCCCTGAGGGATGCCACTGTCCACTTCTCGCCAGGACAACACAGATCTGTTCATTAGAACTCTCTGGGTCTTACCCGGAGCCAGCTTCCTACCCACCTAACTGTTGATCAGTTAATCCTACAATCCTCCAATTTTCCTATGAGAATATCATTGGATACCAGATCAAAGGCCTTTTGGAAGTCTAGGTATACAGTGTTGACCTCCTCTCTCTTATCCAGGTGGTGAGATACCTGGTTGTAGAAGGAGATGAGATTGGTAAAATAAGACCTGCCTGCAATGAAGCCATGCTGGCTGTCATTCAGAATCCTACCTTCTGCAAGAATATTGCAGATAGACTCCTTGATGAATTTTTCCAAGATTTTCCCTGGGATAGAAGTTAGGCTAATTGGCCTATAATTGCCTGGGTCTTCTCTCCTCCCCTTCTTGAAGATGGGCACAATAGTGGCCCTCTTCCAGTCTTCATGGACCTCCCCTGAGCGCCACGAGTTTTGGAAGAGTTTCGCCAGAGGTCCTGTGATGACTTAGGCCAGCTCCTTCATCACTCTTGGATGAAGTTCATCTGGTCTTGCTGCCTTATAAATGTCTCACTTTTCTAACTGATCATGCACCAGCTCAACATCAACAGTAGGAAGGTGGTCATTCTGACCATGCCCATTCTGAACCTTATCTAGTATGATTTTCCCCTTAGTCCGGTGAAATACCAAAGCAAAGTAGTCATTCAGAAGTTCAGTTTCTCCTGAGTGTCGGTAACCAGCTGTCCTGAGTTGTTAAGCAATGACTCCACACTTCCATTTGTTTTCCTCCTGTTCCCTCAATACCTAAAGAAGGACTTTCTATTGTCTTTGATTTCTGTTGCTAGTTTAAATTCAGTTGCCACCTCAGCCTTTCTAATTTGGTCTCTACAAGTGCTGGCCATTGTTGTACAGTCCTCCTTGGGGACTGTCTCAAGCTTCCATTGTTTGTATGTCCCTTTCTTCTTTTTCAAGAGGACCATGAGATCCCTGTTAAGGCAAGAGGGCTTACCAGCCGTTCTGCTACCTTTCAACCCCATGGAAATGGACTTCTTTTGTGCTTTGAGGCTCGTGTCCTTTAGAAATGACTACTCCTTTCACTTTCAGTCCTTGATTCTGCAGCACTTCCCCTACTATTGCCCTGAGCATAGGCAACTCATAGGGGGGATATGTGGGGGGTGGGGTGGGAAGATTGGTGCTGGCTGGCACTGAGAAGCACTGTCAGCACAGCAAGAAGTGCTGGTGGCACTTTTGGTTTTGCCACCTGCATTGTGATTGACTGTTGGGGTACCCCCCTCCCCCGGTTGGCAATCGGCTGCTGGTGTCTCCCCAGACTCTGGAGGCACCAGTTGTCCATGGCCCTGAGTCTGCTGAAACTCCCTTTTTTTGAAGTCCAAAACTTCAACCCTGCTAGCTGATTTGCCTGCCTTACGATGAACAGTGAACGTGATGGTCTCATGGTCGCCATTGCGCAGGCTACCCTCTATATTCAAGTCGCCAGATTGTCTCGTTTGGCCAAGACCAAGTCTAGGACAGCATTACCTCTGGTTCACTCTGCACTTCCTGAGTCATGTAGAGCTCTTCAATACAGGTCAGAAAGGAACACGACCAATTTGACTTAGCCAAGTGTTCTTCCCAAGAGATGTCTGGGTAATTGGAGTCACTCATGACGACCATGTCCCATGCATGCAGCCTCTGCCAGTTCTTGAGAAAACTCCAGATTAATCTCTTCCTCCTGGTTTGGTGGTCTGTAGTATACACCTACAGTTAGGTCTCTCTATAGAGACAGTTAGCTGCCCCCCCCCCCCCCCCCC
>NW_017729006.1:33548579-33559575 GCF_001723915.1 Gavialis gangeticus | reverse complement strand
TGACCAGGAGGGTTTTAAGCTGCTCTTCTTTGGAGCTGATGTCAGCCTCTAAGGAGGTGTACTGCTTCCTCACATAGAGGGCTACACCTCCACCTTTCTTCCCTACTCAGTCCTTTCTGTGCAGGGTGTAGCCCTCCATGGCTACATTCCAATCAAGTTGTCTGATTGTAGATTAGAAGTGGCATGTACACATGTTTGCTGGTGCCAGGAACCTGGTGTAAGTAACTTGGGGGTGGGAGGATGACTGAGCAGTATTGGGGGGAGGGTGGGTTAATAGGTCCATCATCCAAGGAAGGGGGCTGCTCTCCAAACGTGTGCAGATGTCACTAGATTGGGATAACCTATTCCTGACTTAAGTTAGTTTACCTCAAGCAAACTAATTTTATTAGGCCTGCCATTTTTGCCCGATTTAACCTCCCCAAATATTTGCACATGTCTAGATTGGCCTCTAGAACAATCTAACCCTAGTCAGGTCAATCTAAATGTAACATCTACATGTGCCCTTAGCCTACCCTTGTTAAACTGTCAATCATTGTTATTTTCGTGTTAAAAATGGATAAACTACAATGCCAAAATGTATTTATCATTCTATCTTTGATACTGATACCTGATATTGATAGGAGCAGAAGGTTTTCTTCACTTAAATGGCCTTTGGGCTTGTTATTTGACTTATTAGTGAGAGGATACAAGGTGCTGAATGAAAGGGGTGTTCCTGGGCCAACCTCTCAATTTTTGGTGGTATGGGGTAACAAGAACCTAACAGTGATTTGAGGCCATTATCACTGTGGCAAAGGGGGCCTACGATCTAGGCCCCTTAGGCAAAAACCTAAGACTCAGTCCTTCTTTTTCAGCTGCTAGCTGGTACTCCTTTTTTTGGGATCTCTGGTAATAAGAAGGGGACAGATCCTTGCAAAAACCTGCTGAGCAGAAATGGTGTGCTAAATTATACAGAGAATGAGTTGTAACCTGCCTCTGGTCTTGACCCCGTGCTCTTTGTAGTAAGTGTGAATTTGGGTCAGGACATAAATATAGGAAAGCCAACCCAGTGACATACTGTAGCCACACGAAGTGTGGTCATTTGGTGCCTAGAAGCAATTCATTTTTTAAGGTAGGTAAAAATATCTTGGGATCTTTCCAGGAGAACAGTGGGTTAAATGGTCAGAATCATACAGTGATGAAAGTGCCAAAAACATGCTAAAAACACCTAAAGCAAATGCAGAAAAATTCTGCCTTAACTCAGGCTAAAATATCGCTGCTCAGGAATTTTGAAAGGGTTGTGACACTTACAGACGTGTACAGTAACCCAGAGAGAGGAAACATATTGTAAATATATTTATGAAATGACTTGATGAACAGATTTTCAACATGTGCAAGATACTGCATGTTGAATATCATTAAAATGTCATATTTTTGGAAATAATGCCCATATGTGGGATATTCTGAAAAAATATTAATCATATTTATAGCCATGCAGTGGCTAGAATATACTCTATAATTTTTGATAGCAGCTTCAGGTAATCAGTGTCTGGTTCATATGTTTTCTGTTGCTTGATTTGGTTAAAGAATCATCAAAATATATGGATCATATATTAGACATTAATAAATGGGATATCTCGTACATTGGGTATTCCCACAGGGCTTGATTTTTCATCCAGACCTTAAGAATTATATATATCTAATCAAGGAACAGCAATGTAGCATGAGACCTACATTTAAAATAAAATCGACTTCAGTTTCTGATATATCAAATACGATGAACTACTTGTTAACAATCTGCAGGCCAAACATTATTTACCTAGCATATTTTGTTAGCTAGCTGGAGTCCCCAAATATATTTGAAGACTAAGCTGTTTGTGGACATCTGAGAGGAAGCAAGTAGGCAAAATTTATTGACTAAATTATTTGCTAGGAATTATTCACTCATCTCTCTGATATTGCTTGAATTATTATATTGATTTTCTCCTCAGAATTGATTGTGATGGTTCTTATATTCTTTTGAATTATGATGGAGAGTTCTGTTGTTATATTGCACATTCTTACCAGATGATGGAAGTGGAAGTTACAGATTGAAAGGGAGCAGGACCCATAGACTTCTTTGCTTTACTTTTTTATGAAAAATAACTTACCTGGGTGGTTGATCTTGGAGGCCTATGAGGCCAATGAGAAGCCCTTTGAAGCCAATGGAAAATGAGAGAAGCCACATTCCTTTGTTTTGCATGGTATTGTTCCTGATCCAAAGCCCATTGGTACCCATGCAAAATCCTACTGATTTTGTGCGCTTTGAATCAGGCTAAGATTGACCAAATGCCACTGAGATAGTAAAAGTGAAATCAGATCACTCATGCCACCAGCATGTTCGTCAGACACATATACTTTAATGTGCAGTAGCCTATTCTACTGCGCATTAAAGCAGTGCATCAAAAACTGTGCTAATATGCTAATGTGCAGTAGGATAGGCTATTGCACATTAAGCATCACCTACAAACTATGTGCTTGTGCTACTGTGCATTAGCACAGCCTAATGAGCATTAGTACTTCATACTGAAGGTACTAATAGTAGAACTGCATTAATGCATGTGTAGATGGACCCACTGACTTAAAGAATGCTACCATTAAATACCTAAAACAAATACAAGTATGAGCCATAAAGGAAATAAATTATATAATTTCTGGTATTTTTAAGTAGTGATTAACAGTCATAATTTGAGACTTTGGTTCTGTGGGTGTCATGGAAGTTAGGGTGGGGAACTATTCAGTGCATATGTCTCTGTGCAGGAGCTGCTGCAGTTGCTGCCTTAGTGCAAGCTCCCCAAATGGGGTCTGTGATGGTGATAGTGGTGGCAGTGCAAGGGGTTGCTATTCTACCATTTTGGTGCCCCTTCTGAAATAGCACCCAGGGCTACTGCTCCTTTTCCCACCCCAGATTACACTAGCAGTGTTTAAGATAGTGTGAAAAGGAAGACTTACCTCAGCTGTCTAAGGAGTGGAGCTGGTGGGACTCCTCACCAGAACTGGAATGTGGCACAAATGAAACTGCGGTGGGCGAAGACACCATGGTAAAAGGAAAAAAGGAAAAAAACCAGCAGAGCGGGGAGGAGCCAGGGCCAGCTCCTGCATCAGCGTGGGCACACTTCATAGCACTGTACTGGGGCTGATTGGCTGGCCAAACCCCTGAGGCTGGGATAAAAAGCTCAGTGGAAGAGCAGCTGGGAGGACAGGAAGTGAGGTCCCTGACAGGCCCAGAGTGGCCAGAGGCAGAGCAGAGTCCCACTGCAGGGACGTGGTGGCTGCCCCAGGAAGGGGCTCTCTCAGGTAAGCAGAGCCAGACAAGGCTCCGTAACTTATCCAAAGGGGCACTAGGGACATCAGATGCCTCCACCTCAGACTGGCTCCAGGCAGAACTGGAAAGGACAAGAAGAGACGTATGTTTGAATTGTGGCGAGTATAGAAGTGGGAGAGGGAGAGAGACGCCAGGAAGCAAGGTAACCTGGGGTCTGGAGGACGCATAAGCAGGACAAAGTACGGTCAGTAAAACTCGGATGAGATAGCGTCCCAATCCGACTGTGATACGTTTAGAGGGCTGAAACACCGAAGTTCATATGATACCAACTCTAGTGATCCAAAGATGACATCTTTGACTGGCACAAGGTGGGGTGTAGGGGAGGCGGAGCCCCAAGCAGGAAGGACAGTTGGGAAGATTAAAAGAAGGTAACAGGAAGGGTGGGAGAAACCATCTTTCTCCCAATTAAAATAACTTCCAGCAAGACATGGCAGGTGAGACCCCCTGGGGGACCCTCCCAAGATCTAGCCCAGTTACAAACCTGTCTTTTCTTTAAGCAACAGTGAAACCAGAAAAGATCCTATGGACACAACGCATGGGTGAACAGCACGGGAGACTACAGATGGTCAAGGTGATAGAAGTAGATCAGTGGTTCTCAACCCTTTTAGACTCAAGGCCCCACTTGATAGACATCAAGTCACCCCTCACTAAAGTCAAGGTATGCATTGGAAAATGCTATCTCTTATTTTTCACTCATTTTTTGACAACAGAAAAATAATTGAACAGACAACAACAGGTCAAAATGTTTTTAATACTATGGATTCCTATCTGAAATCTCTGGGTCTATCTTTGTGAATCATGTTTGTACACCTACCAAGGCTAACATTGCATCTCCCTTGAAAGGATGTCAAGGCATCCCTGGGTGCCATGGCACCCTGCTTGAGAATCATTGGAGTAGACAGAATAGAAGGAGAAGCCAATGATAGAAAGCATGTTTTGAGGTGGTTTGGAAGGAGTAGTGTGAGGTTGCTTGATACATATGAAGAGGGATGTTCTAGATGTTGGGAGCATGTTTTTGAAAACAAAAATAAAGAGGAAAGATGGGAATGTAAAGAGATCATAGGAACAACAGTGGTGCAGCTTGTGGACAAAGTGGTAACCTGTGGGTGATTAGATATGGACAGAGGTAGGAATGATGTATTGCTGATCCGTGAAAACAAAGCCAGGGAATTAGAGCCAGAGCCGGTGAAGGATTCTGCAGAACAACATTTTCAGTGGGATGGCAGAAGATTATTTTAGCAGATGTATTTTGGATAGACTGGAGATTGAAAGAATGAGTCAGGAAAGCATGAGAAGAAGTTAGTTCACGTGAGAGAACTCTGGTATGAACCAGAATTTTGGCCATCAAAATAGAAAGACAGGAAACATTTTGGATACATTAGAGGGAGAAGCAGTAAGATTTGAACAGAGCCTGGATGTGAAAAGAGGAGAAGCAGGACCCCAAGCTATCTTGAAGGATGCAAGTAAAGTGAAAAAGAAGCTGCTATGGAAGAAAATGATTATGTAGAGAGGAACTGCAAGGAAACTGAGGGGTTCTTCTGTTTCATCCCATTTGTGGAATTTGTGAGATATCCATGAGGAAACAGCAGTAGATAGGGATGCAAGTCTGGGAAGGGTGGAAGGGGTGAGGATCTGACCCAGAGGTGAAATCCAGGCACACAAATATGTAGGTTATCTGATGTAAATAAGATAAGCAGATCGGGAAACTTTATCAAAAGTCCATTTCTTCTTGAGTTCTATGCATTACAGCATGTGGTTAGATATTAGCCACATGACTCCACCAAATGGTCAGTATTGCTTGTTAACTAATTACTCTCCCTGCTCCCCATGTACACACACATTGATGAATTCCAGATGATTTGTAATGTACCTTTTACTTGTTGCCTGAAGTTCAAATTGCTAAGGAAATGCAAGTCCACAGAGTAATGGAATCCACAGCCTAACCCTAACAAAGCATTTGTTTATAAATAGGAAGAGAATTTTCTAATAACAGGAGACAGATGTTAACCATCTTGATTCATTTCAAATGTACTTGGTCTAACTCAACAACTTCAGCATAGAACAGCAGTGGACAATCACAGCTCTATTTATAACCTTGAGGGTCACATTAAAATATATTTTGTGTTTTCTGCAGCTTGTGAGCCGATTACAAAACTGTTGGAACAAATTTTGGAGAGAGACTTTCAGGGCCAATTTTAAAAAGAAAAAAAAAAGTCTCATTATGTCCTGCTTTCCATTATTATTATTTCTTTGTTAAAATGTTGATCATTTTACATAGAATTACTCCAGCAGTTATACACTGCACATAGCTGAAGATTTGTAGTATTAGTAGGTTCAGTTACTACAAACTTAGAATATTTGTAAGTGATTGTTTGTGACTTGCAATACGAATCTGTGCCATCTTGCTAGTATACAAATAAGCATTTGTGGTGATCTGTAGAAGGCTTGTTGCACAAAGCTTACTGAAATGAATGGAGGAATTCCAGTTTGTTTCAATGTGCTTTGGATCAGCCTCATAAATGCAATGTAGTTTTAAAGTAATTTTTATGCATTTTAATAGGCAGTGTTTACCAAACTTATCTGACGTTTCCCATAATAAATATACATTAGCTCTGATATGTTTTGACTGGCTGTTGATTAGACATTGTGGGTCAGATTCTTAGGACTTTTTTCATTCTGCACTTCATAGCTATTACCCAACACTGTTACAGCTGTCCGTATGTCCAGATGTTGACTGTAAAGCTTGCCGAATTTAATATAGCATGCAATCCCCCTGCCTTTTCAAAATTGCATGAAGCTACAATGTCTGTGTTAGCTTTGCTTTTCTACAAGGACTGTTTCAAGGCACCTATTATCCCAGTGTGGTTTGGAAGGAGCTCAGATTTCATCTAAACTTGTGCACAATCACTTCATTTGTTTGAAGTTATCTTCCTCATTCAAGGTGAAAGAGTCTTCTGAACAGGCACGATACATTCTGTTCCTGCAGGCGTTGGCTTTAGAGTTGAATGCCTTACATTTCTATGTTATTAGTCCAGCACCCCCACTACAGCCCCCAGTTAATTTTAGCTTTACTAAACAAACACTTTCTGTAAGTTTTACAAGGCTTCTGCCTGGGACCCTTCCTAGGAAAGACAGCATTTCTGTTTTAATAAGTTCTATCATTTTAGGTTTTACAGGTTCTTCCACCCTGCCCACCTCTGCTATTTTTCTAGCCCCCTGCCAGTTTTTCTAGCCTGTTTCAAGGTTTTTCTCCCCCTGCAGTTTCTTACTAGCTTTTGCACCATTTTTCTAATACGTATATTAACAGGCCACTGCATTCACTCACAGCCATGCCACTTCTGTCCACCTTAAGCAGTAACTTTTTGCACATCTGTACTACCCTCCAGCTGAGGATCAAAAAAGGGCAAGTATTAGTTAATCCTTACAGCAATCCTGTGAATTAGGGCAAGTATTGTTATTCCTGCTTTGACTGATTGAGATACTTAGGTGCAGAGGGTGGTTCAACGACTCAAAAGAAACTCAAAACAAAAATCAAGAATAGAACCATTTCTTCTACTTCTGTGAGAACCCCCCAGCTACGCTGAAAATTTACCTTTTTGGGAGAAGAGGAGTTAATGGTCTCAAGACTGTTTGACAATTCTTTTCAGCGTTGGCAGAGGTATGTATTTTGATTTGCTTGCTACCACTCATCGCTTCACATATCTCTTGAGAGCAAAAAGAGGATTGAAAAATGTAGCTAATTCTGCTAATATTTCAGCATAGGGTTGAGATGTGGCATAAAGTATGTCATTCATAGGACACTTGAGCAATCTGATTGGCTAATGGTAAGTCCTAGCAGCAGGTACATCATCTTAAATCTTCAGTGCCAGAACAGAAGCTATTTAAAAGCACTTCCTGTCTCCACCTCCCCATGTTTGTAACCCTACAGATAGATTTTATAATTGCTGTAAGTCACAACAGGGCATGCCTTGTTGGGCCATAATCATACCTCTCAGGTAGTTGATGGCACTTGGCTTTAGAATTCATGTCTCACAATACACCCAAGGAGTGTAATTATTGTACAACAATGAGTGCCCTGTCGAGCCTTATTATTCAAGTTAGGTACAGAAGCAAGTGTTTGTATGTGCACACATGCAGAGACAAAGCATATCGGAGCAGATTCTTAAGTGACAATCAGTGAATCTGCATTAACCCCTTCCCAACATTTCTTGCTTGTTCAGCACAGAACGTATACGACAGGAACAGGGTTAGCAGAAGATTGTTTCACCCTGTCCCGATCTGCCTGGACTGGGTTCTGTCAGAAGCATACCTGGGGCTGTCTGGGAGGATGTGCAGGGGGGAGGATGTGATGGGCAGAAGCCCCAGGTGCTACCTTTGAGGTGTGGGTGCAAAACAAAAAAAAACAACAAAAAAACCCCAGATGGTACTGCAGCTGGTGGATAGCCATGCTACTACTGCTAACAGCGTGGCAGCCATTGCTGCCCCAGGCACCACTGCTGCCCAGAGTGCATGGCTTCTTCAGTCTAGGCCAGGGGTGGGCAATTATTTTGGGTGGAGGGTTGCTTACTAGTTTTGGCAAGCCATCAGGGGCCGCATCACAGGCAGCACAGGGCAGATAAATATTAATTTTCTAAATTTTTTAGGGGCCCAGCGGGCCAGATAGAATGGCTTAGCAGGCCTCATCCAGCCCGCAGGCTGCATTTTGCCCACCCTTGGTCTAGGCAATATGTTCAGTCTTGGATCTCTTTGCCAATACTACCCAACAGGAACGTTACTTCAATACCAACAGGTTTGATGAAGTGGACGCTGCTGTCTTGGGAACTTGATTGTCATCACAAAGCCCTTTTCACAGAGTACTTAGCTATCTGATGGGATAGATCTGAACTGACATCCTGAAAGTGAAAGGCCCCATAATTCACTATCAAATGCCTGAGCCATCTGCTCCTTTTCTATTTTTCCCCCCCTTAGTTTAGTTTTTCTTACTCAATTTAACTTGGAGGTACAGAATACTTAACATGTGTATGTTATATAAAAGTGCAGTATACAACAAGGAAAGCCTGATTCTGCAGTAACTTCTCCAGGGATGGATCCCTGCACACACTTGGAATTCATCCCACCAGTAATGCATAAGCCTTTTCTGCTTAACATTTTTTAATTAAGGAATCTGTTCAAAGGATTCTGGATATTCAGGAAGGAGGTCATTCTGTTATTTTTCTAGGCATATGCTCTCTCTCAAAGTATTAAGTCATGAGAACGGAATGAGTCCTATGATCCACATGTTGTTTGAGAGAGTTCTTCCAATGCTGAACAATTTTAATTGCAGATGTTGTTAGGATGTCATTCTTAATGGCCTTTCAAAAAAACCTCTGCTATTCCCAGATTCTTGAGCTTTGAGCAGCTTGCATTCCTTAGCAGTTCAAAAGTAACAACCCATCTCCCTTGTCGCAAAGGATGCTGAGAATTAGAGCACTCCATCTTTGCCAGCGAGCCAGTGTTTGTCTTCAGTCTGTAGCACTTCCCCAATTCATGATGTTTCACATTTTCCTTAGAGAGACAGCTTCGCCAGAGTCGGTCACAAGTAAGATTTTTTTGTGAAAGCAAATGCGACATTTCCTGAGATTAGGTATTGTTAGGCTGGAGTGTGTGTAAGGGCCACAAATATAAGGTGTCTGAGCTATAAGTATGCTGCAAAGCCTGCCAAATTGGCGAAACTTTCCATATTTGCTGCTGTGTTCTGTTCTTGTAATGGTTACAGAGGATCTTGGCTTCCCTCTCCATCCTCCCATGATAGTGGAACATAATCACTAGCACATGGACTCCTTTAATACAAAAAGTGTTGTGTTTACGTGCATGTCTTTTATTTCTTTTGTTTTAAATTCTCTATTCCTGCCACTTCCCTATGCTATGAATCTATTGCTTATTGCATTATAAATGCATAGCTGCTTCTAGAACTATTCCTCATGTCATCCCTAATAAGAGGTTATATTCCTTTCTTTTGGAAAGACCATCTCTGTTCCTCAGAATCTATGACACTGAATCATCCAGCTTTCATGGGATGTACAGATTCAGCTAGGACATCCCCCCTTCCACATCGTTTTCCTCAGAGTATATAACATACGGATTACAGAAGGGTACTTCACAGTGCCTGGTACGTATCAGAGCTACTGGTATCCCCCAGAGCAGCCAACAAAGTATGAGAAAAAAGAAAGAAGGAAAAAAAAAATCTAATCCCTGCCTTCTAATAGCTTGAAGGAAATGGGTGTGAGAGAGGTTACAGAGATTGTGAGCTCCTAAAGGCAAAGGCTTTGTTGCCTTTTCTGCATGGAAAGCACCTAGAACATTATGAGTTCTGCATAAATAGGAAATAATAGTGAAGAATTCCAAACTCATTGTGGGATGTCAGCATAACATTGCATTATAGAATTGCAGTAGTACCATAGTTGCCATTAAAACGTCAGCAGTTACCACAAAGGGGTATCAGAATTAATACAATTTTTTCATATGAGACACCCCTGAATGGTAACTATTCGTAAATACCGAGGCAATCACTTTGGTTCAGTCAATCCTCGGGCCGGTGCTGTTCAACATCTTCATCAGTGATTTGGACAAGGGCGTAGTAAGCATACTGTCCAAATTCACAGATAATGTCAAATTATGGGGCAAAGCAGACACACGGGAGGGCAGGGAGCAGATTCAGGCAGATTTGGACAAGCTGGAAAAGTAGGCAGAACAAAATAGGATGCAGTTTAACAAGGATAAGTGCAGAGTACTGCACCTGGGGAGAAGGAATCACCAACACACACACAGATTGGGGGTTGACTTTCTAAGCACCGCAGCAGCAGATCGGGATCTCAGTCATAGTTGCTCAAAGATGAATACAAGTCGACAAGGTGACAGAATGATCAATAGAGCTAACCTCGCTCTATCATGCATTAATAGGTGCATCACAAACAGGTCTAAGGAGGCGATACTTCCGCTCTATGCAGCACTAGTAAGGCCACAGTTTTGGGCGACACACTTCAAGAGGGATGTGGATAACTTTGAAAGGGTCCAGAGGAGGGCCACCCATATGATTAGTGGCCTGCAGGATAGGTCTATGAGGAGAGGTTGAGGGACCTGGATCTCCTCAGCCTCCATACGAGAAGGCTGAGAGGGGATTTGCTGGCCATCTACAGATTTGTTGGGTGGGGTGGGGGGCAAGGCAGGAAGGAATAGGAGATACTCTGTTTACCAAGATGCCCCTTGAAGTAATAGAAACAATGGCCACAAAATGACAGAGCGCAGATTTAAACTAGACATCAGGAAGAACTTCTTTACAGTAAGGGTTACCAGAATGTGGAATGGGCTTCCAAGGGAGGTGGTGCTCTCCCCTACCCTGGGGTCTTTAAGAAGAGACTGGACAAGCATCTGGCTGGAGTCATCTAACCCCAGTGCTCTTTCCTGCCCAGGGCAGGGGGTCGGACTTGATGATCTCCTGAGGTCCCTTCCGACCCTGAAAATCTATGAAATCTGTGCTCAGCAAGCAAAGGTATTTTTATACTACTCTCTGCATACTTCCAGTCATGAGTAGGGACCTACTGAAATTGCAGAAGGAAGCAGCCGATTTCATGGGGTGATTATGGGGCCAGCCGCCATTTTTGTGGGCTTATGGTACCA
>NW_017729006.1:33541939-33543579 GCF_001723915.1 Gavialis gangeticus | reverse complement strand
CCTGAGGTCCCTTCCGACCCTGAAAATCTATGAAATCTGTGCTCAGCAAGCAAAGGTATTTTTATACTACTCTCTGCATACTTCCAGTCATGAGTAGGGACCTACTGAAATTGCAGAAGGAAGCAGCCGATTTCATGGGGTGATTATGGGGCCAGCCGCCATTTTTGTGGGCTTATGGTACCACGGGCCTCCCCCCATTCCTTTGTTTAGCCAAGGGTCCTTGTGCTTCTGCCTCTTGCCTCTGCTTGGCCAAGGGGCTGTCTGCTGTGAAGCATTGGCTCTTGCTGCTGATCAGCGGAGAGGGGCAGGGCCATGCAATGGGCAGCCCTCTTAGCCAATCAGCAGCAAAGAGTGGGGGGCACCATCTTGGCTATTCCCTTTTGTGCTGCTGGCTCCTCCTCCCCCCATGCCAGCGGGCTATGAAGCCAAGCTACAGTGGCCATGAGGACCACTGGCTTCCTCAGGGGAGCCAACATTTTATTTTTAGTAATTTTTTTTTTTTTTTTGTGGATTTTGCAGATAGTGTCCAATTTTGTGGACCATGCCTGATTTTATGGTTTCCACAAAGTCTGTGAAATTGTGAATTGAGTACGTGTCTAGTCACGAGGCTTGCCAGCATCCAGTCTTAGCTGTTCTGAGTTATGCTCCATTGCAAGGCATCATTTCAGTTATTGCGAATTACTAGAATCCAGAAGAGTCTGGTCATACTGTGTTTTGTTGGACACATCCTGTGCCGATGGCTCTCTATCACCCTTCCTTTGTCTATCAACTTGGGAATTCGAAAAGATCCTCAAGAGGCCAGTTAAGTTAGCTTTCTGTCTCCTTCTGGGCTGCCCAAGCAAGACTGAGAATCTCTTTTTGACCTGACTATAATCGACTGTATGATGAGTCAGTCCAGAACTGTTTGGCTCCTCATGACTCCTGTCAGTAGTGAGGTATGTCTCTAGCTCTACAAGGAGAAGCACTCTGGCCTAAAAGCTTTTCATTCCCAATTATAGGATTTGGACTAAATCTGGCATGGATTATTCAGGATGGTCTTTTAAATGAAATATCTATCTATCACATATACATCCTCATCAAATTAGCCTCTCCTCTCCAGATCTGTATACTGACCCTGCTGCTTTGATGTTACAGCACTGAAGAATTTGTAAGACATGGTATTTTTTTTCCCCAGCAAGAAAACACGAGCAAATCATCTATTATGATAATTACTGTAACTGATTTACATCTTGTGAAAAGATTAGGTTGCTACTGCTGCCTTGGAAATGCCCCATAATGATATCAAACTTTGGGCCTAAGGAGAAGTACAGAAAGCATCTTGAAAACCTCTGGATGTATATCTTTCGATAAGCCTCCATGGATTTTCTGATAAGGCTGACACTTGAAGGATTCTTGCTTCTGGTGCTCTTACCAGCTATAGGAATTTTCCTCTCTTTACAGTAGCACTTCAATTGAGCTTTTGAATTTGGTAGGTGTTTAAAGAATGAAAACTAGAGAAAAATAGATTTATACACTGACTAAAGTTTCAGCCAGTTTACAGCACTAGCCAACAAAATCAGACCAAACACTTTTCCGCAAACAAAACTGAAAACATGATTTCAGAGGCAAGTCAACCTAGGAGAGTTTTTAGTGTAACCCTT
>NW_017729006.1:33541337-33541784 GCF_001723915.1 Gavialis gangeticus | reverse complement strand
AATGCAAGTACAAAAGACAGATTTATTAAACACAGAGAAAAATACCAAATGCAATTTAAACCACTACTAACTACAAGACATAATCTATAGGTTGCGCTGTGCCAGGGAAGCTGCTAGAGAGTGTGGGTCCTTTTGTGGTGCAAAGGGCCCCTCGTTGCTCTTGGAGGAATGGCCAATCAGGCCAGAGGGTTTTACATATTTTCCCCACATACAGGCCCCAGCCTGCCATGTGCTGAGCACATGGCTAAAACACAGGGACCATCTTGCCCACATAAAAACATACACAAAAAACCCACAATCCATGTTAGTTCTGCATCAGGAACATCAGGAAGGGGAAGAACATCTGTTCACCAGGGCACCCCAAGGGAAGACAAGGTCTAATGGTCAAAAACTGGTGGGAGACCATTTTAGACTGGGCATAAGGAAAAACTCCTTTACTGTCCAGAC
>NW_017729006.1:33534256-33536337 GCF_001723915.1 Gavialis gangeticus | reverse complement strand
AGACTGGGCATAAGGAAAAACTCCTTTACTGTCCAGACCTCCAGAGTCTGGAATAGACTCCCCCCAGAAGTGGTGCAAGCACCTACTCTGGATACCTTTAGAAACACTTGGATGCTTATCTTGCTGGGGTGATCTGACCCCAGCTGACTTTCTGCCCCTTGGGCAGGGGACTGGACCCAATGATCTTGTGAGGTCCCTTCTAGCCCCAATGACTATGAAGTCTATGAAAAAAACTACAACCCAGGTATGGTTAGAGGTGTTACATTAGCAACCATTTTTTTTTTTGTTTCCCCTTTATGTTCTATTTTTTAGGATCCAATCTTTCAAAAACTTTCAGGCCCATGAATAACTTTGCATTCATGGAAACTACTCACATGAATAATTTTGATTTTGTGTGTTAAATTCTGGATTCTGATTCCTGTATTGAAAGTTTTCTCAGTGGCTTCAGTAGGAGCAGGGCCAAAGTCCTAATTTTTAGTTTCCCCTCCTGTATGTTATATTTAGTACTGGGTGAATAATGCAGAATATTTGGCCATATTTCTTCCTACTTTTGTGTTTGCTTTCTGCAACTGACTTTTTCTTGCAAAAATCATAGAATCATAGAAATTTAGGGTTGGAAGGGATCTCAGGAGGTCATCTAGTTCACGCCCCCTGCTCAAAGCAAGACCTATATTATCCCAGCCAAGGCTTTGTTTACCAGGGTTGTAAAAATCTCTAAGGGTGGAGACTCCACAACTTCTCTGGATAACATGTTCCATTGCTTTCCTACCCTCCTAGTGAGAAAGTGTTTCCTAATATCTAACCTAAACTTTCCTTGCTCCAGCTTGAGACCATTGCTCCTTGTTCTGTCATCTGCTATTACTGAGAACAGTCTTCAAGTAGTTGAAGGCTGCTATTAAAATTCCCTCTCAGTCTTCTCTTTCCCCAACTAAATAAGACCAATTCCCTCAGACTCTCCTCAGAAGTCATGTGCCCCAGCTCCTGAACCATTTTCATTGCCATCCACTGGAGTCTCTCCAATTTGTCTACATCCTTTCTATAGTGGGCCCCCCAAAACTGGATACAGTACTCTAGATGTGGCCTCAACAGTACTTAATACAGGGGAGTAATCATTTCCCTGGTTTGCTGGCAAATCTCCTATTAATGCAGTCCAGTATGCCATCAGCCTTCTTCGCAATAAGGGCATACTGTTGGCTCGTACTCAGTACGACTTATTGTCGTACTCAGTACGACTTATTGTCCACTGTAACCCCAAGGCCCTTTTCTACAGAGCTGGTGTTTAGCTAGTTAGTCACCAGTCTTTACCAGCACACAGGATTGTTCTGTCTTAAGTGCAGGATTTTGCACTTGTCCTTATTGAACCTCATGAGGTTTCTTTTGGTCCAATCCTCCAATTTGTCTGGGTCTCTTTAAGTCTCTTTGAATCCTAGCAGCATATCTATTACTTTCCAACGTATCTACTACTCCTCCCAGCTTGGTGTCATCTGCAAACTTGCTTCATCTTCCTGGTTGTTCATGAAGATATTGAACAAAACCAGCCCCAGGACTGACCCCTGGGGCACTCCACTTGATATCAGCTGTCAACTAGACATTAAGCCATTGACTACTACCCTTTGAGCCCAACGATCCAGTCAGTTTTCTATCCACCTTGCAGTCCATTCATCCAACCCACATTTCCTTAGTTTGCTTTAAAGAATGTTGTGGGTGACTGTAACAGGTCGCCCCCCCCAGCGCCATCTTCCTGGTAATCCGTGCCTTACGTGGGGTGCCCTTGGAGCTTTCTTTGGGGTTCTTATGTCCTGCCCTATACTTGCCCACCATGTCTTGAAGGAAATTATTATGATGATGTTCTTACAAGCGGGAGACTGCCTATTGTATTGTGTATGTTGGTGCCTTTCACCTATGCGGGCTTGACCGCTGTTTCTCTCTAGCTAGGCCTCCCTGTCTAAACCCACTAAACAGGGTTTAACTCCGAGGCTCTAGCCTTTTCTGGTGTCTTGAGGCTCGTGACCCCCTTTCCTGCTCCGCTCTGGAGCCTGGACCCCCCTGGGGAGGAGGCTCTTCTCAGCCAGACTGGCTGA
>NW_017729006.1:33525495-33532895 GCF_001723915.1 Gavialis gangeticus | reverse complement strand
ACATAAGGAAGAATTTCTTTACTGTCTGAGCTCCCAAGGTCTGGAACAGCCTGCCATCGGAGGTGGTTCAAGCACCCACATTGAACACCTTCAAGAGTAGATTGGATGCTTATCTTGCTGGGGTCCTATGACCCCAGCTGACTTCCTGCCCTTTGGGTGGGGGGCTGGATTCGATCTTCTGAGGTCCCTTCCAGCCCTAATGTCTATGAAATCTATGAAATACATAAATAGATGATCAAAGTAGGCTAATTTATTGTATAGAAGAGATAGATTGAACACTTTTGTTCATCAGTTCTCATAGTACAGGAACATAGAAGACATTTTAATGAAATTAAAAATCTGGAAATATTAAAACATTTTGGAAATAAATGCTTGCCTACAAAATGCACCATATACTAGCATTGAGGGCCAGGCTGAAGTAAGGAGTTTAGTAGGATTCAAACTGACTAGTCATTTGTCTGGATAATAATCAGATCCCACAATTATAGGAGCAAAGATTAAACAAACAGATCCCACAAGATAAACCACCCATATTTTTGGAAATAATATTTTGGATATATTATGTATTATATATATCCATACATGACACAACACAACATGGCATGACCTTTTCTGGGGGTTAGGTGTCATGGGCCCTAACAAGGAGCTCAGTTTGGGCTAATTGCCTAGTTGGCTTCATCTGTCTGGGGTTCTGACTAGCAGCTCCACCCCAGCTAATGATTTCAACTGGCCACTGATAAGGCCTCCTGATTAGCTGCTAGGGAGGACAGCCTCTCTTTAGCCCCACTGGTGACAACAGGTTACAGGACAGCCAAAAGTTCCTTTGAAGGTCTGGTAAGCTTCTCTAATTGTGTGCTGTCTAGTTTCTTGACCCTTTTCTCTCCCTTGATTCTGGCTCTTGGATTCTCTCTTGGATCTAGCAATTCACTTGGACTTGACCTGTGACTTGGACCCTGTCCCTGGATTTCCCCTTTTATCTGATACCCAGGTATCTGACTCCTGAACTTTGATTCAGTCTGTGTTAGATTTTGCCCTCGTCTCTGGCCCTTCTCTGGTGGCCTAACTGCTAAGCTAGACTGCTCATGACTCAGTCCTTACCTTAGGTAGACATTTTCTTAGTGGTCAAGCTTTAACATAACTATTTATTGCAGGGCAGGATTTTGTGCATGTTCTGCTGAAGCATGCTGTTTTGCAGATGGTAGGTAGAAGTTGATGGCCCAGTGGTCTCATGCTGTATGACAGTTCCCAAGAGTTTGACTAAACTAAGCAACCGAGTTTGAATGAAGACTATATAAAATCCATCCAAAGGGAAAAAATAACCATATTAATTCAAGAATTCTTAAAAACAAAGAAATTCAAGGTAATTGAGATTGGCCAGGTGGATATCCTATGGACAAATGGAAGTAAAATTAGTCATATTTTTTATTATGAGTCATTCCCTCCATATGTATACTTTGGAGTGTTATAATCTAATATAATATGTGTTTTGATATCTACCTATCCCTGCAGTATATAGAAGGAAACAGATATTGAGACCATTTCCTACATATCGAATTATGTGTGTGTGTGTGTGTGTGTGTGTACACATACGTGTATATGTATGTGTGTGCTTGTACATATTAAGCATATACCAATAAGTTCAATTCAAAGGAAAAATAGATCAGACCTAAAAATCTCTAATCAGAGCAAAGATTTTTATTAAAGGGAGTGGATTTACCAGACCTTACGACCTATGGACTACAAACCTTTTGAGTTTGAAAAGGTGTTCCTACCTTTGATGCCTTAAATATTTTGACGATGGCCAGTATCATGATATAACTGTAGAAAAATAGGGCTGAAAGGGATCTCAAAAGGTCCCTTTCAGTGTTACCCCTGAATGAGGTAGGATCATTCCTGTTGGAACCATCTCATCCAAATGTTTGGCTAACCTCTTAAATACTTCCAATGACACAAATTCCACAACCTCTCTTAGATAATCTGTTTCAGTTTTTAACTGCTCTTGTAATTAGGAAGTTTCTCCTGATATGAATCTGAATTGTACAATGTCAGACCGTCCCCCATGGATATAGCAAATAGTATATATCATAATCCTTATTATAACACCCTTTAATGTACTTGAAGACTTCTACCAAGACCCCCCCCACCCCGCAGTCTTCTCTTTTCACAGCTAAATAATCCCAATTCTTTCTTCCTTTCTTCCATCGTTTTTAAGTTATGTTTCCTAGACCTCTAATCATTTTTGTTTCCTTCACTGGCTTCATTCCAATTCATCTACATCTTTCTTGAAGTGGCCAAAATGTATACTTTGCTTCACATGAAGTCTCACCAGTGCTGAACAAAGTTGAAGAGTGACCTCCCATGACTTGCAGGTGATACTTTTGTTAATAGATCCCAGGTTGCTACTGGCAGTTTTTTTTTCAGTTGGGTTGTTAAAAAAGCCTAGCACAGTTGACTTATATTCATCTTCTGGTTCACTATCACCCCAAAGTCCTTTTTTCAGTACTGCATCTTAGCCAATTCCCCAATTTGTATTGATCAATTTCAGACCATTTCTCCAATCTATCAAGGTCAGTTTAAATCCTAAGCCTATCTTCCAAAGTGTCTGCTACCCTACCTTATAGTGAAAAAATAAACAGGAAAAACCCATTGTGTATCAGCATCCATGATATATAGTTAAGGTCCTCTCTGTGTATAGCAAAGAAAGTTATTTTATGGGGTTGTGTCCCAGGGCTGGCATTGGGTGATATGGATTTTATCATTGGTTATTTTGTGATGCTGGGACAGTTATTTAATCTCCTTCCATGCTCCTCTACATTCCCTCTGTAAAACAGAAGAGAGAGAGTCTCCAACAAATGTGACCGGACCTTCTGAGTAGAGGTAATATACTGAAACTTAAAGAAACTACTTAAACTTTGCATCAGGGAATCAAGTAAATGTTGAGTCTGCAGCCTGGCTACTACTTCAGTCTGTTTGGATTATTAACAAAAGGCTTGGCCATATGGCAAAGGAACAGTTTTGTTCAGTACAGCAAATGCATTGATTCATGGAATAATGAAATGTAGAGGTGGGAAAGACCCAGTCCATCACTCTGCCAAGTGGTACATTTTCTAGTTTAATTTTAAAGGTCTCAAATATCCTGGTTCCAACTCATTCCTTTAACTTATTCCATAACTTTAAGATTTCATTTGAGCAATTATTGGTATAGCTCCTTTGAAGTCAATGAAATGACCAGAGGGAAATTTTTATCCCAGTTTCACAGAAAGTTTTTCCTTATTTTTTCAGATGAAATTTTCTTTTGTTAATTCACTGTTACCTCATGTGCCATCCTCAGTAATTCTTCCTTGCTATTGACATCCTTCAAATCATAAAAATGTCATGTAATACAGACAGAATTATTTTGGCCAAGCTAAAAACTCTTCCATGTTTATCTTTTCTTCTTTTTTTTTTAAAAAAAAAAGACTACTGTTCATTATTGATTTGCTGTTGCATAACTGCACATTCTGTGCTCTCTGGGCATCTTATATGTTTATTTACAGTTTGTTGAGCGAAGTATCAAAGCAAACTAAATAGTCTGAGGGAATACTGAAAGCATTTATAGGTAAAATGCTGTTCTGGTTGGGAGTTTAAGTATAACTGTTCAAAAGATTTTTAGTAATTTTTTTTGGTTTTGCTGAAAAACGTTTTTGTCAAAACTGAAGAATGTTGCAAAATTATATCAATTTTGACAAAATCTTTTTGGCGCAGTTGTTGACAAAGTAAATGAGTTTTTGACAAACTAAAATTGGATATTTTCTTTTAATTTAAACATTTGTTTTGGTCAAATTTTTATTTCTCTTCATTTTAACTGTCAACATTTTCTTATAGCCTTCTAGTTATTTGAAGTTTTCTGTCCACTAGGCCTCCTATTTCCACTCTGATGATGAAATGAAAATTTTATTTTAAAAAAGGACACAAACTCTGTTGCTTAGACACTTTTTATATGGAAAGCATGGAAAATAATTTGAAAGATGCATTTTGGCACTTGAGCTGCAAAGCTTTTTGAATACATTGAAACAAAATAGTTTTACATTATTTACCACATTTCATGTATGCAATGTGCATACATGAATGCAATGCAATGCAATATTACATCAAATATTTTGAGGAATTTTTTACACGAGATATTTTGTTTCAAGGTATTTTTTAAAACAAATTTCTAGAATTTCTGTTCTGCAAAGAAGTTCAAAATCCTTTGCTTTGGTCCTGGTTCAGGATAAAATACAATTTCACAGAGAATTTCTCATGAAAAGGAAATTCTTTGTTTTGGCTAGATGTGGTCTTAAGTTTATCTCCCATAGAAGATGTGGTTGATTGCAATGCCAGGGTTTCAGTGTCTCTAAAAGCTTTTACATGGAGCAATCCTTCTCTGGCTGGAGTGGAGCAAAATGGTTACCTCAAGAAGCTCTCTACCGCTGCGGTTCCAGGACTGAAAATATTTGAAAATATTTCAGGTTACCAGAATGATTTGAGGTGTCTCCTCCTGAGTTCACCAAATGCATGTTTTCCTTCATGGTTGCTAGGAACTGCTGTGGAAAAGCCCTTCAGAATTTAATAAAAGTCTCTGTGGAAAGTAAAAAGGCTTGATAGCAACTACTATGAAACCATATACAATTTAATAGAGAGTAATATCCTTTCTGTAGTTTTTTAACTGTCCTATATAATTCTATATTAAATTCTTTAGAAAGCTGTAATTTTCTATTAAATTCATTTGGACTTTCCTATACAAGCTCTGAACAATTTTTCATCTTTCTCCAGAAGTCAATCACTTCAAGCCGCTAGCCATATGTGTACACTCATTATGTACACGTTCCTTCTTCAGAGTCCCCCATGCAGAATCAGGTTTCGCTCCATGGGAATTTGGATTTCTATAAAACACCCCACTTATTTTCTTTGAATGGTATGACCTCGGTATGTATAGTTAAAATACACTACAGTTCTAATTCAAAACACCCCAGCTATTCTGGCCACCCGTTGCTGTTCCGGGAGAGCACATCTCAGACAGATTTTCTGCATCTTTCCCCTTTAATTATTCCATAAAGCATGACAGGTAATTGCATGATCCTTGCATGATAATCTCACCCTCTGGAGGAGCTTGAAATTCTTACTATGGAAAGTCTTTTGGGGAATAAGAAAAATACATTCATATGAGGCAAGCAGATGAAATAGGCAGTTGAACAGAAGTTCCAGCTGAGCTGTCTGGCTCACATGAATTAATCTACTCCTTTTAAAACATTCACATGCCGATCTGATTTTTGAACACTCCCTTTACCCAGTCTTCTTTACTGTATATGGTTTAAAGTGAAGTCCCGAAGTCACTTTCTCTGGTGATTCAGTTTATTCCAGCTCCAGTACTCCAGTACTTAGATGCACGGTATGTTTGTTATTTTGCTGATACCCTGGAAGTCTATTTCCTGCTCTTGGCATACACCTGTTGCTGCAGTAGCTCTGCAATGTACTGTATGGAAGAAGTGTAAGAGCCTGTAAACAAAACGAACAATAATGAGTAGTGAATGGAAGAATATTCAACCCTTCCTTCTAGGTGGAGTTTTACTTCTGTATAAAAGGGCCACCGATTGTGTTTCAGGGAAGCTTAAAGTGATCGACTACACCAGTGATGCTCAACCTTTTGGCCCTATGGGCCAGATGCGTGGTGCAGGGCCCATGTAAGGGGTGGATCAGGCCCCCTGCATGCTGGGATTGGGCCCTGGGACCCAGCATTTCTCCCTCCCACTCTCTTCACACCAAGATTGGGCCCTGGGAGGCTGGTACCACTCCCTCCCACTCGGGATTGGGTCCCAGGGGCCCAGTAGCACCCCTTCCCATCCTCCACATACTGGGATTGGGCCCTGTGGCCCAGTGTCACCTCTGCTTGTTCCTGTGCACTGGGATTGAGCACTGGATTCAGCACAAAGGGCTTGGGGGCTCCCCATGTGTCTGGAGATTTGGTATCAGGGGAATAGTGCCATAGCTCCCCTCTGCCAAATTTCTGCACTTGTGAGGAGCCCCATGCACCACCTGACATGGTGCCACAGGCTGCAGCTGGCCTATGCTGGAGGCTGACCAGCCCTGAACTACAGTGGGTAACAGCAATGACATCTCCCATGAAGGGATGGGCATAAAACAAAGCCCAGAAGCTGATGTGGTTTAGTTTTTAATAGCATTAAAATTCAGACTTGAATTCATAGCGTGTGAATGGTCCCCTTCCTTACAAAAATTATAGCTACAGTTACAGTTTTGAACTTTGGTGCATGGATCTGTCTCTGTTTTTCACAAGGGGCCTGCACGTGCTTTATGAATGGTATCAATGGATTTACAAACAAATGACCTACATTTGAATCCTGTTTCTTATGGTGGTAGAGACTGATAAATTATGCAAAGCTGATGCAGCAGACATGAGGAAGCTCACTAACTGGACTTCCTTTGATACATGAGAGAGGGAGTTGCTGGCAAGATGATCTTGGTAAGATCCTCTCAACTTTGGAACTTCTCTCATGCCCAGAAGCAAGCAAGCACAATGACTGGAGTGCATGTTGGAAAGGTGTCGCTTTTCAGCAAACTTTCTAAGAAGAATGAGGTTGGGATTCTCAATCAGGAGTGTGGTTTGTATATTGGAAATAAGTAACATTTTGCAGGAACTTTTGGGGAAAGATGATGTTTTATAGATGAATTGCTGTGGGGTTTTATTTTTTGTTTCTTTTGGGGGGGAGTTTGTTTTGTTTTGTTTTTGCAAAAAAATGAGAAACTGGATTGTCAGTATTGTTCTCATCAGAGTTTGATTATGTTATTAAGGGCGCTAAGTGACAGGAGTAAGAATTCTTTTTATGTTGGGATGTTCAAATCAAAACATATAAATATAATAAATAAAAATGGTATTAAAATGAACTTGCATATTGAGCTGTCCAACATGTGGCTCTCTGCAGGGCTCATGTCTGCCAAAGTTGGGAGAAAAAATGTATGAGATATAAGGCAGCTGGGAGTATGCATGCTAAAATATACTTTTCAAGTTTCCTGACAGTGAGCTGTATCTAGAAACTAGGGGTGTGCAAAGCTTCAGTCCCTCATTTGATTTGGCCTGATTCAGCAGCCAAATCTCTGAATCTGAATCAAATCAGGAGACCCTTTAATCTCTCCAAATCGAATTGCAACCCTCCAAATCAATTTGGAAAGATTCGACAGTTCGGACATAGACACAGCTCTAAATGTTTTTTCTACGTACCTCAAGGTACCAGGCACAGCTCATGAACACTGCAACGCTGGGGCAGATGGTGCATCCCACAGGAGTGTGGGGGGCTTCCCAGCACGCTTGGCAGCAGACCCGAAGTGGACCAGATGCACTTCCAGTCCACTTCTGGGTCCGCTGG
>NW_017729006.1:33518741-33520495 GCF_001723915.1 Gavialis gangeticus | reverse complement strand
CAACCCTCCAAATCAATTTGGAAAGATTCGACAGTTCGGACATAGACACAGCTCTAAATGTTTTTTCTACGTACCTCAAGGTACCAGGCACAGCTCATGAACACTGCAACGCTGGGGCAGATGGTGCATCCCACAGGAGTGTGGGGGGCTTCCCAGCACGCTTGGCAGCAGACCCGAAGTGGACCAGATGCACTTCCAGTCCACTTCTGGGTCCGCTGGTGAGCGTGCTGGGGGCCCCCCTGTGCTCCTCCCGGCTTGGCGACTGGTGCCTCCTGGGTCTGGGGAGGCTCCCAGGGTCCCCCTGTGGCCAATTGCTGAGCTGAGGGTGCACGGGTTGGGGGGCAATGTGCTTGGCGGCGGGACCAGAAGTGGACCGTAAGTACTTCCAGTCCACTTCCGGGTTTGCTGCCAAGCACGTGTGCCCCGCCCCTCCCCGCCCTGTTCTCCTGTGGAATGCTCCATCCACCCCACCATCACAGTTTCATGAGCTGTGTCTGGTACCTCGACGTATATAAAAAAAATCATTTAAAGCTGTGTCTATGGCCAAATCATTAATTCTCTGAATCAGCATTGAATCTTCAGATTCGGCCAAATCGAATCGGGGACAGTGATCCAAATAAACAGATCGAATCACTGTCCCCAATTCGGGCCAAATCTGAATCCAAATCGAATACAGCCCATTTTGCACACCCCTACTAGGAACTTCCTAGACCTGTGGATTGTGAATCTTTTGGAGTTTGGGGGAACTCTGAAATGGGGCCAGACTTTTACCAGGAAAGGTAAGTCACGCCAGTGTTGTAAATCTATAGCAACTTTTTTTAAACTAATGGTATTACGAGGATATAATCTGAACAGTTATATAAAACTGATCAGTCTGGCATTTAAGTGTTTCTAGAAGATATTAATTAATGTTCTGACTGTTTCCTGGGAAGTTTTATTTCTTTTGAACTGTATCCATAACACTACCAGATGGTGTATGTTTCTGGGCTCATCTTCATTTTGCAAGGCATTCTTGGGGTCCCTGCTGATTTGCTGAAACTGGGAATCTATCCTGATTTTAATAAAACCCTGGGATTTCTAGTTATCCCAGAGGATTTTCTGATAATGTCCTTCATTCCTGCAGTGCTTTTCTGTGTGGTTTTGTATGTCCTCTGCTTCCATGGCAGCCTAACCCCAGCTGCCTGTCAGTCATGCAATGCAGGATAAAATTTTGTATTACTCCCTTCTACCATGAAAAGGTGTAAGCTGCAAGAGCAAAAACAGCAACAGCATTGTTTCCATGCTGTTGCAGCTCAGAGGAAAAAAGTACTCCAGGCCATCACAGCAGGGAGGTAAAAGGGCAGATGGAGTCCAGCAAATGGGTGGGGAATAGGAAGGAAGGAGGGAAGGAAGGTGGGAAGAAATGGAGAGAGGGACGGAGGGCGGAACTGAGAGCTGGGGAGATGAAAAGCAAAAAAAGAACAGGGTCTATAGCAGACAATAAGTGATGGGGAAAATAAGGAGCTACCTCAAGGTAAATGCACTATGCTGGCACAGTCTCGGTTTTAGAATTAAGGCCAGGTCATGGATCTGTTAGTACATGAGAAGAGCTGATTCTAGATTTTATTTGAAATAAGAACATTTTGGCATGGGTTCACATTTTCTAACAACAAAGGTGCTCTTTTGAGAAATAACATCCTAGTCTTTTAAAAATAGGATTTCTGATAATTGTGTTCAAGAAATTGGTTTAATGTCTTAACCCCCCCCCCAACCCC
>NW_017729006.1:33510105-33518730 GCF_001723915.1 Gavialis gangeticus | reverse complement strand
GCTGCCCCTAAAATGGTTTAATGTCTTAACCCCCCCCCCAACCCCCACCCCCAACAAAACAAAACAAAAAAATCCCAGCTGTGACAGGAGCCAGTTACAGTATTGGCCCACCCACCTGTCTAGGGCAGTCCTCCCTGATTTGCCCACCATGCTTTGATGTATTAAAACTGGATGTAAAAATGTAGAAGGCTGCCCATTTACTGACCTGATGCCAAGGGCACAATACAGGGCTCCAACCTCCTTTTTACCATGTCCCATGCCTCGCAGACGGCGTCCAAAATCACTACCACTGTTACTCCTCCCAGCCCCATTGCTGGGCCACACTTGGCCTATGGCCCAAACTTGATGTCTAAGGACATGCCTTAGCCACATGCCCCCTCACTGGGTGCTGGCCCCTACCCTGGGGGTCTTTAAGAAGAGGCTGGATGCCTACCTGGCTGGACTCATTTGAGTCCCGTTTCTTGTTTTGGGGTTTTGTTGTTCTCCCGCCCTGGCGGGGGGTCGGGCTAGAAGATCTACTAGGTCCCTTCCGACCCTAAATCTATGAAACTATGAAACTATGAAACTCCCACATGCACTGTGGGCTCCTTGCCTTTCATTAGGCTCCTTGCCCTTCATACTCTGCCCCTTCACTGGGGTCACTACTGCCCCCTCACTGGGGCTGCAGGGCCTTATGCCTGGTGGGCCTCAGGTGTCTGTTGGTGTGCCTGGACCCCACTCTCAGCCTACGACCCACTCAGACCTCAGACATCTGTTGACATACTTGGACCTCACTCTCAACCTGCCACTAGGCCTCACTCTGATTTAGGCCCTGGGCCTGAGGCCCTCCTGGCCCCTGTGCTGTTGCCCAAGCCTTACTTTCAGGCTTTGGACCTTAGGGCCTCCTGGCCTCCATCTTGTTGTGTGCTCCCCTAGCCTTTCTGCTCCACAGGGTCACCCACAAGGCAGTGGGGACTGAGGCTTTCTGGCACTGCATACTTTCCTTTCACTAGAGAGGCACTGGTGTGGCACTTCCTAGGGACTGCCCTGACACAAGCAGCCCTACTACACCATCTTCCCCAGCAGGGTGTAGTTTTAGGTCATTCCCCAGGACCATTGGAGGCCTGCCTGCCCTGGACGTTCTTTTTACTGAGCTGCTTGCTCCTGGGCATTCTAGCATAGCCTCCATCTTGTAAGTTGCACTCATCCACAGACCCATCTCTCTCTGACCCTCTTATAGGATCCCTCCCTTCTGGAGGCTGGGCTTCAGCCTCTGTCATTGCAGCCTGCATGCTGGCTGCCCCCTACCCTCTTTTGGCTGTGATGTCACCAGCCAAAGAGGGGACCTTCAGCCTCTTCTAGGCTCTGGCCCCACCTCCAGGGCAAATGGGGTGCCAGTAGCTCTCTGCAGACCTGGCCTACCCCTCACAATGGGCTTACAAGCCCTTTAGTCTTTTGGCCCTGACCCCCTTGCTTTGACCAGTCAAGAGTTCAGAAATCAGCATGGCAGCCATTGACCTCCTCTCTCCAGAGGGGTCCCCCTGGGCCCCACCATATAACCATTATCAGGAGCTGAGCTGGTCTAGAGCCTCAGAGATCTTATGCCTGGCAGCCCTATGCTCCACTGTGCTTGTCTGAGCCCCCTGGCCTCAGTCCCAACTAGTTCTAATCAGGGGCTTGCCTAGCCCCTCAGTAGGCTCACAAACTAAGCCCCATATACAAGGCAGGCCTCACTGTTCCCTAGGCCCATTGCCTTTTCCTCAGGGCTTGGGACCCCATGGGTCCCAAGGAACCTCCTTCTTCCTCATAGTTCCTAGCCTGTCCTCCAGAATGTGCCTAGGAGCAGTAGTAATATTCCGGCCAGGAGATGTTACTCCAGCAATAGCTACTGGCTCTGCTCCTCAGGGCCTGTTCTTATACTGAGGCTGTGCCACCCTGCTTCAATCAGGCAGCCTGCTGGCTGTCATGTGACCACCTGATTGGTTCTGCAGTCACCTACAGGCTGCCTCACAGCCTGCTCAGGCCCTTAAAGTGGCAAGCACCCACAGGTGTGCCACCACACACCTACCCCCTTAAAATCCTTCCAAGCGGGGTGATCCTCTGCCACTCCCCTTGCAGGCTCCTCTGCAGCCTGCACAAATCCTCAAAGTAGTGAGCACCCCACCAGTGCTCCACCATACCAGCCCTTTAATATCTTATAATAATTTGGGGATTTAATATCTTATAATAATTTTGGGATCCTATGACCCCAGCTGACTTCCTGCCCTTTGGGCGGGGGGCTGGACTCGATGATCTTCTGAGGTCCCTTCCAGCCCTAATGTCTACGAAATCTATGAAATCTGCATCCCTTCATGTCAGTCTGTACCTTGAGTAATGAATTGTGACTTGGTCAAAATTTCTCCTCCCCTTTCCTTTCCTCTATTTGAGGGGGGGACGTAAATGCCTTTAGCCTTGCTTATGAGGTAAGTTACTGTTTCATGTGCTACGTGCAGGATAACAACTAGCTTTCCTGCTTATAACACAAAACAGGTTCTCAGAGACATGAACACTGCGTGCTCCCAGAGGATGGGGAGGCACGGCGACTGCCTGCAGCCACCACCGGCAGTGTTGGGGTGGGGGTGGGGTGAGCAGCGACTACCCACAGGCATTGGCGACGCTTCTTTCAGGGGGTGTACCGCCAATCTCGGGGTGCATGCACACCCGCGTGCACCCCTTACATGTCACCAATGCTCAGAGATGATATAGGTGAACCTCCCTGCACACTGTACTCCTTCCAACTTTTCATTCAGGTTGCTTATATCTTTTCTTTTAACAATTTTTGTTGTTGGGTTGCCCCTTGTGTTAGCTTTAACTGATTCACTGGGACCAGAGGTTGATCCTTGGTGGTCATCCTATACAAAGATCTTTCTGGCTACTGCAGACCTCATAGTCCTTGAAGTGTGCTGATGTTTGAACCAGACTTCCGTTTCTGGTTTGTTATAATATGATTTGCTTCTGTTTGATTGCTGCCTTCATGCTGTTGTGTACTCTATTAGTTATTTTAATATCAATAAAAGTTAGGAAGACCACTCCAGCACAGCTCAATTAGTTTCTTTATTAGAACTGAAAAAGACTATAAACAATCAGTGACAGAAAGTATTTGTTACCAATCTTTGGTCTGTTGTTGTCTTGAAGCAATTCAGATGGAGCAATTTGTAAAGTCAATATATGACTTCATACAACCTTATTTTTTGTATAGCTAATTTATTTCTAGCATATAATCCTGTAGCATTGGCTCATTTACATGCACTTGTCTTAAATATGCCATACTCAGCCTGCAGATCATACTTAATGGGAAGCGTTTGGCATTTGTAAAAGAGGGAACATTAAAAGTGAAGCTAGCAAGTCATTTACGTTAGTCCAGAAAAAACCCCTTATGAACAATTCTTAAAAATATGTGAACAAGCTAAGAGCCATACACAGTTTTGCTGGTTTTTGACATAGCTGACAAAGCATCATGGAATTGTGTTCTTTATTTAACTGTGACAGATGCTTGGAGCGCCTTTCAATTTAAGAGGAGAGGCTGCCAGAGAAGCAGCCTGCAAGTGTGTCAGGGGACAATTAGGGGTCACCTGATCAGGAAGGGGACAGGCTGGAGCTATATAAGTCCTGGGCCTGAGCTTTTCAGGTAGTCTATCCCCGAGTGTCACTGGGTGAGGAGCTGCTGGCAGCAGGGCTCCTGAGATAACATCTGAGCTGGGGGAGACAGCACTGAGCCCTTGGAACAGATAGGCCTAAGGACAGGGGCCAGGGACCCAGCATCCAAGAGGAGACAAGATGGGCCTTGGAAGATATAGGTCTGGGTGCAGAGGCAATGACCCAAGAGGACTGCTGGTGAACAAACTGGTGGTTGAAAAAGGGATGAAAGGAGAGGTATGGGGGTCCCAAGTGGCCCAGCAAGAGAGAGAAAGGGGCCAGAAGGATGGAGGGCCTGAGGCCTGGAGGCATGAAGCCTGAGCCCATAGAGGGGCAGAGTGTGGGGCCAGGGCAGGCCTTGGAAGGGATAGGCCTGAGGCCCACAAAGAAACAGCTTGAGCCCAAAGAGGACTAGGTACATGGAAGAAGGTCTAGTGCCTGGCGGGAACCAGGAGGATTCAGTGCCTGGGAAGGACTAGAGTGCCTCAAAAAGAGGTCTAGTTCCTGCGGGGGACCAGGAGGATCCAGTGCCCAGGAGGGACTAGGGTATGCTGAGGGAAGCTCTGGTGCCTGGGGACCTGTCAGATGGTTAAGTCTGGGGTGAAGCCCAGAGAGAGCAGGGCTAGAGAGCCCAGAGGTCTGGAGCCCAGAAGGGGCAAGTGTCAGCAGGACCAAGGGAGCCCAATGATCTCACTGGCTCAGCCAGGGGATGCACCAAAGGCCAGGTAGAGAGCCACAGCTAGAGACTGCTGGGGCCTGAGAGCCCAGAGATCTCACCTGGCCTAGGAGTGGGGCCAGGGCCTTGGAACAGATAGGCCAAAGATCGGGGATCACAGCAGGAGACTGAAGGGGCAAAGGAGCCCGTAGCCCAGGAGGAGCGAGGACTGGGGCTGGCAGCCTGTAGCCCAGGAAGGGCATGTATTAGCAGTTCATCTGTGAGGTATGGGAGTTAGTCCTGGGGAGGATGAAGCCCATGAAATTAGCCCTTAAGGCAGTAACCATGGGGACCTGTGGTCATAAGAGTAAGACCAGGCTTGGAAAGTCCTGGGGCACCCTCCCTTTTATCAGAAGTTAACAATATCAAGGTGTGGCAGAAAAGTACAGGGCAGAGGGCCAGGTTGGCAAGGGTTGATCAGCCACCAGGGGCCATTGCAATCACCCTGGAATGAGTGCTTGCTACATTAGCATAGCACTATAAGGCCTTATTTAATAAGCATACAAGCTAAAATGGATATTTAAGTACTAGTGTATGGCAGCAGGCTGGCCCTCTATGTTGCTTATATATCTCATTTTTCTTAAGGCTCATGCAAGAGCCTTCCATTTCTTTGCTCTGGCAGGCTGCAGGCTTCACTCAGCTAGCTGATACTGTGCATCTTGTAGACTACCCCTCAGGGAAATATTCATAGGATTTGTTTTCTATCACATGAGCTGTAGTGCTGAGCCCCACTGTCTAGTCTTTGGGAGGAGTCCAATATTGTAAGGTGGGGATCCTTTGCTGTTTTCACTTTGGTATCAGTTTCTTAGTCTGCTTTCCTGTTACATTATGAGTACATGGGGGAAGATGCCTTGCACTAAGATTCTAGCTCAATACACTAAACCCATTCTTGCCCTCAGAGTCCAGTGAACACTTTTTTTTCCCCCTTGGCTAGTCAAGTAATACACCTTCAAATATTGGTAACAGGGTAGTGACTTCAGGATCCATGGTCCCAGAGCAGCCAGTAAAGCAGACTGTACCTGAATCAGGGTTGCAAGGAACTGTGTATGCACATCAGCTTCTTGATATATCTCCTCCAAAATCTTCCCTCCTACAGCCTGTTTCTTATTTCCAGCTTCTGTGTAGGTTGATCCAGTTGCTCCCCCTGTGGACCCAACCAGGAGAGAAAGAGGAGGAAAAAGAAAGTGTTCTCCCTCATTCTTGCCCCTCTTGCCCTTCTCCTGCCCTACTTGCTCATAACAATAGCTTCTGCTTGGCTTATCACTAGGGATCCTGGTTTTCCCTGATTTAAAAAAAAAATCCCCAATTTTCAGTTTAAAAAAGTAACCCCAAATCTACATTTTGTGATTAAAATGAAACACCATTATTGCTATCTATATATATATTAGTAGTGTTTCATTTAAATCATGGAAAAATGTGGATTTGGGGTTACTTTTTTAACTGAAAACTGGGTATTTTTTTAAATCGGAGAAAACCAGGATCTGTGCTTATCACAGGCCAAAGAAAATACAAGCAAATGCAGGCAGAAGAATAAGATAGGGCACAAGTGGAGTTCCTCCTTTGCATGGCTGAATGAAGGTTGGGACAAGATAGGCCTGGCCTAGTGTATCATTGATGGAAGCATGGCATTCTGTGGCATGAGGCACATTAAATTTTATATAAAGTTTGTGACTGTCTTCTATAGATATGGGTAATTGTCAGGGGAAACAAGCCTACATAATTTTATGTGGAAACTGATTGGTAAAACAACAAAGTCATGATTTTGTGCCTGATGATGTCAATGGTAAAGTGCATTTTCTCTAAAAATGCAGGATCAGGCTCTTGAACTCTGCATTTTGCCACTCATCCATTTCAGGTTTCTTCTTGTGTGCTATAATATTGGAAACATGGGATGTTGACTTAATTTTGACTCGTGTTCAGTCTCTGCCAGTGCATTATTGCTGACTATACAGTATGTGATTATCCTGAATGCACACTACCTGGAAGCAGGATAATATTAACTGCCTTGTAAAGGAGTAATTTGATAGCTAGTTACAGGGGAGAAATGAACAAATCTTGAGTTAGCTTGAAATTTCTGCTAAAAAGGAGATATTTTTGATGGATCTATGTGCTGTATTTTGTTTATTTAACATAAATATATCATGCTGTATTTATAGCCTACATTTACAGCAGTGCAACCTGCTGAAAGATAATGAGTCTCCAAATTTCACAATTTTCAATTTAATTATGGCTTAGAATAATATTTATTCATGGGCACTTGGGGGCTTAGGGCATTTTTCAGGAAATAAGATTCAGTGTTAGAAGGGCCATCTTCTGGGCATGCACTTTGATGGAGACCACTCAGTAGGATTATTTTATTCTTTTTAGCATTTTATTCTCTCTACTCAGTTTCTCACTTTCATGCTACAAAGAACTTCCATAGCTTCTACTAGAAAAGGTAGTAAACTACTTTACTGTGTAACTAATGATACATGTGGATTTATCTTTGCCAGGAGGACTGGGGAAAGAGCTGAGATGCAGAGTCTTGTATGTTGATGCTAGTTGGGCCCTTGGTTCACTTTATCTTTTTGGGCAAATAGCTTTGGTCAAAAGTCTGTCTGCATGACCTAAGATATCTAGAGCTTGATACTAAGCTCTCAGTACAGTTATCTTAGTTGAATATTTGACCACTTATTTATGGGCTTAAATATTTCTTAGGATTGGGATGCTAATGCTAGTCTTCAATTTTTGAAAAACCTTCTCCTTAGCCCATTTCTACTGTATTTTGTATGTGGCTTCACACAAACAGGAGAGAAAAAAGTTTTTTGAAGAAGTGAGAGGATAAAAACACAACCATGGCAGGACCGATCAAGGACAGCTTTAGGATCTGAATCTATTTTAAACTAATTATTTAAAATTTGCTAGGCTTCAGCTTGATGGCATCTCTTGATTTCGGAGAAACGGGTGGCACAAGTCATTAGGGAACACCATAAACAAAACAAAGCAAAGAACTAGAAGCGAAAACCTGGATCTGAGTACTGGCAAGGTTTGCAAAGTTCACAAGTGGAAATGACCTCCATGACCAGCCTGGGGAGACAGGAAGTTCATCTTACCTCCACAACTAATGGGCCAGACCTATTTCATTTCAGTTAAATACTGAAATGCCACACTGAGCACTGCTGCTTGCAATATGATTCAGGTCTGCAATCCCCTATACTTGCTCTCTCTCACTGAAATATATTTAACATGCTATCTTGATCTCACACTGATTTTTACACTAGTGCATCTTCATGGACTTCAGTAGCACTATTTTAGCAGCATAACTGAGAGGAGAATCAGGTGTAAGTGCTCTCTTTCTTTCTTTGGTTAAGAAGAATTGAGTTATCAAAGTGAAATTTGAATCTGAATAAAACCAAAGAAATGAAATTCTGTAGCCAAAGGCTTTAACTAAATGCCTTCACCAGAGTTTAGCACAGAATGACGCTTTTCTTTTATTCATAAATTCAATACTGAGAAGGAGTATACCCTGTCAGTTAGGGTATAAAATCACAATTAATGTAATGTAATGGACTTCTAAGGGGAAATCCTGTAGAACTGATTTATATCTTATAAAATATTACATTAAACTCCTTCTCTTTCTTCTGACACTTGTTTTATTTCCACTTACCTCCTATATTTTATATGCAGTTCTGTTTTTTATTTTGTTTTGTTTTTGTGTCATGCTTCTGCTGAAAGACAGGAACGCAGAGATGAGAATGCAGCAAAACAGTATTGGAAAAAGGTAACTTTTAAAGTCATCAGATCCAATCCTTGTGGCACATTCTTTTGCATTTGCCACTAGCTTTAAAAAAAGGTGATACAGTAAAGAGAGAAGGGTTGAGGAGAAGAGAGAGAAGATGGAAAATTGGATCATCCTGTGAAATCTGGTAGATAGTAAATGCAGTAATTCGATGTTTAGGGGCAAAGGATATTATTTATATCACCTGTGAAATTTTACTGGGGTCATGCATACAGCAGTCAAGCAGCATATGACACTAGGTCAGTAGGGATGGTAAGATGTAAATAGGTGCAAAATTTGGAATTTATATTTTACATAGGTCACTAGCATCCACAAAGCTATTTATATATTTTTTACTGGTATTTAGGCTCTTACTGCACTGGAATTATTTGTGAGTTTATTTATTACATTTTCTAATAGAAGCAATGTAATCACATACACTTTTGACAGTGTATTAGACCAATCCATAATTTGCCTGTACAGCCATGGTGTAAATTGT
>NW_017729006.1:33478878-33505105 GCF_001723915.1 Gavialis gangeticus | reverse complement strand
CTAGTAGGTGAGCTGGCCTTGGTCTAGAGTTATTTTTTCACACAATTTAGTTCAGCAAGCTAGAAAAACCTGGGACCAGATCTTCAGCTTGAATAAATCCGCCCAGTTCTGTTGACTTTAGATGCAGCTGCACCAGCTTGTATTGGGTGAGGATTTAGATCCCACAACAGATTTTTGGTGCCTGTATCCTCCGCCAACTCCCACTCTACCTACTTAACTCCAGAAGCCCAAAAGCAACAAAAGCAAAGGCAGTGAACTTAACCTGTGAAACCGGTCTTCATGTTTTGCATTTATGCCAGCTACAGCCTGTGAGGCTGAAATTAGGGTACAAATCTCAGAATTTGGCAGTCATTGAAAGGGCACTTGTGAGAGACCTACAGCCTTCTGACCAGGCACCAGGAGACTGTAGGTACATCTTGCATTGATACAGGTGGTGATACCATGGAGACAAGCAAACACAGCTGACACGTTGTGCCAAGCAGAAAGCTAATAGGTGGTCATATTGAATGTGCTACTTCTGTGTCACATGGGGCACAGACAGAAGTGGCATTTTTTGCACCATATGGCCCCTCAAAGCTCTCTACAACCGTGACCTAACACACATGCATGGCTGCAGAGTGCTTCTAAAATGGCTGATTGCATGAAAAATTAACCCTCATCTAAGCAGGTACAGGTTAAGGTGCTCTCCTTTAGAACATGTGTTCCTTCCAGGGTTAATTTTTTCAGGCAGGGGAGGGGTTGTTAATGGGAAAGGGAGTGAAGGGAGCAGCAGCAACTGTCAGGCTTCTATGCCTGGCCTGAGCTGGAGGGGAGTGGGGTGGAATGGATCCCTTCACCTCACAGCCCTCTCACTCCCAGATACCCTGGCTCGGGTATTGGGGGGAACTGAGTCAGGTCCCCAGGTAAGGGGGCTCTGTTCCAACCCCCACTCCAGCTCTAGCTGGGCCTCTTGAGAGTAGCAGCCAAGGTTGCCAGAGCTGGTGGGAGGAGGGGGTGGAACAGAGCCCCCCTCACTTGAGGCCCCTTCTGGTTCCCCCCCAGTACCTCATCTGGGGTAGCTGGGGGAGGGGGTACAAGGCAAGGGGCTCCATTCCACTTCTTTCCAGCTCAGGCTGGGCATAGCAGCCTGACAGCTGCAGCTGATCCCTTCACTCCGTCTCCATTAACAGTCCTAAAGCTGGGAAGGGATGGCAGGGCTGAGGAGAGGGACAATTCATCAGGCTCCTGAGAGGCCAGTGCAGGCCATCTTGAATGTCTGTTGGGACAGGGGAACCATGGGTGACTGGTGCCACCTTAGTCGGGGGGGGACATGCCCCCCAGTGACCAGTCAGTGACCAGAGCGGGGGGTCTCCCCACATCCAATCTCACCAACTGGGGGGGGGAGTCCCCCCATGGCAAAGGTTACCAATGGGTGCGGGGGGGCAGAGTCTTCCCGCAGCAAAACTCACTGATTGGGAAGTGGCTGAGGCTCTCCCGGAAGTGGTTGCGGTGCTTCCAGAAGTGGCCGTGGCACTACATCCTGTGCTCCCACTGTCCGGCCGGCACTCACGGGGGGGCACCAGCGCTCCTGCCACCCCCCCCTGCCCATCACCTAAATGGGGAGTGCAGCTGGTCAGGGGGTGCACCAGTGCTCTCAGGGGGTGCACATGCACCCTTGTGCACCCCCTACATGTAGCCACTGAGGGGAACACTGTAACTCATGACGCTTGACACAAAGCACCATGAGTTAGACTAGGGGACCCTAAATGTCTGTCAGCGCCCATGCTTGATTACTATTAAGTTAGTCCTGCCTTTAGCATCTATAGCAAACTCAGATTAGATAACAGACAAAGGTACCTAAGTGTCTATAATGTACCATTTTCTTGTGTTTCATACTAGTAGGCAGATTTGCAGCGTTGTGAACCACCATAGTTCCACTCAAGTCAATTCAAAGCAGCTGAAGCTCTGACCTGGTGATCTTATTAAAAGAAAAAGTATGTTACATTCAAGACCAGGTACAGATATTACACTTTTACAGAGATAAGTGATTGGAGACCGGCCTATACCTGTAGTGGAACAGAAGTTCGCCACACACAGACTGGTTTTTATTGGTGGAACCTGGTCTAAGGTTTGCTTCTTTCCCCCCCTCCCCCCACCCCCGTGACGGTGAATGTGTGTTATGTTCACTACCACTCTAAACTATGCCACTTACAGAAGACTGTGTGACTTAGATCAATTTCACCTCAGGCATTCTGAATGTCTGTACCTAGCTCTAGTGTCAATTCATTTTTGAATAATTGAAAAAAACCAAAGCTAATTTTTGGTCTAAACATGAGATCCCAGCTGAGAAAGTTAAAGGAATTCTGTTAGATCCCTTCCAGTGAAGCTCAAAGCCATTTTACCTTCTCATGATTCTAGGCAAGAATCTACATAGTTTTTCAGAAACATTCTTGCTGTGGTGTGTGTGTGTGCATTTGGAAACTGGAAATGGAAAGGAGAAAGAGAGAACAATATCGTTTAACATGAAATTCAGAGTTGGAAGGGGGAAGGGAGACCACTGATTCAGGAACTTGGTTTCCTTCAGTAGTTAGTATATCATAGTTGAAATCAAACCCCCAAAGCAAACTCCCTGAAGACAGCAGCATAATAAATAGGTCTTTAAGGTCTTTTCTGAATGACATGGAATGAATATCCCTCTCTCCTCCCCCCATTCTCTCCTTCCAAGGTAGAATTGGAAAATGATTCTCCACATACAGACATGTGATCCACATTAATGGCAGCAAATGAGAATGCCAGCTGCTGTTCCTCCCTCTTTTTTTTCTCCCCTGCCCTGTTCCCTCCTCTCCCTAGTCACACGGATAGTAGTTTCATGCTGCATTTTGGCCTTGCTGTTTGACTAATTAGAATGCTTTGCACTCCTATAGCATCTTTCATCTGTGGACTATAAGGTGCTTTTAAAATTATTAACTGTACAGGGGTTCATTTTGAAATGTGCTAGACGTAATCACAAAATATATATCCTTATTGATGATTGCTATTTACCTTTGCCAAAAAAAGCATTCCAAACTAGAAGCTATTTTTGTTGTATTGTATATATATATAAGGTGCAACACTGGTAGAATGCACAATGCAAGACTGCAAAGGAAAAATTATATCTGTGTCCCCAAGATTAAGAAAATTAAATTGCACTGAGAGAAAGGAGAAAAAGATATGTATTCATACTTCAGTGTATGAGCCAGGACTGTATTAGTTCCCACTAGGAGGTAAAGTCTTCTGTATGGACTTTCTGTGGGACCTGAACCAAAGTCTTTTTATGCCCAAATTATCAGACCCAAACAACCATGATGTTTGATGAGATATGAATGATTGGGCGCAAAACTCAGTCCTGAGCTGTACTCCATACTCTGGGAAAATTTGAATTCCTAGTCTGAGCTGTGCAGTTCAATATTCCTAACTAATGTAAACCACAAGTGGAGCTTTTCTTGTGGATTTCTATTGTTGTTTTCTTCCTGGAGCTGAGATCTCCTCTGTCTCTGTCTCCTTTGTCTCTAGTTTCAAGCAATTCTCTATAGGTGTAGTTCACACAAATGTGCCTGTTTGAACTACCTACCTGCACAATATGTTGCCTGAATCTGCACCGTTACTGGAAAAGTTCACAGCTGGGCTGTTTCCATGTGATTTGTGAGTACTTCTTTCTTTGAGCCAATACTGCAGCATTTTTCTAATATGTTAGTGTAGTCTCCCATACTCTTTTAAGAAGGGAAGACGTGAGTTAAGATGAATAATAACTTAAGCAAACATTTTACAACCTCCATAGAAGGCAGTGTATGAGCACAGGGTGTTAGTGTCTGAAGGGCTCTAGACATCTGTTTCCATCTCTGCCATTTGATTTACCATGTGACTTTGGCTATGTCACTTAGGTCAACATTTTCAAAATGTTATTTTGGCTTTCTCATTTCTGTTACTGCTTTACCCACTTGAGATACCAAGAGACTTATTTTTATTTTCACAGGCATTGATGTTACGACCAGCTTTTCACATTTAACTTTCACAAGTGGAAACACAGGCCGTGGACAGAGGTGCTGTTTGAAATGCTTCAAGTGTCTTTGAAGTGTGACAAACAGTGAAAGTGTAGGCACTCATGCTCCATGAAATGCTTCAGAAATGACCCTTGAATAAAAAGAGAAACTTCTTTGGATCGCTTCTTTTGAAGCACTTCCTGAAACATCTGCGCCCTCCAGCTGAAGGCAAAAGGGGGTTGTTCAGTCCTTAGGCATCCTTCTGTTCTCTGCTCCTCATGCCCATCCCTCTGCCCCAAGGGGGTGGGATAAGGAGAATGGGGTGGACAGGCAGTGTGTACTCTCCTGTATGCTTGGCTGTCCTTGGAAATTTTCAGTCGCTGAGAATTGCTTTTGTGGCTGTTTTGAAGCACTTCAGGGAAGGAGGGTATTACACCTCTGCCCAAAGCTGAAGCACTCCAAATTTGAAGTGTTTTAATTGGAGAAGGACTTAAAATAAATGTCTATCCACAGCCAGAGTTTCAGAAACACCTTACCTCCAATTTAAGTGCCTAAATTAAGGTGTGGCACCCAATGTATTGAACTATTTTTCAGAATTCTTCAATTAATATTAGCCCTTAAATAGTAGCTGAAGGCTTTAGGAAGCTGAGGCCATCTTTATGTATTTTTATGTCAGGGCATTATTTTGCTTGCATTATTGTGTTGTGAAACTTCCCTGGTGCTCTGTAGCTCTGACTCAAGGATCTAGCATCTGGTTTCCCTCCTGAGATAGGGACTTCACCTCCTGTTTGGGTGACCCAGTGCAATCTAGAATTTCAAGTAGATAATTTCTTCAGTAAAGGCATTTACTGAGGCAAAGGCCAGCCTACCTATCCACTAACCCCTCCAAAGGGATTTAGCAGTCCCTGTATCACCAGTCCAGCCCACACCCCAAAGGTACTCAGGTTTTCCTTTTCCAGTCTCTCTAGCTCTCCAAAGCTTTTCCACTTCTCTCAGTCCTCAAACTCTTCTGATCATGAGCTGCCAGGCTGCTTGTTTCCAACCTGCTCTCCCATGTCATGTGTATTTCCTCTGGACACCTCTGGGGTGTCTGGCAGCTCACTCACTGATATGTCAATAAAGCCATTCAAGACTGTGTTGATGCTAACGGTTCATCTTCTGTCTTACACATAGCCAGTCTTGGCACTTAATCCTAGGGTGACCGTCTGTCCCAGTTTAGCTAGGACAGTCCCAGATTTTAGAGGCCAGTCTCAGCTGGCTGTTATAATTATAATGGGCAACACGGAAAAGCAGAAGCATGGGGTGCAGTCTGGCCAGGAGTCACAGTTGTGTCTTACAGGCAAGCAGAAAGGCTCATGTGCCTTCCCAGTATACCACCCTGCACCCACCAAGTTGTGAGAGCAGTGTCCTGGATTTCCCGGATGAATGTCCTGGATGTCTGGGATTTCCTTATGGTCAGCCTGCTTAATCCTTCATTCTCTGTGCCCAGGCTAAAGAAGTAACCTGACTTGTACAAGATTATAACAATGTGAATACAGTTAACAGAAATATCACAATAAAGCCCACAGTGCTACGCATGGGCAGACGCTAACTCTATACTCAGGGCAGCTACGTGGCACCTGCTGTGACTGTTGCGATTTAATCAGCTCCCCACTTGGTTACTCAACTGCAGAAAGGGGAGAAAAAAGCTAGTAGTATGTATATACTTTTCCAGTTTGGGATTTCCAGCTCTGAAGTTTTGAAATGATCCACCTTTACAAGGTACACACTATCTCTAGCTACAAGACAAGAGAAGGAATCACAGTAAAAATACAAGTACCTCTAATCGTCTGCGCTTTGTTTCCTTAGTCTGAATAACAGAGCTGAGTAAAAATCACAGTTTTTATTCTACAGGAGTGCTCATATTTCAATATTTGTTTTCATCCCAAATTGAGATGCGACATGAAAAATTTTCACAGAATGACTAGACCTGCAAAATTTCAGTCCAGAAATGTGGGAACATTTCACTGAGTCAGTTTTATATTACAAGTGTGTCAGCCTCATGGTCCTGAGTACCTTCTGGGAGCTGCAATTTAGATACTTCATAGTCTCATTTTCCTGTGTGGACTGGAAAATGAGAGTACCTGATCCCATGTGTGTAGGATTAGACCCTTTGCCTTCAAGGAAATTGCTTCATGACAATTACAGTTTTCACGTGAACAGAGCACTTTGTTGAACATGTTACATTAAAAGAAAATGTGAGTATGTATGGCTGATGAGAGAAGACATAGGGAGACATTCACCAGAATGCTCTGGCTACTTTGTACTTCTGGCAACACAAAGCATGTTAAACCTGATTGAACTGGCCAGCAATATTAATACAAAAGCCTGGGCACATGTGTTAGCAACCTCTATGCTGTCAGTCCCAGATCTGAGGTTTGTTACTGTTATAAAAAACAAGTGCTCAATCCCTTTGCTTGAGAAACTTATATCCACTCTTTCTGTAGCTAATGCTTACATGATACTCTCCTTGTAGTAGTCTCTTGGTAGTATTTTTTTTTTTTGGGGGGGGGGGAAGGGGCTTGCACAGTGCCTACCACAGTGGGGAGTTTATTTTGGACTGTGGCCACTTTACCAGTGATTCCTGACCAGGTTGCCATGGCCTACACATAATTCATAAAACAATCCCAGAACTTTCAAAAAGGAATCCATGAGTGCCTATAGACATGCTCTGATGAGTTTTAATTAGAATGCATAAGAGCAGACTGGATAAATGGATTGGTGGATAAAGTTTTTCTAATTAGAAAACGTGCCTCACCATCAAGTGTATTAAACATCCTGCATTTCAAAATGGCTGCAGGGGCACTTAAACTAAAACACATTGAATAATCTTTAGTTAAAGCACCCTGACAGCCATTTTGAAATGCAGGATGCTTAATACACACAATGGTGAGGTGTTTTAATTAAAGCAGCTCTCCGGGAACTGCTCTAATTCCAAATGCCCCTCCCTACGCCCAAGCATATCTATAGGTATCCCTTACTGTTAAAAACATTCTGATCTGTTGTCTTTCGGAGCTCTTTGCAACAGAGGAATGGCTCTATTATTTTTTTCTATAGTCAAGAAATGAATGAAAGTGAACAGCTGGCCTTTTTTGAAAGGTGTTTGAAAGTTTAACAAAAGGCACCTCTTGAATCTAAGGAGGTTGATAACCACTGCATCATACAAATAATAATACTAATAATAGTGGATGACTTTGTTTTTCATCCACCATGCAGAGTAGATTAAGGGCTGATTCTATTTTTCTGAGCACGCTTAACATCTGTTGATGTCAATGGAAGGCAAGATCACCCAGTACCTTGCAGAAAGAGCGTGCAGCCTCCCAGCAGAAGTCCCAGACCTTGGCAACATTGCAGAGCTGCTGCTGCTGTAGCTTTGCTGGCACTGCTGTGTGAGTACAGCTCCCCACGCAGTGAAAATGCACTGTAAGTCAGCACAAAGGGGTTTCTGACAATACAGTTATACCACCTCTCCGAATGATATTAGATAAGCTGGCACTAACACTCTTCCATTGGCATGGCTGTCTCCACACCAGAGGTTTTGCTGGCATAGCTATATCTGCTAAAGGGTGTGGAAAGATCACACTCCCTAGCTGACATATCTATGCCAGCAAAACTGTGTAGCATAGACCAGGCTCTAGTGAGTCAGAATACAATAATGTGCTACAATCATAAGATGATCCAAAATTAACCTTTAAAAACAATAAATTACCACATCCCTCTGAAAAAAATAGCAAGGCAGGGAATTTACATTTGTAAAGTACATGCCTGAGGTGTGAAACACTTTAAGAAGCTAAATAAACAAGCAGCACTGTTCAAAACCAAATGTAATTATACACTCAGGGCAAGGCGCCACTGAAATCAATGTGAGATGTATGTGTGCACCGAAAACAGTGTTTGGCTCTAAGTACTGACTATTTAATTTCCCCCCAGGAAAAAGACATTTCAAAACATTGGCACTGTCTTGGTGTTTACAGGGTAACAGTGGCCAAGGAAATGAGTAGATGGAAATGCATTTTTCACTGGATGCTGCTAGTACACGAAGGTGCACATTTAGGAAAAGAAGCTCAAGGTGGGTGTTATATAATTACCCGCCTCTATATATGAATGCAGTCATTGCTGCTGTGTATGCAAACTAGGTGACTGCACATACAAGTGGCTAATTAAGAACTGAACTAGCCATTAACACATGCAATCCCCTAGCCTGCTCATGCATTTATAGAAACTCTTCATTGCTCGTTCCTTTACTGTAGCTTTGCCTGCAGCCGTATCTAACTAGTGTGCATGGATTCCATCACACTTCAGAAAAAAGAAGACCCTACACAGAAATGGGACCACTGGGCCATGTATTAATTGTTTTGCAATAATATTCCCAAAATACTAAGCCTGGTTTGAGATTGTGACAGTACTCTAGGTTAATAATAGCTTTCATTGTTTGCATGCTTTCCTTCCAAGATTTGCAACATTTATAAAAGCATTAAGGAACTAAACTTCAGCACTCCTCCATAAAGCAGAAAAGAATTATTACCATCACATTGTACATGGAGAAATAATAAAAAAGAGAGATTACAGGATTTGAGTAAAGACACAGTGAAGAAAAATAAGTCAGATCTCTGGCCTTCCAACTCCAGTGCTTTGAACTTGAATCATCCTTCCAGCTACTTGAGAGTTTAATTCATTTCTCAGGAAATAATAGACTTGTTTCTGCCCTGAAATACAATGTTGTAAAACCAATGGAAATCCTCTAATTTAAATTAATTTACCCTTTTTTTAGGGTGAAATTGGGCCCAGTGTTGCCAAAATGACTGTTTATTTTTCTTATGTTACTGTTTCTTGAGATGAGAGCTTTCAGTTTTAAAGTGAGCCATTTAATTTCTCTTTTGTTTAAGAAATTTAGTAGGTTCCATATATTTTTAGATACATTACTCTGTATGTGTGCATATGTGTAAATACACATACGCAGAGTAATGTATCTAGTGTGTGTAACTATATACATAGTATATACATACGTGTGTGTGTATATCTGTGTGTATATACATACACACACATACACACATATATACATATATATATATAATTTAAAGAGGAGTCACTGGGATTTTAGAAATGTACCCAGTCATAGTCTCATTTCCACAAAGAGATCATTGAAAGAATAGCTTCCTAATAAAACTTGAGAATTTGAATGCCACAGCACTCAGGAGTTTTTAGATGGGAAGGTTTATTAAGGAATGTTAGCACTAATATTCTTTGGCATTTACTGTTTTGACACATGAGAAGGGCCTTACGATGAAAGTGGAATGTATTTGTTCCCCTTGAAACTAAGGACAAAAGGGTCAGAGAAAGTGCTTTAGCTGCTTCGTTTATCCATTCTGTTTTGTTATGAGAAAGTTGCTTTAAGCCAGCTCTGCTCAGCCCAAAGCCCTGTTTAGACATAAGAGTCATATCTCACTGATCCAGCTACTCCCAGCTTGCATTAGCTATACCCTCCGCTGGTGTCTTGTGGTTGTGAAATGAATCACTAAGACTCATGCCATTTTGACAGAGAGCTTAAAGCAGCTCAGCAAGTCAGAGTTGGACTAAGTGTGTTAGGGCACACAGGGTCTGATGTGTTAAACTTCTGTCTGTGCAGCTCAGCATCTTAATTGTGTTTGTGCTCTACAAGCTGCTAGATTCCCAGAATTGGTTGCTAATTTTTTTTCTTTTTCATCTGGTTAATAAGATTTTTCAAGGCTCAAAAGCCACATGGGCTTGAAAGAAAGCCTCCTTATGTTGCTTAACAAAGATATGTCTGGATTTGTACAGTGAATTTGGGTAACTGTCACATTAACCAACATGTCACATTAACCTATGAAGTCATTGTAAATGTTGTGGGATCATTCTAGTGGCGGGCAACTTGCCTTCTTAGTTGTAGGAAAAAATAATGCTTGGCTCTGCTAATGGAAATGTTTATCTAAGGATATAACAGTGCTTTACAGTTATTTGTAGTGGTCATTTTTAGTGTCATTTACTTCAAACTGCTTCTCATGGGTGGATAAAATCTCTATTTTATCTAAGGGAAATAGAGGTTGTTTAATTTCTTGTGAAGGCAATACTGTGAGTACACCTTTGATCTGAAACTAGAACCCAAGTCACCTTACTCCCATACTTGTGCCCAGTCTATTGGGCTGTACTTTTCCCCTCTCAACAGCTGTGCAGGATAGCTAAGTTTTATTATCTACATTCAGAAATGAGGCACAATAGAGAACTAAAAGACTTTCTCAAGTAACTGGGAGCTCAGACTGAGTCAGTATTAGGATCAGGGTTTTAGTCAGAAAATAACTGAGAAACTTTGACATTCAGACTGAAAACCAGCCAAGATTTCCTCCCCTCTAGGGGAATAGACTAGATTAGTAAAATAGGATATTTGAAAAAGTAATCCCCTAATGATGCTACATTAATTTGGTTATGAGTCCTGTATGTCCTGTATATTCCATGGCATGCTGTACAAATGTAGTGTTTTTAGCAGTCTTTTCTTGTTAGTTTTTTGTTTTTGTACAGTAAATGAATGAAAAAACCAAAAGGCTTTCCTGATTTGGAAGTGATGATGATAAATTGAATACCACTGCAGGGTGATGCAATTAGGAATTGTTGTAGGGAATTTTATTTGACAATTAATTATTCTTTAAATAGCAACGTGAAAACACTTCTCCCTCTCTCTTTTTCTTTGGAAGCCGAAAGAACTAAACTAAACATGCATGTCCTTGAAGTGAGATGGATGAGAGCTAAACTGTTCTAGAAATTAGTTTGAAGATCTTGTTCACATCCTTTTTAGATGTAAGCCTTAGTGCATCCAAAATCAAGTCTCCTGAAGCTATGAGTGTGACCTCTGTCATAGGATAAATTGTAGATCTGTAGAATAATAAACTCAAGAGTTAACAAGCCCAACTTATCCAAGCTTTGGACAGGAACAGTACACACTGACAGTATTTACTAGCACCTGAGTCTGATCCACACTTCTTAAATTTCCAACTCTACTCACATTCATCCTTCCAAGAAGGGATCATGTTAAAGTCACACTGCTGAGATTTACCTTGCAAACTGCGCTTAAGACTGATATTCACACACACACACACACAGAGTACTAAGTTAAAATAACACTAGTCATCTGGAAAGCCAATGAAATCTAAGAAATTCAGAGTTAAGGCTCAAATTCTGTCTTTAAACCTGTTCTTTGAACCCTAGGTTTTACATCTTACACTTTCTGGTAGGTGAGATTTCTAATGGTCCCAAGGTTCCCTGATCCAGGACAATATTGAGTACATTCCCGAGCCATAATGGAATAAATTAACTCCTTCTCCCCAGGTTCAGATTGTTTATGAAACATCCATAACTTTATGAAAGATATGTAACTATCATTGTGAAAGGATTAATTGCAAATATTTAAAGTATGGTCTTTTTATGCTAAGGACGATACACACTTCTCTGGTAGCGTGAAGTAAATGTGAACAGGGTTGTTCTACACTGCCAGAGTAGTAAAAAGGAGCTTAGATACAAATGAGAATGATACTCAATCTATTCATTTCAATTTTTGCCTTGTGAAGGAGATGAGAGTAGAAGGGCCGCTGCAAATGCTTGCTTATATTTTAACCTCTTGCTGGTTGCTCCTATTTTTAATGTTACATTTAAAAAAGGGAGGGTAGGAAATGTCTACTGGAAATGCATTAAATCATTTTAAAATTCTTCCTTTTAGATAAATGTTTGGTTGCAGTTTGGGTTAGGATATTCTGACATAGATATATGATAGCTTATCTTATGGCAGCATCTGGCAGTGGTTTACATATAAGGAGGAAAGTAAAGAGGATGTCCAACTGCCCTAATTTATATGGTCCCTGCTTAATATGCTCAACCACTTCCCAGTTAGGGAGTGTGGTTTTCCCCCTTTCTTCCTCTGTATGCTTCTGGGCAGATGCTTAGGAGATATACATGGTCATAGAACCATGTATTTCAATGAGTGAATTGATTTGGATGGGTTTTTGATAATTTACACCAAGTGAGGGTCTGCCCTGGGATCTTTGGATCATTCCAGTTATCATTTGAGAAGTAGATTATGAGTTCTCAACCACACAGTTTTGGGGCTGGAGAAGCCTATTCGGTGTATTGCCCTATCCCCCCCTTCAATTCAGGACTATTCCTTTCATGCTTTTACTTATACTTGATCCTGCTTGATCCAGTCTAATTTTTAAATACCTTGAGCAATGGGTCATTCTCTCAGAAAGTTATTCTACAGCCTAATGCATCTCATTGCCAGAAAGTTTTCTAAAAAACTTATTTTACATGTTCACTTCTATTTTTTTCCACTCTATTTCTTTTGTTATACAGCTCTGTACTGCTATGAAAAATTCTCTTTCCCCATGGTGTTTACATCCTTCAAATAGCTGTAGACTCTTATCATGCTCACTCCGCACCCCATCACTGACTGCCTAGCCAAGATATATTTATGTAACACTTAATCTTTCTTCATAAATCACTCCCTCTTTCCTCAATATTTTTTAGTTCTCAGAAATCACTCCAGTTTATAAATCTTTTTGGTAATAAGGTGCCCAGAAATTAACTTTGTTGACACCAAAGCCATGTAGGAAAGGGATATCTCTTCCCTGCCCTATAATTCATGCAGTATTGCTGTAGTCTGTTTTGGGCTGTTTTACTATTTATACTATTACTTTCTAAAGCTGCTGCACATCTAATTTGCTACCCATTATCACTCCTAAAACTCAGTTGACTTATTTCTTTCCAGTAAATCCATTGTGCGAATATTTCCCATCTGGGTTTCCATCACGTGGGAAATATTCTCACAAATTCAGGATTTCAGCATAGCTTCCCAGCTGCATTAGACATTTCACCAATAAATCACTGCTTCCCGTGGCAGAAGGAGAAACTGAATTAAACTGATTTTTTTTGTTTTTACATTCTCCATGCTGAAAAAACACACCCTTCTCATCACCATAACTCCCAAGTCCTCCATAATGTCACAAGCAAAATTTAAAACAGCAAACTGAATCATTCAGGATTCATGGGAAGGTTCAAAGTTTTAGTGTTAGCAGTTTCCCTGGCCAAGCTCCATACAATAAAACAAGCTACAGAAATATCGTTGAACACAAATATGAGCCAGCACTCTCTTCCTTATTGAATGTCTCAGATGGCACCATAACTTGGTGTCATTTAGATGTGGCAGGATTACTTTAAACACCCTTGCATTCTAAGTTGATAACTGAAAGTAATCATTGTAGTTGGGGGTCAGTGGAGTGACATTTTCCTGGTGTGGTACATTGCCAGCAAACCCCTCTTATGTCAATTCTTTTGAGGGTTGGAATAAACTGGTTCAGAAAGAAGCGGAGGGGGTGACATTATAAAGTAATAGTACACATCCTTTAGAGAGTAATGTTCATCTGGGTTTTTGAAAGGAGTATACGCTATTGGGAATATAGCACTTATTCAAAAGTCTATTAATGTCTATGGAAAGTCTTAAACTGGGATGAATAGGCTATGGAGAAGGCCTGTTCAGCCCTGTATTTAAAGCAGCACTGAGTTTCTATCCCTTTTAATTAGGAAGAAAACTAATCAGCTAAGCACAGATAACTTGAATTAACAGAGGTGGGCACTCCATCTCCATGTAATGTGACCACTGGAGCATTTTCATTGCTTTACTTTTCTCTGTCACCTTCATTCTCACTCCATCAGTCTGTTTTCAGTGCATCTGCTCTTTCTCTGTCCCTTTCACTTCTTAAAAGAGCACAGGAACACAGAAATCAAATTCCATTTGAAATTTGTTACTACCTGTGGTAACAAATCATATACAAGATTACTAGAACTGAAAGAGGTGAGAGGGTAGAAAAAAGTTTCTTAATTGTTTCAATTGTGTTTATTTTTCATTAAACAACACTTTGTAGGTAGCTAGAGTCATGAAGTTTGCTGTTTTCTCTTCCCTTTTGGGTTTTTTTCACACCATAATGGGGGGGGGGAAGAGAAACAATTGAAAAATTAGAAAAAAGAGAATTGTAAAAACAAAAAATACCAGGGCTGTGGATGCAGTCGCATTACCTCAAACATTGAGTGTTGGCAAGGAATAAGGTAAATCTTCTGGCAAAGGACATTTTTGGATGACTGAAAAGGGTTGTTTCAATTTATTCTGGTTAAACAAGGACCACATTTATTTATTAATAATTATGTGATGAGAAAATGCTAAAATTATAATTGTATGCTAACATTATACTTATATACAAAACATGTACAAGAACGTTGAGATTTTAAAACAGAGCACTCAGTAATTAGGAAAAGCCAGACTTAAGGTAAAACCTGTGCAGATCAATTTAGGGAAAGAATAGAGGTAGAAAAAAGTGCAGATTGGTTGAATGTTGGAAGGGCCATTTCTACATCACATAAAGCTATCTTTAACATTAATGGCAGTGTTCATAAGAATCCAGGTATTTCTTGTGCCAGTGCCTGAGCCTGCATAATTAGCCCGCATAGGCATGTTTTGTAATAAAACCCTGTATACCTGATGTGGCATACTGATCCCCTAATGTATTTCTTTATCCAGGAAAAATCTGGCTTTAGACTCTGGGTCCCTACCAAGTTCTCAGGATCTCGTTGTGTAGTATCTATCATCTCCCAGTCCACCAGTCCATCTTGATGTCTTGCTGGTCCACCATCTTTAGAGCTGGCATTCTTGTGTTTCCGCTTACACTGCACAGTTCCTCCAAGTCTTGTGGAAGCCCCACTGGAACTGTAGAAGAGTAAGTCCAGAGGAGTTTGTCCAACTTGCTAGCAGGACACATTTGCTGCTCAGAGACAGGCAAGTTGTCTCCCTAGCCTTTTTACACAGAGCTGTAATCTACTCAGCTTGCGTGCTGGTTTAGCATTCATCTCCTGCTGCCCTAAAAGAAAGTATTTCGAATGATTAATTTCAGCCACCTCTTGTTACCCTCTTCAGATAGATACTAAACCCTATGCATTGCTTTCAAGGCACTTGGCAGCATGCTTATACTACTGGTGGTCTCCTTTAAGGCATGGTAGCAATAGATTCAGAGTGATTTAAAAGAAATTATGTAAGCAGTTGACCAGATAATAGCAGCATGCATTTTGGCTCCCCAGCACGTCTAGCACTGTTTGTACAAGGAAGGAGCTTCTGGCAAACTTGCCCATAAGTAACAGAGCTTGGAAAATAGACAAGAGAGGCCACCCAAAATAAAACTGAAGGACGGTGGTTTGGTAGCTGGAATGCACTAAGGAGGCCATTTCACTAGCAATCCCCATCTGTACTGGTAATGCCCCAGTGGGGCTGGAATGATAAAGAACAACACAACGGTTAATCTTGCTCAAAGAAATCTAATCCAAATGGTAGTTATGTTTTACTGGGAGTATTTTTGTGTTTGATGCAAAATGTGCCACAGGTCTATTAGGAGGGCATCTGGTAATCAGCATACCAAATTTCTCTAGTTTAATCAAGACCAGTCAAATCACAATAACTTATTAGCTGCCTTGGAGCTTTTTCATGCAGCTGAAGTCTACATTTCAAGTCAGAGCATAAAAAGCTTTCTAGGTACCTTCTAAGAGAGAGTTCAAAGTCTTAGCTTCTGATTGCCTCCAGCAGAGAACATACAACCACAGCAATAGTGACATTTGCATTTGAAAAGCAGGATGTCTTTCTTAAAGGCTATGTCTACACTAGGGAATTTTAAGGGGGAAAGTGTGCAATGGCCCCGATGGGTGCTCTAGTCTAGATAAGGTGCAGATAGCTTTTGACATTTTGTCACTATACAAATGTGATGAGAAGATTTATTAAACAGTGTAGTTTATTTTATATTCTTCCCAACGTGGGAAAAAAGGCTGAATAGCTAATGGTTTGGGATAGGGGTGAAGGGAGGGGAGGGAACACTGTGTAAAGGACTTATTTGGGGGAGCAAAGTAGAAGGGATGAGGATTGAAGCTCTGGATGTGAGGCTGTGGTCATTAATTAAGCAAGCTAGATCCAGCTTCTGCCCACGTTTTGTCTCCTGCAGTCATTGGTTTCTTCTGTGGGATACACCTGCAGAATGCAACTGTCATGTAGAGCCATTGGCATAAAAATAGAGATGGTTCTTCAGGGATCACACACTGGTCTTAAGGAAGGCACTGTATATCATTCATTGGAAAGCCTGATGAAAGACTGGCATCTGCATTCTGTATTGCTACTGTTATTATTGAACAAAACAATTATTGTGATCTATTTTGCCATATTGACAGTATACTAAAAATGTAAGATCCTCGGTTTAATCTGAGCAAATAGTTCCAGGTTATAGATTCTCCCCTGAAAAAGTCTCTCTTTGTGTGTGGTTATGCAGGGTTTATGTCCGATAAGTTAATCATAGGTTGTAGCTTATCAATCAATCTCCCATTTATCATCCCCAGTGGTGCTAATGTCCCTGCAGAACTGAGATGTGCCTTGTACTTTTAGTGGCAACCAAACCAGATACACCATTAAAAGAAGAAGAAAAAACAATCAAACAAGCAAACATACCTTTCAGGGTTTTTAAAAAATATTTTAATATAAGATTTATTTTATATTATTACACCTCAAGAAGTTGGTGAACCTGCCAAGCTTTCCTGGAATCCTTCCAAACCTAAGGCATGTATGGAAAGTCCCCATAATTGCTAGTTTAAAAATGAAATTTAATCTCATCTTCCACGCACGCACACACATGCACACAAAGACACACAACTTCCATTTCCAGTCTCAGCCACTACCAAACAGATTCTGTCCAAACTAAGGAATCGAGCTCTCAGCTAACATTCTTTCAGAGTCATTGAGTTCCAAAACGTTTTTAGAAAGGCTGGACTTGTAATGCTTCCAGCTGTAAATATACAGTAGATGGATACCAGGCACCTGTTAACGTATTCCTTGCCAAGTTTTTCAAATTTAGATTGCATTAGATACTTGTTCAGTGGAATCTTTGTAACTTATTAGCTGTTGAATGTACGGGAAAGGGCTGGGGATGTATTAGGATAGCAACCCCCTCTCTCAAAAAACAAAACCAAAAAAAAATACCCGGTCTGCCTTCTGAGATAGCAGAGAAAAACAATACCCACTCATTCTCAAAGTAAATAGATAAAACATGAAGTACTAGGTGATCATAATTTTTCTTCTGAAACGTATATAAGTCATGCATGGCCATTTTATACATCAGGTAAAATTCCATAGTTAAAGCAACATGATTCCATTAAAGCAAAAGGATTTATTCCAGAGTCACCTTATAACTGAGAGTAGATTTTTGCCAATCTGTGGTCATCTGTAGAGAGGTACATACAGTGAAAACATACATTCTGTTATAAAATTGGATATACAGTATCTTGCATTATAAGACATTAAGGAAACATGTAGGAAACCGTGACAACTGCATCAAAGACCATTTCTCATAATATGTAACTCATTGTCTAAACTGGTCACTTTAAATATTATAAAGGTTATTTATTAGTTGTACTAAAGCCAGCCTTTGCATCCTAGCTATGTCCGTTGTGTCTGGCATTATATAAATGCATAGTACAAGACAGTCCTTGACCTGAAGAGTTTATAACCTAAATAGATAAGAGGCTTCCAGAGAAACTGTATTGTAATTTTACTTCTAGTGAGCAACCAGTTTTTGCTGGAATCTTCACTAGTTGCTTTTAAAAGAGAGTTTACCTATAAATGTTTGAAATCCTAATCCTAGCAGATTGCTTTTGTTGCTTAGATTCTTGTGTCCATGCAGGGAACCCAACAGCAATGCCTGAAGCATTGAAAGGTGTGTTCACATTTCCCTGAATATGGTCGAGGTTCAACTGTATAGATACAAGATGGCAGCCAGTGACTGATCAGGCTGATCTTCACAAGTCCTTGACATAAGCTTTTGTAGGATTTGCCAGAATTAGTCATTGGAATTCCCAAATGGTGGTCCTTTTTATTTTTTATTTTTCTAGGCAAATAAAATATGTTAGCTCTAACATTCCTTTTTGTTCATTTTTGTATCCTGTAAAAACAAGGCTGTCTATTCCTATCCTGTAGGTAAGGAGGAAGAGAGGTGATTCACAGAAAAGATGTTTCAATGTAAGTATGTGTCTGGGACACTGCCTAGATGTTTCATAAGCAATTGATGGGTAAAGACTCCAGCCCTGACACAGAACCTCTAAAAAATTCTTCATCTGTGTTGGTGGGTTTTTCCCCACTGCATTACTGGTATTTGATTTTTTCTTCTTATATATCTTTGTGGTGGTGGAGGGCAGGGAAAGTATATGATAATGTGGTATGACATAAAGATTATAGCTGCATAATTTTGGAATAATCCCATTATTCAGTGAGGCAGCCAGCCTTCACTAGGAAAGCTGGTACAATTATTTATTTTTGCTCCAGTTTATTTTTCTTAGAGCTAGATGCTGTCTTGAATTGTGTTGATTTTTCTCTGAAAATTGTTTCAGTGAGTTTCTTGCCCTCTGAATGGAGATAGGTCTGGGTGGCTGGGTGAAGGCACACCAGTTTTATTAGGCAGCCTAACATCTGGGACAGTTTGACTAGTCAGGCCTTGGCAGAAGCTTCGGTCGAGGTTTTCCTGCTCTTGCTTATAGACACAGCTTAGAATCAAATCTCTGCTTATCCCACAGCACAGGGCTGGTCAAGTATCACAATAATTCAGAAAAATAACAACATTTGTTTTAAATGTATTGGTACCCTCTGTTTTTGTTTTCTACAGCTATTGTAGGAAATAAGATTAGTGGTAGGAAGCGTTACTAAAACAGCAAATTTTCAACCAGTTTTGCCAAATATTTATGGAAAACAAATGTCAAATCTGTACTTGCAAATGTTTGCTCTATAAATTGATTCTAAATGGTATGCCCATTCAGTCAGGGTATAGAAGCATACTACATGGCCTATCCATCCAATTAAGCAGATTGAATTTCAAAATTAGTATTTCTATTATGGTAGCATTCAACACCCCAATTAGCTTGAGGCCACATTGTGCTAATATAGTGGGTAGGCAATATGCTGTATAGAAAACAGTTCTATTGCACTTCTCTTCTTTCTGCACGTCAGCTCACTCTTTGTTGAAGCACAGGCCAGAGTTTTGCGTTTTCAAAATTGTCAGAAAGTATTACAAAAAAACTAAAACTCAAGATTATCATGTATAAAAACCCTGGTACATGAATGGGACTTCTGCCTGTGCTGGCTTCTAAAAGCCAACTCAAGGAGACTGGGGCCACTATTGGTTGGGATTGTCGGTGTCTTGGTCTTAAGTCTACAACTGTTTAACCTCTATTCAAAAAACTTCTCTTGATGATGACTCCCCCAGTGAGCTATCACTTTGTTTCTAACCTCCCCATCTTTGGGATGGTCACTGAACAAGATGTTGCCTGACAGCTCCAGGATGAACTTGGATTCCTGGACCTTGTCAGTTTGGTTTTCATTCAGGATATAGCACATGGGCTTCACTCATGGCCTTGGTTGAGGATCTTCACAAGGAGATTGTGCAGAGCACCTTTTGTGCCTGCCACTTTAGGGGGCTTAAGCAGGCTGTGGAGCAACCGCCAGGTGCAGTTAGACCTAATTAGGTGGTCACATGATTGCAAGGGATGCACCGGATTGGAGGAGGGCTGGGCAGCATCAGTATAAGCACAGGCTCTAGGAGCTGAGCCGACAGTTACATCCAGGGAGCCAGAGGAATAACTTCACTCAGTCTGCAGGTCCCAGGACACCTGGAGGATAGGGTAGGAACTGTGGGGATGGAGGAGGTTTCTGGTCCTGGGACATGACCTCAAATTATATCCTGCTGGGGTTGTATGGGTTGGTGGTGGGGCTGCTTGTAGTGGGGCAGTCTCCAGGAAATGCCATGCATATGCCTCCCCAGTGAAAGGTGAGTATGGGGTGCTGGAAAACCTCAACCCCTGCTGCCTTGTGGGTACCCCATGGAGGGGAAAGTCTAGGGGAGCACACCCTGACAGAAAAGCACATGGCCTGGGCCCACTGAATGGGGCCTGAGGCAAGGTCCAGACACGTCAACAGACACCTGAGGCCTGAGTGGGCTGTAGGCCAAGTTAGGGGTCCAGGCATGTCAAGAGACACCTGAAGCCAAGTTCGGGCCAGAGGCTATGTGTGGCCCAGCTAAGGGGCTGGAGGAATAATAGTGGAAGAGATTTTTGGGTGCCATCTACAAGGCATGGGACACAGTGTAGGAGTGATTTGGAGCCATGTTTTATGCCCTCAGCATTAGGGCAATAAATGAGCAGCCTCCCACTTACAAACAACTACAGTAAGAGCTTTGTTATCTGGCAAGCGTGGGATAAAGGGGGTGCTGGTTATCTAAAAATTCCAGTTATCTGAGAGTTATATGGAAGACAGTGCCATACTTGTAGTGCAAATACTTGATGTGCATGCACATGCTGGATAGACTCGCCAAAGATTCTGGTTGCTAAAGTGAGGATCTGTATTGGGGGATATTAGAAATTCTTGTTAATAGAGTATTCTGGTTAGTAAAATGCCAGTTAACACAGCTTTTACTGTATTTAATTCCAACAAAGGCATGGCAGAAGAGTCAGGTGAGAGGACAGCCTTTCACAGGTGGGCCGGCCAATGGTTGGACTGGCTTTGAAACACCCTCCTGTCACAGAGATGGACTGGGGAAACTGAGCCCTGTGGATCTTGCTAGATCTTTCAACAGCACCTCATGGTCAATTGGAAAGGTTTTCCAACTGGTGGATGTACATGGAACTGCTCTAAAGTGGTTCTGCTATTTTTCAGCAGGTTCCAGAGGATGGTGATGGGCAAGTGCTTATCATCATCCCCTGTGGGTCTTTTCTGTGGGGTCCCCCACAGCCACATCTTGCTGCCACTCCTGTTCAATGTGTATATGAGGCCACTGAGAGAGATTCTACAGAGAACTGAAATGAGATTTCATCATTATGTTGACACCCAGCTCTTTCTCATCTGATCTAGACCTTAGTCTTCTCTCAGTGCCTGGCTGCAGTTGGAGATTGGATGCAAGTGAACTAACTGATACTGAAACCAGATAAGACAGCAGTAATGGTGGTGCAGACTGTTTGAGCTGTGTGTGGGGTGGGGAAAAGGGATAGATTGGGGTACCTATTATTGTCATTTAGGTTTGTAGCTTTGGGGTACACCTGGATTCTCTACTGAACCTGGTTCTTCAGGTGGTGGCGGTAGCAGTGGCTAGGAATGCCTTTCATCAACTCCAACTGGTGACAAGGGTTCAACACATTCTTTCAGATTTGTATCTGTCCATCATTATCCATACCTTCGTAAGTTTGAAGCTATACTACTGCAATATACTGTCCATGGGGCTGCCCTTGATGGCCACTTGGAAACCACAGTTTTTGCAGAACATGGCAGCACAGATATTGATGGGGTAGGTCACTACAAGCACTCAGCTTCAGTGTTGCAGATACTGCACGGGTTTTCAGTTGCTTTCTGGGAACAGTCTGAGTTTCTGGTCATGACTATAAGTTCTTAAACAGTCTGGTCTTATACAGCTAAGGAACTGCCTTCTCCCTCACACCCTATAGAAATCCTGAAGTTCAGCTGAGAGCAACCCCTACAAATACTGTTACTGCATCAAGTTGTCTTGGTGAAAACATTCTTAGTAGTTGCTCCTCAGTTTTGGAATTCCCTCCCCATTGAGGCCCAGCAGAGCCCAAGCCTAGACATCTTCAAGAAGCCCTGTAAGACCTTCATTTTTGGGCAGGCATTTAGCTAGCAAAGCTAAGCTAGTATACAGTTTAAGGAATTTAAAAAAAATATTTTATTTTAATATTTGAGTTGCTTTTATAAGTTATTTTATCCCATACTGTAAACTGCCTGGAGCCTTTATCAGGAAGGGTGGCATGTAAATCGAATAACTAATAAATAGTTCCCAATTAACCTTCAAATAGAGAGTACCATACAATTTCTTGGGCTTTGTATTCTTGATATAGCTACATTAATTAGGGGGTACACACCCTGTAGCCAACATAGTTCTGACAGTGAAGCCTTCCATCTGGAGGAAGCCATCTTGACAGAAGAGGGCTTCTGCTGGCCAAATTTCTGTAATATAAAGAGGAAATGTAGTGAACCAATCAGCTTCTGCTCTCATATGCTGTGACTCCATTAGGGGCTCTGCTATCACTTTGCTGTTAGCAAATTCATGACAACAACAGCCTTGCAATGTAAAGGCCCTCAACTAGCTAGCTTGGGTACCTATAACAGTCCAGCCACAGAAACACTGAAATCAGTGTGGGCTACAAGCTCACTCAAGAAACAAGGTGAATACTTGGTGTTTATTCTATAGTGAGCTCCATGCTGCCACAACTAGATTGCTGCAGGTATCTGAGCTAGCTAGCCTGGATTGTGTACACTTCCTTTGTAGTCACAACATGAAAAAAAGATCATAAATAGGACAGAGCATGGTGAATATACTAGAATACTATGAATAACTCTAAGCACAAATTATTAGACAGTAAGTCTCTTGATGATCCTCATCCAGACTGTTACTCTTTGTTGCTGTTACGTATATTCAGATGATAAATTTCAACATGAACTTTAAACTTCCCACATTAGCACAGACACAGAAACACACTCCTCTCTCATCTTCTTGAAGAGATGTTATCTCAGTTTCTGAAGGGTCACTACATTATGCTGTGTGGGTGTTTCCTGGGCCCTTTAGAGCCTTAGGAGAAAAGCCGAATTTAAGTTGTCTTCCAAACATTTCAAAATCTTGTCAGCAAACAAACAGTATAGAGAGCTCCACAGCGAGTGGCATTTCAGACTTTGGGTTAAAAGCTGACTGGTTCTCAACTGATGCTGAAATAAAAATCTGTATCCCTCTGTTCTTTAAAAAAATAATATTTTCCCCCAATCATAGGTAAGCTTTACCTTTCCCATTGGCTTTTTATTTTGAAATGCTGTTTATTGCTCAAGCTTGCAGAAAAATGGGTGATTGCACAAAAAGCCTCCCCATGGTCCTTTATAAAAATGGTCCTATATATAAAATAAAGGTATTTATATTCAGTCAGGTATTATATTTGGTCATGTTATAGTCTGTGAAATAAATATAGCCAGAGTTAGATACTCAGTGAGGCTTATAAAGTGCGTGGATCTAAATCTGATGGTGTTTTAACACTGAGAAATGTAAAGTGCTCCATCTGGGGAGAAATAACCTGCAACGTACTTACAGGCTCGGTGGTTCTAAATTAGCCAGCACCACAACCAAAAGAGATCTGTGGGTCACAATTGACCATAAAATGAACATGAGCCACCAGTGCAATGCTATAGCCAGCAAAGTGAACAACACTGGCGTGCATCAACCGATGCATCACAAGCAAAGCTAAGGATGTCATTCTTCTACTCTACTCAGTGTTGATGAGGCCACCACTGCAGTAATGCATCCAGTTTTGGGTGCAGCAGTTCAAGAAGTATGTGGAGAAGCTGGAAAGAGTCCAAAGGAGGGTCACACAAATTACTAGAGGTCTGGAGAACAGACCATACAAGGAGAGGCTGAGGGACATGGGGCTGTTCAGCCTGGAGAAGAGAAGACTCAGGGGGGTCTTGGTGGCAGCCTTCAAGTATATAAGGGGTGAACATCAGGTGCTAAGAGAATGCCTTTTCACCCTGGGCACCCCAGGGGAAGACAAGGAATAATGGTCATAAACTTGTAGCGGATCACTTTAGATTAGAGATTAGGAAAAACTTCTGTACAGTTTGTGTGTCCAGAGTTTGGAATAGACTCCCCCCCACCCACCCACCTCCAGAGGTGGTACAGTGACCTTCTCTGGAGATCTTCAAAAGACATCTGTGTAGCAGGCGGGGCGCCTTAGGGTCGCTGTGCTCTCCCGTAGCGCCCCTTACCATGTCTAGGTTGTCTACAAAGCACCATTCATTCTCACCCACCACGTCTTTGCTCTTATATATATATTATAGGGAGGCTGTCTCTTCATCTCCCTAGACACGGTTTACCTCCTGCTACATTAGTCCTCCTCCGCTAATGGGCATTCCTGGGCACCCCACCCTTAGGAGCTATGCGTGGCTCCACCCATCCCTGTACCACGTCCCAGGCCTCGCTGATGTACTGGACGTTGTTTAGTCTTATACGCTCTTTGGCCCTCGGGCTCTCCACAGCCCCTGTCTTGCAACGGTGCCTCTCTGGGTGCTTGGGCTCTCCGCAGCCCTTGTCTCACAACCATGCCTCTTTGGGCACTTGTCTCACAACTACGCCTCTCTGGGCTCTCGGGCTCCCTGTAGCCCTTGTCTTGCAACTGTGCCTCTCTGGGCACTCGGGCTCTCCTCAGCCCTTGTCTCGCAATCGCGCTTCTCTGGGCACTCGGGCTCCCCGTAGCCTTTGTCTCACAACCACACCTCTCTGGGCGCTCGGGCTCTCCACAGCCCTTGTCTCACAACTGCACCTCTCTGGGCGCTCGGGCTCTTCACAGCCCTTGTCGCTCTCCGCCTTACTAGGCACTCAGAATTGGCACCCTCCTGATCTTGGCACTTGGAGTTGGCACACCCCCGACACTGTGCCTTTTTGGCGCTTGGGGTCAGCACACTCTCAAACGTTGCGCCCTTTCTGGCACTCAGGGTTGGCTCACTCCTAATGTTGCCTCCTTTGGCAGTCAAAAGTTGCTGCCCTTTTCTGGGGCCTCTCACTGCCCCCTACTCTGGGGCTTCTCACTGCCCCCCTGCTCTGGGGCTTCTTGCTGCCCCCCTGCTCTGGGGCTGGGGTTTCCCACGCTGCTGCGGGTCCCCTATGAGGCCTCCTCCAACCCTGATAGCCTCACCCAAACCTCTGGTTGTAAACAGTAAACAAGAAGCTTAAGCCGTTAGGCCATAACGTAAGTTTCTGCCACTTAGCTAAAACATCGCTGGAGCCACCCCCAAGGGTGCTCCATCCCTCACCTCTACCAACTGCTCTTGCATTTTGGCCTTGTCTCTTCTGTTGCTCCAGCAGAGTTCCTACCCCTTTGGCTGCCAGCAGGGAACTGCCGGCCTGGCCTCTGCCCTGGGTTTAAATGGGAGCCGGGCCCTACCCCTTCCAGTCAGCTGGCTCCCACCGGTTGCCCTAGCAACCTGCACCTGTGCCTCTACATTACTACTCCACAAGTAGCAGGCACCTCAGTGCCTTGCTACAGTCTGAATGCACACCTTGCTAGGGTCACCTGACCTCAGCAGTCTTTCCTGCCTTGAGCAGGGGGGCTGGATCTGATGATCTCTGAGGTCCCTTCCAGCCCCTAACTTCTATGAATCTATGTATATCCCTGTGCTTCATGCTGAAACATTTGACAGGAAATAAAGGAAAAACAGAGGGTGTGAAAGAGAAGTGTTAGTTGAAATATGTTGCATGGCTTCACAAAAAAATCCCCCATTTTCAGATTTAAAAAGTAACCCCAAATCTACGCTTTTCCATGATCAAAACAAAACACTACTAATATATAGATATATAGATATAGATATATATTAGTGGTGTTTCCTTTTAATCATGGAAAAGTGTGGATTTGGAGTTACTTTTTTTAATCTGAAAATTGGGGATTTTTTTTATCAGAGAAAACCAGGATCCCTGGTGATGAGTAGGCAAACTTTAATTAGAAGAGAAAAGATCTAGCAAGTTCAAAGACAAGAGGTGGTTTCATTAGGACTTGTGGTGAACAGGTCCAGATATGTGCCTTTTAGGCCCCTGCTACACGTTACATATATTACACAATTAACTGATTAATTGCACAACAAATTTAGACCTGCCACACATGCAAAGTAAAGCTGGATACAAGTGCAAAGTAATTATCACACGATTAACTGGTCTATTGCACAATAAATTTAGACCAGCCACATATGCAAAGTAATCACACCATAAACATGATTATTCAGCTATAAAAAGAGCCAACCAACTACAAAGTTAGTGCTTGAAAATGTATAACAACTCTATAACTGGTTTCTAACCAGCTTTATTTTGAACCCATATCAGGGCCCTTAATTGAAGGACTAGTAAAAGTAGCAGTCCTCGGAGATCTATTATGCAACAGTGATCACAGATTTGCCTGCAGTCACAGAACTTATGAATTTGCATGTTAGGAGATATCCATGCCACATTAAAAATCATTAAAATCATTAAAAAGTAACCCCAAATCCACACTTTTCCATGATTAAAAGGAAACACCACTAATATATATCTATA
>NW_017729006.1:33451905-33478868 GCF_001723915.1 Gavialis gangeticus | reverse complement strand
AATCTCAGAAAAGTGTGGATTTGGGGTTACCTTTTTAATTTGAAAATTGGGGATTTTTTTTTATCAAAGAAAACCAGGATCCCTGCTCACCACTTCCTCATCCAGTTTGGTTTTGGAGTTTGGCATTCTTTCAATTAAACCTCAGTTATGCAGTCTTGTAAATATGGTAGTGTGGGAGGCTGGCCAGTGTGCTCACTGGCAGCCTGGATTATTAGCTTCATCCCAAAGGACTCAGGCTTCATTGGTAGAGGCAGTTTTCCTTCCCCACCAATCAGAAGAAGGCAGAAGGAAGGCAGCCCTGACCCGACCCAGGGTAGGTCCATTCCCAATCTGGGGCGAAGCCTCCAGGGGGAATAAAAGCCCACGTGCCAAGCACACAAGCAACTTTTGGTGAGGGATGATGAAGACGGGGCTTGTGAAGAGCTGGGAGAGCTGACCAGCGGCGTGAAGCAGTTGCCGCAGAAGTGCCCAGAAGATGCCTCTGCCGAATGGGGAGCAGCAAGCAGCTGTATCCCAGTCCCAACATGGAGGAAGCCACGGCATCGGTGCACAGATCGGTGCACAGAGGATCCGGGAGTGGATGGGATTTCATTGGCTGCATGAGACAGCACAAGTCCCCCACAAGGCAGGAGCCCTCAGTGCACAGATTGGTGCACAGGGCTTGTGGAGCTGAATGGACCGTCATGGCTGCACGAGGCAGCTTGGGTCCCCAACCCTGAACAAGGCAGGAACCCTTGGTGCATGGATCAGTGCACAGGGTTAGAGAGCTGACAAGACTCTCGGACTGCACAAGGCAGCTCGGGTTCCTGACTCTGCAATCAGCAGAGGCCCCACAGTGCATGGATCAGTGCACGGGTCTGGCAGAGTTGAAAGGGACCACAGCAACTGCACAAGGCAGCACAGGTCCCCAACCCTGCATGATGCAGGAGCTGGGCCCTTGGTGCACAGGGCCATAGAGCTGATGGGATGCCATGGCTGTATGAGGCAGTACAAGTCTCCATTCCTGCTCTAGGCAGGCACCCCTTAGGTGCACAGGGGCTGAAAGTTGAGCAGAGCTGACAGGACACTGAAGGCTGCATGAGGTAGCGTGGGTCCCCATCCCTGCACAAGGCAGGTGCCCCTTCATTGCACAGGGCAGTGCATGGGGCTGAGAGAGGGTTGACGGGTCCTGGTGGCTGCACAAGGCAGATCAGGCCTTCCTGCCGCAAGTAGCGACTGGACAGATTGACCACCCCAGTGAGAGGATTCCCTGCCTCCAGCCCACAGATAGAGATGAGCCCAAGCCTCCAAAAGCTGCTGGGAGTCATAAGTTACCCGGGAAGGGGATTCCCACAGGGGAGGAGGGGCCTTCTCCACTGCAGGTGACCAATGGGAAGCCCCTGAGAAGAGGGGATGATTTGCCTATAGGCTTAGAGAGGAGTCTAGGGCCCCTGTTTGTTAAGGGTGGTTTTCATGGTTACAGGCCCCTCCTAGTTAAATGACCTAGGAGAGGGTAATGATACTCTTTTAGGAAATAGGATCCTTCCCTGGATGCCATTTCTTCTTTGGGCACAGCTGCTTTGCTATTGTTGTGGTCTGGTTCCTTATGCCATTGGGATTCTTGCTGTAACCCTGCATCCTTATTGTTTTATTAGGGGAGGATTGTAAGCTGTTCTATATCTGAACTCATTGTATGGGTTATCTGTATATATGTGTACCTCATTTGATGTGACCTTACTGTATATGTTCAGTTATTGCCCCATCACTGCCAGATCTTCCTGTCATTGATTTGTTGATTAACCTGTGTTTTATCATTGAGTGTACCTTTGCCTGCTGTCTGAAGGACCCTGTTGAGGGGGCAGGAGCTGCAGACTAATTGGAAGGCCTCAGAGGATTAGACCTTTGCCAGAGGTCAAGGTTAAAAAGAGCTATTGCCAGTGTAAACCTATATCTGTAAATAGCATTTGTATATATATCTATATCTATGTTTATATCTATATAGCTACATCTATATAGATAGAGACCTATATAGATATATTTATTAGGGCTGTGTGAACTTGCTCTGGCCATTTTTTTTTACAGTGTTTCGACTCATTTTGAGGTCAAAACAGCAAAATTGAATTGAAACAAAGGGCTTTGAAACAACCTCAAAACGTTTCGACCATAGCTCTGGGGGTGGGAAGTCAGTCCAGCTCAACTGACTTCCCATCCCTGGTGCTAGATCGGGCCTGGGGGTGGGGGAGTCAGGCCAGCTGGGCTGATTTCCTATCCCCAGTGCTAGATCGGGCCAGGGCCAGGCAGTCAGCCCAGCTGGGCTGACTGCCTGTCCCTGGCCGATTAAAATGTCAAAACAGAGTCGAAATAGCCTTGCTATTTCGACGAAGCAAAATGGAACTGCTGTTTCGAATTGAAATGAAACTCAATACGAAATGCTGTTCCCTCAAAACCTCAAAACTCAAGGCGAAATGGAACAGTGCCATTTCACACAGCCCTAATATCTATATATATCGTTATGTCTACCTATATCTATATAGATATATCTATCTATATCTATATCTATCTAGATATATGTACATAAGTTCATGGTTATAAGTTTTATATTATGTTGTATCATTAAACCTGTAGATAGTTAAATATCACTAGGTGTCCTTAGTCTCTGCTCTGCTCTGCTCTGTAGGAAAAGGAGGTGAGCTGGCCTACAACTAGGCAGCCACACTCCCATAGTATACACGCACCAGCTGATATCCCTTCAATTGGAGAGGGGGTACCTTCCATGCACCACCCGGGTTACAATAGTAAAAGAGACAAGCGAGATATAAACTATGCCTTCAGGAGAATAAAGGTGTATAGCAGAGATATTCAAAGCCTGAAGTGCAATTCCCTATATTAACAAGGGATTCATGAAAAGAGTTGTCATTTCATGGAGAGAGGGATCACGCACACTTTATGAGGTCTGGAAGGTTCTTCATGGTTTTTCATCCACGCTTAGTTAAAACAATACAGAATTGGTTCCCTCACCTATGTCGATGTTGTGTTTGGTAGATGATGTTGTGTTTGTCCCCTCAGTTCCTTTGCAATTCTAAGTGGATCATCCTCTTTCGTTCTTGGTGCATGCCACTAAGAATGACCTTCCTTCCCTAGTGACTGTACCCCTGATTTCTGCATCCTAGCGTGCAAACTGACTTACCTGAAAGAAACCGCCACAACCCTGGCCCCGGCTCTGGCTCCAGCTCCTTCCAGCCTGGCGTGGCGCAGCAATGTGGACCTGTGGAGGCGGCATGGAGGCTGGGCTCACCCTCGTTGTCTGCTTCTGCCTCCTCCTGCCCAGCCAGGGCACTACAGGTAGGGCTGGGCTGGGCTGGGCCAGGCCGGGCTGGGAAGATGGTGCCTCCCCCAGGGCCTGGCCAGTGACTGTGGGCTCCTGGCACCTGTGTGTGTGGGGGGGGGTCCCTGCCTTTCACAGGGGAGGGAGGATTAGCTCTGACTCCCATCTCCTGGGGCTGAGGCTTTAACCTCAAAGCCTGGTATTCCCTCCTGGCTGTGGCCACATCCCAGAAGCTGGGTGCTGGAGCATTACAAAGGAAGGCAAAAACTTCCACAGTCTGCTCTAATCTGACCACGGGGTAAAATTCCTTCCTGACCCCAAATTTGGCGATCAGTGGGACTCCGAGCAGAGGGGCAAGACCAGGGCTCAGCAGCATTTTTTGAGCAGTGCCAAAAATACCCACAGCCTTGACTTGTAAAATGTTGGCGTGCCAGTGGCAGACAGCTGGGGAGCCACGAGAGGCTCTATCCTTGTTGTGGCAGCACAGCCCTGGCCCTTTCCCTGAAGTCTGCCCCGAGGCACACGTGCCAAGCAAAATGCCTTTGTGTGCTATGGTCTGGCACCCATGGAAGGGGTTTCCTACCTCTGGACATAACCCTCTAGCCAAAAACTTCGGGATTTGGTCCCAGAAGAAGCAGTGGCACACCCCAGTCAAAGTCCCTAGCCTTGGCTGTAGCCAACACCCAGTACCTCTGAGGAAGACTTAAAAACACCCTGGCACATACAGCAGAAAGGGGAAGGGTGGTGGTGGGGGCAACCAGCAAAGCCCAGAAGCATGAGAAGTACCCATAGTAGAACATAGGCATAGCTATGCCTAGATCAGGGGTAGGCAAAACATAGCCCACGAGGTGTATCCAGCCCACCAACTGATCCTATCTGGCTTACCACCAGAAGCCTGAGGAGCAAGGGTTGTGCCCTGTGTTGCTCTGCTCTGCCTCAAATAATTGCTTACCCTGGTCTAGATCAGTGGTTCTCAACCTTTCTTGTACCAGGACCCATTTGTAAACATAGATGGAAAGTCCTGACCCAGTGTCCCTCACTGCTTCTACCTCCAGACCCCAGTGCCCCAGTGTGTGGGGCATGTGGGGGCCCCAAGTAGCCCCTTGCAGGCTGGAAGTCTGCCAGCCATAGTTTTATGTTTTTCTCCTTTAAAGGAGAACCCATTTTTAAAGTTTGCTTGTGACCCTTTCATATATTCTTGACACCTACTTTTGGGTCATGACCCATTTTTTGAGAAATGCTGGCCTAGATCATGCCGGATCAGTGCTGTCCAACATCTTTTTGAACACCTCTAATGATGGAGAGTCCACAACTTCCCTAGGCAGTCTGTTCCACTCCCTCGCTGTTCTAACCTCTGTGAACAGAGGGCTGGTACTGGAAATACAGCGAGGTTTTCAGGCTCTGTTCTGTGCCTTGTCAGTTAACACATGGACAAAAAGAAAAGGGGAAGAGGTTTTCTCTTTAATTTCTACCTCCTCCCATTGACAAGAAGCTGTTGGAAATGTCTTCCCAAGGTCTTGTTTGACTGGTGGCAGGATGCCTGCTGCCTCACGGGGTCCAGGTCAGGTACTCCCATGGAACCAGTGGGCGCCCAGTCCCTTTCCAAATCTGGCATTGGCAGTTTGCCCAAAGTTATGTGGTGAGTCTGTGGTAGAGCTGGAAATATAGTTCAGCTTGCCTGACTCCCAGTCTTGGTGCTGAATCCATAGGCCACAGTTGCAGTAAGAGTAATGATTTATGGTCCTTTCTGATCACTAAACTAACTTGCCACTCCCTGCTTTCCTGGGTGTGTTTGCACAGCAACCTTCAGCCAGCACTGAGGAGTGATTAGCTATCTATTGCCTGTAAAGCATGGAGTCCACAAAAATGAACAAACACAACAGTAGTTCATCTTCCTTCTGCTTCATCCTCTTCAGTGCAGTAGCTGTTATACTATGAGATAAGTTATCAGATCTTTGGATAAAGTACAAACAAGAGAGGCTTTTGCCAGATCAGCTGTTGTTTCCATTTCCCCCTTTCCTCTCTATTTCTCTGAGCTATAACACAGTAGGGCTGTTGTGTTGTGGTTGCCACCAACTTGGCCTTAGACCAGGTGACCTGTTTTCAGTCTGGTGACTCAGCTAAGTTAGTCTCCAAGACTATTTCGGGAGGGTTATTTTAATCAATGCCTGGTCTGCTACTTTGCAGCTGGGCATGCCGATGAAAGTTCACCCCACTAGTCCAGCCTTGAGCACAACAAGTCAAGCACAAGGCACAGTGGTAAAGGGGTATACCAGCTTCAGAGCAATGATACACTTTTCTTGGAGGCCCTCTGCCTCTTTAACCAGCAGATAGTGCTTGCTGATAAAAGGGAGAAGATGGGGTATCACTGGATATGATGGCAGTGAATGAAGAGGCATGTAAGCATCTTTCACTGGGCCAGATAAATCTAAATTCTACCCCTGCTGGTCATTGAGGTCCCACCACCTTCATCCTGACGATGCTTCTGTTTCTCTTTGTGCGGGATTGGTGATTCAACTTGTTACTACTTGTTAAAGATGTGTTACTAACAAGTTATTAATTCAATAAAAGTAAATCTTCTTGAAGATTATTCTCAAAAATGCCCATATTTTGTTGCTTTGATTAGTTTCCACTCTGGCTATCTTTTCCACATTTGATCTGTTGGCTTGCATTATGCTTCTTTCATTTACTGAGAAGTGAGTAGAAGTGAAAGTGTTTATTTTACTCAAGTGTTTGGTATTATTTCTTTGTTGCTTTTTATATTGTTTTTATTTTGGATTTTAAACCACATTTCCAGACCCATTTCATTGTCACTTCCTGCAACTTCATTGGTGTCAGAGGTCACGTGACATCACTTCCTGATGTGATACCACTTCCTGTGAGGTCTTTGAATATGGCTCGCTGGCCCACTGGGTGATAAAAAGTTTGTGATCCAGCCCCACATTCAAAAAGGTTGGACACCCCTGCCTTAGAGGGTGGCATGATCTCCATTTTTGCTGGCTATTGTTAAGCGGTGTTAAAGAAAGGAGTGTGTTCCTTGAGGAAATCTCTCAAATGTCATGTCAAGGCTGTAATATAAGTGGTCTGAATTGAAAAGCACTTTTCAGCTTGTACAGATTAGGGTTTTTCAGCTTTGAAAGCTAACACTGCCATGTTCTTCCTGAGAGGACCTAAGCCCCAGTCTGCTTCGGGTAACCAAAGTGACAGAGAACAACCACTGTGAAGACGGTCAGACCTGGAGTGGCTTAGGCACAAAATTTGCAGGCACAAGAGGTTATTCCCATCTTAGATGTCCTTGAATGACAGCTGTCGTTAGCACCTGATTTTAATGATAGTTGCATTTGTGCACAAATTGAAACTTTTGTCAGGCAACGAGAGTTTTTGGTGGGTTGTATCTGTTTTTTAAACTACCTCCCCTGGTAAATGACCATTTCAGAAGATGTGGTATATGCTTCCCCTTCACTCACTCAGATATTCCATTTTTTCCCCTCCAAAAGGTACCTCATATCCTAAAACTGGGGGAGGTTACATAATAGTATATCAGAAAACAGCTTATGTTATCAAATCAATAGAAAAGAGTGTTCAACTGAATTATTATACTTATGCCCCATAAAATAAGATGTCTGTTGCTTTGTAGTAACTGCATGATACATTTTTTTTTTTGGTTGGAAGTCTTTCAATTTAACCCAACAGTTGTTTTAATTGTTTGGTATTATGTGCTGCTAAAGTTCATTTAATTTTTTAGTCTCTGTTTTGCTTTTAAGCATGCTAGACTTCTCAGGAGGAAAAAATAGTGAATTTACTGTGAAACCCCTAATTAAGTAATTATTTAGTTCCCGACATTAAAGAGGTCCTTCTGGCCCTAAACAACATTTTGTCCACTAGTTATGTTTTAAACCTTGTTTTTCCTTTAGCAGGAATTAAAAAGAAAATATACTTATTTATGTGGACATGTTGTGTTCAGTGGTATAGTAGCAGCCATTGCTCCTTTTTATCTCTAAGCAAATACAAAATTGACTGTGCTAACAAAGAATGTAAGTTATCTTTGGTAATCAGTTGAAATTACTAATACTCAAATTCCAGGTTTCCTTTGATTTATCAATGTCACATTTCACATTAAGGCACCCCACTGTCCGTTTTCTTCATTTCCTTTCTAATTATGGCTCCTCAGCTCAGTAATTTGCAGTTGTGCCTTTTTTGAAGTCTTGTTTTCAGTTTATTCAGCAAAGTGGGAGAGTAACATGAAGGGCAGGCTTTCTGATAGCAAAGTTGTACGAGAGCTTTGTTTTCCCCAACATTCCCAGTTGTGGCTGTGTATAGAAAAACTGGCTGGTTTAACACTACATGAGCTAAAAGGGGATTAGCCTATATTCCCATATCTTCTAAACTATTGTTACTGTAGAAATGACTAACAGTCTCATGAAAAACCGTGCCATGCTTTCATTCAGTGGTGTTTAAATAGGGAAAAAATAGACTTGGATTTATGCTGCTATTGTTGTGAAATCATTTTCTAGGCTCCCCTGCATATTTTTTCGGCTCCCTGAAATTTACAAATGCATTCTTTAATGGTTATCTTTAATCTAAGATGTATTAGTGAAAGCAATTTTTGTCTCATCCACACACACTTATAGAAAACATACTCCTATAAACACTAAAGAAATTATGCACACATATGTATATTCTCTCTTTTACCTACATGCATAAAGAAAACACATATTTTTTCTAACAAACACTGACTGAAATGCATTCTTTGGATATCAGTTATAGGAAGCATATATTACTACATTTTATAGAAAATGTGCACAGAGACAATAATGGTGAACTCTTACATTTAGTGCTTTTCCTTTCAAAACACTTATTTTCCCTGATTCATGTTCTCTGTTTTACATATACACAGAAATGCAGCACAACAGAAGATACCTTACTTAATTTACAGTTCACATTTGTGCAGTCTTGACTCACAGCTTATTCTAGGTCCTGTTGAACTCAATGAGAGTTTGCCTGAGTAAGGATAGAATCAGGACCAGTGTCCTATATAGGTAAAAATAGCTACTGTAGGTAGAATAAAAACTCCCCACATCCACTTTATTTTTTACTTCCTAGTGCACTATACTTGGAAGTTAGCATTTAGAGCCTAGTGCACTGAAACAAAGCAACTGAGATTCCTTTGAGTTTGTGGTAAAGATGACTCACCCATGGCAGACATTATTGACAGCATATCAGGGCTTAAAAGAAAACTTGTGCCTAGAATATGGCATAATATATTTTTAAAATCTATGTAGGAAGTATTCTCCTAATAATTCTGGTTTCAAAATTCAGAGGCACTACTTTAAAAAAAAATGAATTCTTTCATCTGATCACTGTATCACACTAACATGCTGTGACTACTGACTTGCCAGTAGAGTAGACTGTGCATGCTGCAGTCTGCAGGATGATCTGGGTATAGCCTTTGTATTTTGTTTGTGTTTGGCAGATCTAAGGCGGATTTTAGTGTCTCTGCTGTAGGAAAATTGATATGTAAATAATATCAATGTGATAGAAACTCTGATAATGGCAAACTGATAGCTCACCTTTAGCTCATGGTTATTCATCCTTCAACCGTGATTTGTACAGGAGGGATTTCCAAAAACAGAGACCCCCCACAAAGGAACATGAAGGGTGTGGATAGAAGTTTTGTCTTCATCCCAAGCTCTTCAGTTGCTTCTTTTACAATATGATTATTTTATAGGGAATTGGGCTCTTAGGGTGGTGTATAGCTATATGCAGAAGTATTACTCCAGTCATGGACATCTATGCATGTTGTAAGGTAGGAACAGAAATGGGTGATAAGTGCTGGCAGCTGGCTCTGCCTTCAGTATGGCTGCCAAGTGCTGGCAGCCATGTGTCTGGAGGCTGGAGTTCCCCCTGGTGGCCACAGGGGCACACCTGGGACTAAAGTTAGTCCCAAATCCCACCACGTATAGACACCTACCAAAACATGCTTGACCCACATTAGCTTAACATGCATTAAATTTAAGCTTACTTAAAATCACATGTAGACATTAGGGCTGTGACTCTGCACCCCTGGCACGATCTATCATGGGGGATGGGAAGTCAGCCCAGCTGGGCTGAGCTTCCCCAGCCTGATCATGGGGCTTTCCTTTCCCCAGCCCAATGGTTGGGTGAAATGTCAAAACAGTTTCAAAAGAGCCTCACTGTTTCGACAAAGCGAAACAGCGAAGCTATTTTGACTCAAAATGAAATTTGGTACAAAACACTGTTCCATCCAGACCTTGAAACTGAAGTTAGAATGGAACAGTGCCGTTTCGCACAGCCCTAGTAGACATGCCCTGTATGTATGAGAGAGAGGGGTATCCTCCCTTGGGCACATGTTTTGGTAATCACTTTGATGTGGTGTAATCAAATACCTTCCAGAAATATAATACTTCTCTGTTTCAGCATATTTTTGAGCCCTAGAGTTAAGAATTGTTGCTAGTAAGGGTGATTTACCAGTATCCAGGGAAGGTGTAAAGTCCAGAAGTGTAGAAATTGCTCCATTTCTCCAAACAGTAAGAATAACAGCATACTACATTTTCACTATTATGTTTATACAAGCAGGAACCATGGCCTTTCTGGCTAAATAGCTTTTAGTCAAGACGATGAAAAGCAAAAGCACAAGAAAAGACAAAAGCAAAGTTGGTGTGTAATGTAAGAAGCATCAACCGGGTACAAACATTATACTTTTACTGGTATAAGAGACTGGAAACCAGTCTATACCCATAATAGAACAGAAGTTCAGCACAAAAAAAAAGTCTATACTCATAACAGGACAGAAGTTTGGCGCACACTGACTGATTTAAAAATGGAGGAAGCCGGTATAAGATTTGCCACCCTCCCCCAGGTATAAATGTGTGTTCTGTTTGCTACTGCTCTAAACTACACTGCTTATAGAAATTCTGCCTCTGGCTTTTTGAAAGTCTATATGAGCTAGACCTCAAAAAATAGCATCTACCCCAGAAGAAACTTGGAATTATAAAGGTGCAGAGCAGAGTGAACTGCTTTCAATGCATATACCATCATGTGTATCCCTACCAAAGAAAAAAACAATACACATTAACAACTCAAACAGATTCTCATTTAGGGTATGTTGCAAAGCTCATGGGAAGAATACAAGGACTAGATCCAAAAAAGACCTAGCCATTGCAGTACTGCATTTTCTAACGTGTGTCTCCTGGCTTGTAATCTTTTGTGGCAGGAACTGTCTTTCCTTAGTGCATTGTACAGAACTAAGCACAGCCTTGGTACTAAGTAAGCAAATAACAATCTATATTATTGTGTGGTATCCTGATTTAATAAAAATAAATAAGAATACATTTAAAAGTTTATGAATTCTGGCTGCCAAATACTTCATTCCATCTACCTTGGAATCCTTGTGGTGTTCTTCAGCATTATGTATGCTCCATGATATTTACCTGTGCCTTATTATGCCCCTGCTTTTTTAACCACTATTAGTATACAAGTGAAATAAACAGAAGTCTCTGCATGTTAATATAACAAAACTGGATGAAAACTGATCACTAAAATAACCTGAATACTTAGTGGATATATTACATGAAAATGAGAAAACATGTTGGACCATTTGTGTCTGATGTTAATGTTTGATTTATGTAGTCTGTCTCATTCTATAATGTTTTCGTTAGTTAAAAAAGGGAGCTGAAGCCAATAACTTTTAAGCTATAGGAGAACAGAAAGATTCCTATGCTGGAATCCTTAAGGCTGGCAACCTTAATTATTTGAACTTTTGGAATATCCAAAGTTTCTGAAATTTTCGAGCAAAATTGCAGATTGTTAAAGGATTTTGGTATCTTACAGGAAGTGTGAACCAATTTCTGTTTCATTTCAGACAGTCCATATCCTTTGAATTTAGTCTGAGTGACATGTTTGAACCAATACAGATTCTCAGTATGAAAAACAACCAAATTTTGTGAAATTTTTCAGAAATATTAATTTCTTTTTCACTAAATTGTAGTTTGGGAAAAATTTTTGACTGGACCTAATTATATTACCCATTAAAAATCAGCAATAACAGAAATATTTCGTCCCTTTTTGGTTATCCTACCTTTAAAAAGGTGCATCAGAAACAGAATCTGTTCAAAGATGAACAACAGCAACAAAATTGATTAGAGATTTGGAAAGAGATTTGTGCGAGGAGACACTGACTAGGGCAGGTAAGAAAGAAGGCAAAGAAAAAGGACTGAAAGATATGTAATTAGAAATAAATATTTATGTACTCAACATGTTATTATTAGAGCCAGTTCAAGTTTTCAAGTTAAGAGTTCTCTGATGAAATATGACATTTCATGAATATTAATATTTTTGTGAAAAAACATTTAATTTGATTATATTTTTCAAAGTAAAATTATAATTAAAATATTTATTTTGAATCAATGTTTTAAAAGGCAAAAGAGGTTGACATTTTGATTTGTTCAATTTTTGAAATATTTCCAAAATATAAAAATATTATTTTTGGATATTCTTAACTTAAAATCATAACAAATGTTTTGCTATGTAGATGTCGCACCGCTCAGCGCCATGTCATCTCCTGATTGAAATGGTAGTGTCTCATCACTGGAAAGACCACCTGCCATGCCTATGATGTTATGGGAGATACGTCTAGACACTCTTGAGAGACAAAAGATATTGGTCGTAACCTCAGGATGTTGATGGCTCTTCACAGGGCTCCACCATCCCCATACCCTGCCCTCACCACATCTGATGTTCTGGGCATTGTTACATGCCTTTGAGGTCAATGTCCCCGCTCTTGCTCAAAGAAGCCTCGCCTGAGTCTTTGACTAATTGGCTGCTTGTCCTGTTCTTTCCTGCACAGGTCCCAAGGCAGCAATTTCTCTCTTTCAGTCCCCTGTTGTCCTACTGGGATTGAGACCAACACTCTCTTTTTCCCACCCTCCCAGGGAGTAATTCTGTCTGTACCTTCTTCCTTCCCCAGGTTCCCAGAGCAGTTCTCTTCACCCCCCCGGTACTGGATTCACTGGTCAGTCATCTCTCCCCATCAGACCAAGTTCTTCATTGGGTCTCACCAGGTAAGTTGAGAGGCCAGAGTTTTCCTTTAGGCTCTGGGGTCGGTTTTCTCCTCCTGTCTGTTATCCCTTCTCCCCTCCTGCTCTTGGCTGTCTTTCTGTTCTCCTCTGACCCTAAACACTTCCTCAGTGAAGATCCCTTAAATCCTCCTCTGTCCAGCTGGGTCTATCGTGGCAGCCTCCTATTTGCTGCCCGTCTGACCCAGCTGTTCCTTCTCTGGCTCTCTTGCATGGTCTTCTCTTTTGCCGCACCTTTTCTCTCTCCTAGGTTTGAACCCCAGTGTTTGAGTTTGCCGTGGCAGCCTTTGGTCTGCTATGGCCCCAACTGACTCCCCTGATCATCCAGAGCATGGCATTGTCCTTGTCCCAGCTTGTTGTGGCTTCTCTTGTTTCTCAGGGTAAATTTTTCCTTTTTGCCTCCCCCTTTCTGTTCCCATGGCAGGGTGCTTCAGTCACCCTGTCACACTTTGTCTGTATTATGTTCCCCCTTGTTCTTGTGTGGACATGTCCCCTCTACCATGCTATTATTCCCATTGCTAACCTGCAAGGAACATTGTGGTCATGCCTACACTGCCTTTGGACTACACTAAGAAGTAATGTAGATAAGCTCTGGGTATTTACTAGTGATCTCACTTGCGAGAGTTTATTAGGATGCACCAAGTACTGCACTAAAGCAGCTACATTGCATCTATTATGGGAGATAGCACATGCAGAGCAGTTGCGGCACACTTCACTGCAGCATTCCCTGGTGCAGTCTTGAGGCAGTGTCATCTAGCATGTCAGCATTTTAAACACTATTTGGATGTTGAGCAGCTCTAAAGTGAGGAGTGGTATTGTGATGAGAAGTGGTTATGGCAGTCCTCAGCAAGTTCTTTTCTAGGTAACTACAGACCTGTTTGAAACTGATAGGTCTACTAACCAACTGCCAGTGGTTCATGTGAAACTATTTCTCCCTTCTGCTTTTTAGCAAAGTCAGGTCTTCCTTCTAGAACGTTCCCTGAAATTTTGAAAATGACTGAATTCAATAGTTACCATATTACATCCAGCCAGATAAACAGATCAAGAAATGCCCTCAAGTTGAATGCAAGTTTAGACACAGGGTGAGGCTACCTGGTAAGACCAATTTCAAACTCATAATAGTTGCTGCTGAATTTGAAATTAATTTGGTTTGGTACTCGATAAAAGTAGGAAAACCTGTCTGCAATTAAGTCTCATGAAATTGGAAACTGAATTTCTAGTCAGCCTCCTTGTATTTCTTTACTATCTGCTGTTTGTGAACCTCAATATGACAAGAATTTTGTTCATATTTATTTTTACAAGCAGGAACTTTCAGACATTTAGCTCAGAATGAAAAAGTAAAATATACTCTGTGATTAAATGAAATTCATTTTGGATAGAAGCAGTTTATATCAGTTAGGCATCCAGATTGGCCACAGAAGCAATACTGTATGAGTTAATTTTTAAGATACAAGGATTTTTAACTCTCAATAATAGTGAACAATGATAGCATCAACAGTTAATGTATTCACAGCTTGATTGACTTCAATGACTTTGATGGAACTATGCTGATTTGCACCAGCTAAAGTTATGCCTTAAGGAATGTAAAGTGAATAAGAATAAATCTATCCACTAAGGGCAGAATTCTATTTCGCCTAATAGATCACCAAAATGCAGCTTGTGAACAACTCTGATTTACAGCACTAAAGTGTAGGAGTGATCCTCTTACCCCACTCTGGGTATGTATGTGCCATCCTTATAGGAATAAGGAAGTGGCTACACGTCTTCAGGCAGTGAGCCTATTCCTGTAACAGGGTGCATCTACATGTTCATTGATGTGCTTTTAGTAGTGCGCATTAAATTTAGAACCTCTGTTATGACAGCATTTATACATGTGCTCTGGGAGTTGGGGAGGGGAGGAGGTGCTCTAAGCTCTGAGAGGTGCTGTAATTCAAGTGCTTTGATTTTTTTGTGTATCAGTGTCCCCATGCTTCAAACTGGTGGCAGGGGCACTTTATCTAAAGCTCAAATGAGATGCCCCCACTGCCATTTTGAAGTGCAGGGATGCTGATACACAAGGTGCGGAAGGCTGCTGAAGCATGATAATTGTTACACTCCGGCAGACTTGATTCTGCTCCAATGCGCTCAAATTACAGCACACCCGAGTAGCCTCCTGCTCATGTATAGGCAGCCTGAGGTACTAGAAAAAGGTGCCTTAACCTACTTTAATCCACATTAGTGAAAGCACACCTTTTCGTGACACTTTAATGCCTATTAAAATAGGCTAAAGTGCATTAAATTGCACGTGTAGATGGGCCCATAGAGATCAGAGGTGGTAAAAGAATCACTCCTACACTATAGTTGGGTAAGTCAGAGTTAGCTGTAAGCTCTACTTTGGTCACCCACTAGATAAAATAGAATTCTGCACTTAGTGTTTAATTACCCATATCCGTTGGAAGTCTGTTCTGCAAGCAACTGAAGCAAACATCCTGAAGATCTGAATTCTTCATGTTCTGCACTTTCTGTCTTTGGTTTTGACACCAATACTAGTGCAAATACTGCCTTTCTGATCTGGTAGCATTTCCACTCATTTTGTATTGTTGTAAGTGACAACACAAGGTACAGGGTTGTCAGTCCCCAGAAGCCCATTCCAGTTTTCAAGGTATTACTGGTTCCATCATTATTTCCTATTTTTTATGCAGGGAATCTGTAAAAAGTCATTTGATTTAAGTGTATACATTGCAAGTAAAAATAGAAAGATTAGACATTGATAGGCATATCAGCTGTAGTAAAACTAAGCAGCATAAAATTGCTAATATTTTTGTTTTATTTGATTCATGGAATTATAAATTGTTGTTATTCTGGGGTATGTGCAAATGTTTAATTTCAGCTGGTAGAATCATGGCTCAACTAGTTGAAATGTTATCTGTACCAGCATACAAAGTACTTCAACCACTTCAAAAATTGTCAATGTGGTGGAAATCACCACCCCATTGGGTGAGATTGTTGTATGAATTGATTGGGGTAAGGGGTATAGGTTGTAGCTGTGTTGGTCTAAGAACATAGGCAGACAAAGTTCTTTGGGTAAATCTGATATCTTTTATTAGACCAACTCAAATAGTTGGAAAATATTCTTCTTTGCAAGATTTTGGGCACAAACACCCTCCATAAGGCTGAGGAAACATCTTTCTTCAACCACTTGAAATGAACACCTGCTAGTATCATGTTTGCAATAGTGGCAGAAAGACCAAAGCAAGGATCAGGGCCCTGTTATATGGTAGGGACTGCATATGCATGTAATGAAGCAACATTCCTTTTCCCAAAATTCTGCAGCCTAACTAATAAACTGCTAATTTCCTGAAGTAAAATGGAAGTCATTTTTATATGTTACAATAGTGACAAGTTATAAGCATAGTGAGTACATTTTGCCATCTTGTGAAATACCTGAAAGTCATTACTGAAGAGAATAACCTGGACAAGATGAACTTCTGGAGTCTTCTGGGCTAGGGACAGAAGTTACACATAAACTGGTATAAGGGTTCAAAGACTGGTTCACATCTGTAACACAACAGAAGTTCAGTGCACATAAGCTACATTCAAAATGGCTGAAACTGGTTTAAGATAAACAAGGATGGACGTAGTATCAGATTTAGGTTAAATCAGTTTATTGAACTTCTGTCCCAGATCCCCTCCAGATTCAAGTTAACTCACAGTCCCCAGCATCCCAGGATTCTTTCCACCACTCCCACAATCCCCTTCCCCCCCACAGGGTAGGCCAGCTAGGTTTGGCCCAAGCTATCTGCTCCAGCCAAGCTCTATTGCCTCTTGGCTTTTGGCCTGAGTCATTGCAGGCCTGTGGTTGTATTTCCAGAATCAAAAATGAATATCTATTCACTTGCTTATCAGATCAATCTACACAGTTTAGACGATACTACAAAGATTGAAGTGATTCAGCCTCGAGCTTTTTGACTGTCTGTACTTAGCCCTGAAGAATAAATCATCTCCTGTGTATCAAATGAGTGCAGTCATTTTGCTGCTGCTTAGTTATTATTTGTAATTCCTTCTCTGGGTTAACTCCAAATCTGCATTATTTTATCTTTACCCCTATTTCTCCAGCATCTCATTTGAGTGATTAAAGTTCTATCTAGAGACTAAGCTGGATAATGTGAAGCATAGCATTGGTTGGCGAAACACAAATATGTACTATTTATCAGAGTTCCAGACTGACCTGGACCTGACCCTGTAGCGTAGCATGGTGTGTTGTGTTTTTGTTTTTGATTTTGGAAAATTTTGATGATGCTGCTATTCAGGAAACAGAGCAGAAGCACATTGTTTTCCCAGATTATCCCTTCATGATGTACTCCTAAATGATATTGCTTGGTCTGGGTGCAGATCAACCACAAATGCTAAAACAAATAATACTGTGGAAGCCTGAAAATGCAAATGCCATTCAGAACAGTCACAGCAGCTTTGATGTGGGGGCTTGCTTTTCTATTTCCCGCATTTTTTTTATTCTAAACATAGTTTTGTCTTTTAGTGTTTGTCCAGTCTCTCAGGACAGGTTCCATTACCACTTAAATCAGACATTCATTGTCTACCTAAGGTTTACATCTATAATTCTCAAGGGGCCAGAAGGTTGTTTTGGAATTAAAGATAAGGGTAGCTCCGGGAAGCATTGTTGAAATCAGCAAGCCATATCTAGGGCCACTGCTGTATAAATTAAAGCCATGAATTTGGATCCAAACTCAGAATTCAATGGTTTTCTAGAATCTCTCAGATACTCATTCACAGTTTGGGAGCATTTGGGTCTGCAATCCTCCTTTATCCTGTTACAGAAAAAAGCGCTAAACCACATATTTAGATTTTCATTGCATTCCAAATCTCTTAACCGCAAAAATGTTGCAGTGCTTATAGGATTTTGAATCAGGCCTATCTGTAGTTTATCCGGTGATGTATTTTTAGGCATGGTGGTAGAGAGGTAAATGGGAGTAAAGAAGAAGGAAGTGTTTTGCTTTGCCAGTGTTACCATATTTAGTTATCGGAGGAGCTAGCAATATTTGCTTGGACCCATTTCCCTTATCTCTCTATGGCAGCATATTCCACTTATCGGTGGAAACGTTGTGAACTTATGCAGCAGCAAAATAATAACATCTATAAAGTGAATATTTCCCGATTCTGCAGAACAATGGCTACTAAAAATCTAGGTGATATTAACTGGCATGAATTGCAGTCTGTCCATTTGAGTACTCTCTTCACTATGAAATGCAGCCATTACAAAACACAACTGGCAGGTGTCAGTGTAGGTGAACCCAAGTTGAATTTAGTCTGTTCTTGTCTACACTAAACTATGTTCAGAACCAATGTAGCTACATCGGTTGCTGACAACTATGTACAGCAATGAGGGCATTTCCTAGTGCAGACAAGGCTTTGAAAGCATTGTAGATTGAGATACAACAAAGTGTGCAACCTTAAAGACATCGTACACAGTTTAAAAAAAAATTAAATTGCATGTTAACTTTTTTATTTTACCCTAAGGAACCACCCCTGTCTCTTGCCTAATTTTACAGTCTTTGCCAAGAAGACTTGGACAGGAATGAGAATCACTTCAGGAGTAATTCTACTACTTATCTAGCAAGAGAAGATCAGACTCATTCCCATTAAAGTATGTATTTAAATGCTGTGCTAGTCTGACATCTAGGCATTCTCTACCATCTTCTAGATCAGGAGTGACCAATCTACTACATAGGTCCCACAAATGGCACAGGTAACCTTTGAATGTGGCATATGGCAAATTGGGGAGGGGACAGGCAGTGAAGTGGCAGATAGGTCTGGGAGCAGAAAGCAGAGCATTAGATCAGGGAGGGAGCACACAGCAGGAAGCAGAAAGCAGAGAAGCAGTTTGGTCAGGGAGCACAGGGCAGGGAGTAGAAAGCTGAGCAGCAGATTGAGTTAGAGAAAGGGATTGGAGTAGCACTCAGGGAGGGTGCAGGGCTTATTTATGGCATGCTTGCCAAAAGCGTCGGCCTCCATTCTTCTAGATTAACTAACTGCAGGACTTGCTCCATTCCATGCTTACTGCGACACAAGGTGTGTTGTATTGTATTTATTACCAGGTTTTCTTCTAAAGAGACCCTGGCATGAGCTTTCTAAACAGAAAGCTTCTTTAATCCAGTATGTGTGACACTAGAGGATTAGGTTTCAGTTGCCTGTGCAACTGCCACTCTTTTTACTGCCTTGAGATGAATAAATGAGTCTTCCAGGTTTCAATAGGAGTATGATGTTGAGCTGCAGCTCTTACTAATGTTCAAGTTTTGTTAACCAGGTATATCAGAATTCAAGAAGACAAGAGATGGACATAGCAGTAAGAATTCAATTTCATCAAGACATTAGGTTTGATTCTGGATGCTGTAATCACATAGCCAAATTATAGTATTCATTAAAGTAAACATTCATGAATGTTTCCTTTATCTTAAGTCTCATCTATTAGTTTTCATTTAAGCAGAGTATTTTTGTTGGAGTCTGCTGCTCTGAGGAAACAGTTTCTTGTCCTGCATTATGTCCTGTAAATGCCTGGAGGCCCTACAGTTAGTTCCCCTTTTTTTGTATCTCCTCAGGGTTGTACCAGCTAGATGAATGCATGGCAGGAAGTTAAAAAATGTTGTGCAGAGCATACAGAGAATTTATGAAGCTGCAAACACAAAGTCCGCTGCTAGGACTAACAAAGCCTATACTTTAGATTTTTTTCACAGAGTTTTTTTCCCCTCACTACCTTCACTTTTCCTTGGCATGAAAAATGGAGATAAGCCGTATATGAAAAGTGGTGATGTCTAATCCATGCTCTGTTCACAGTCCTAGAATAGCCAGATGTTTCTACTACATGGGTCAGCAGTGAGATGATATTTAAATTGCTTTTTGACTGCCCAGCTTCAGAGTTTGCATCAAACTGAGCAGGGGCAGTTCACATCTATCAGGGTCAATGTGTCAGACAGTCTGTCTGCAGACACAGCAAGGGCAGCTCAGCACTAGGGGTACTTTTGGAAGTCTTTGTCTACAGCTGTAAGTGCCAGAAATGCAAGGTGTGTTGTTTTTATTTTTTTTAATGAAAGCTTAAAAATTGAAAAAACTGGTGAGGACCATAAGAAAAGTGTCAAGAGTCACTACCGGCTCAAGCCCAGCTCTTTGTATTAAATCTCCTTGAGTGATCTAAAGGGCTGTGTGAAATATTTGAAACAAGATCTGAAAGACTCCAAGGTGGTCTGTCAAAAGCCTCCGTACAACTGACAAACCTTTTGAGTGAGACTTGATGGATTTATTGTGCAAAAAAAATCACGTGGAAGTCAGTGTTCCAGTATCAAGACATAGGGGATAGTATGGCAAGTATAAGAGGGAGTTAAAGGTGATCTCACAGAGATCCTGGCATGAGGTGGAGAAAGTGGGAAGTGGGGAATTTGCTTTGGGGAGAAAAGGAGCAGGAGAGGCATGTAAGGATGACTGGAGGATTCTTGCATGAGTGGAAGCAGGAGGAATGAACGACACATAAGGAAGAACTTGGGAGGTCTCAGGGAGTTCCTGAAATATGGAGGGTTGAGAGAAAGGGTCCCATGGGGGGGTTGGCTCCCATGGGGAGAATAAAAGAGTGCAGGGAGTCATTGCTGTGTGCAGTGTGCTAAGCCTATGGGAGCAAGAAAGGGTGTGGCCCTCTTAATTTTTAATTTAAAAAATATAACAGAATTGAACCCAAGCACTTATAGTTGGGATTGTTGAATTTAAGCCTAGATCCATATCTGAATTTTGAAAATAGGATTGTTCTTATGGTCTAGCCACATTCTAGATATGGCTACCCCTTAATTTTAAGTCACTGGAAAAGTGGAACAACATTTTACTGAATTACTCTATTTTGACTGAATACAACTGACTGTATCCTTCCAGACTCACTCATTATGTGTACCTACTGTGCCAGACTTTGAGGACATACCAATGCATGAGCATAATGAAATGAATTCAAAGACTAAAAAGACTTTTTTTTTTGATGTTAGCAAGAATCCACCCCAATTATTGTGAGGTCAGATAGGTTCTCTTTCCTTTATAGCAATACCCACAAAATGGTTAGGGCTGAGTGGGAAAAGATCCATGTAAGATTCTGCTTTGATTCTGGAGGAAATATTATGTGTTCAAAACTATGCAATCCTTTCCCACAAAAATGCTGATCACACATCCGTTTTCTTTTTAAAGAAAAAGCAGCAGCAGGGTCTTGAGTTAATTAAATTGCATGATGTCAGCAATGTGTATGAAAGATAATAGTAGGCAAGCAAGCAGAATCTGCTACAGAAATGGTGCCATTATTTTGTCTGTTCTTTCCATTGGACAGAGATTATAGCACCTGAATTGCAACTAATAATGAAAGATAGATTGCACAGAAGTGGAAATGGGAAAATTAAGTTTCTAATGTTTCCAGGGATGTTCAGACATGGGGCTTTGTTTCAGCTACAAAGATTGGAAATAGTTTGACTTTCTTTAAAGGCTGGCTGCTTTAGGTTACCTTGTCTGGTTAATACCTACCATTATAAGGCACTTAAAACCTCCAAGGGTAAGCGTGGTATAAAAATATACAGTTAGGTGGATTGATGCACACTTGTATGTGTATAACAGCCTCACAAAATATATTAGTGATGTTCCTGAGTGTTGGGGACTTGAGGAGCCTGGGTACAAAATCCAAGTTGGGGGCATGCAAGAAAAAATTACTGTGAAACTGTTAATCTACAAAACATATCTATTTTTTTTCTTTTAAAAAAAATGTAGGAGAAATGCAGAATATAGGATAATTCAGAAAAAAGCTTAATCGTGGATACTCTTAGTAGCGCTTGACTGTGTCTGTGTCTTTTGTTACTGGATTTATATGTGACCTTCTTCCAGCTTAGCAAGTGTCTGGAGTCATTCAAATGTTACACCTGAAAACAATGTGTTCCTATTGTTTCCTTACCCTGCTGCAAGTTTATTTCCTGTCTGACATAGCACTATTCATATTTGTTGCCTGTTTGGTATGCCTAATATATGGAATAACACCTCTGGTTGGGCCTTTTCTTGCAACTGAATGTGAGATCTATGGATCTAGAAACAGTGACTACTGATTAGGTCCATTCATTCAGAGGCAGCATTAGACGCAGACCTCTGTATGCATTTTAATCATTACTGGGAGACAAGAAGCCACGTGTTTAGTAGTAGAGTTTCACTTTTCCCCTGCATGGGAAACTTACTCCAAACTTTGGAAAAACAGTACTGAGCTGGTCACTGTTTTTAACCAGGCGACAGATTGGAACTGAAAAGAGGTCTCTACTTGTCTAAGATCCACACTCAGAATGAAATCTGCCTACATGATTTGTCATAATAATAGGTTGCTCACAGTACATTGTGCAGATGTTCAAAATATGATTGTATGTGTAGGTTGTCTTTCTCATAAACAGGGCTTGAATATGCAGTAGCCTCTATTGAGATCTTTGGGCTTCTTCTGGATACATGGTTTTCACCAAGTGAGATGCCATTTCAGTAAATTGTGCTTAAACGTGATCTTCCCTCTCTTTCTGACATGAGGACTGAAATTGTTAACAATATTAACATTTTCTACCATCACAGAACACCTGAGTTAACACATCTAAGATGAATCCGGCAGTTCACACCTCTCTGAACTATTGCCCCAAGTTCTCTGCAGACTCATTTCTGTATTACCTATAATTGGTTCATATTTTTAGGTTTTCTTCACAATCAGAATAGATAGACTCACTTGATATAAATGAAAGCTCTAAGGCCATGTCCAGACAAGCAGGAACATGTGTTTTCCTGGGGACAAGTAGCTGTAGCACACCTTGTGCTACTGCTGCTTGTCCCCAGGGAATGTCTATGCCATTTGAAAGTGGTGGGCACCGCCATGTGTGTCCTGCTGTTGGGCAGGCTGGGTAGCAAGGCATATGGCAGTGAGGCATAGAGACACAGAGCAGAGGCTGAGCCCAGCACACAGCTGTAGCCTGCCCTTGCCTGTGCAAAGATCGGGGGGCCACATGCCCTCCCCCTGCTTGGCTGCCCAGCACCGCACCTCTGGAGGAGCCACTGGGCTGTGATTGTCCCGTGACCTGGCCAGGCCAGGGCCCCAGTCACAGTGAATGGGGGCCGGGTCGTGGGAAAATCCCCACCGTGCAGGAGGGAACGGGCCAGGAGCAGGAGTGAATGATTCACCCTTCTCTTACCCTACTCTCTCCTGCACTGTGGGGGTCTTGATTTGCCCTCCTCCCAAGCCCGTGGAAATAAAAAAAAACAGATTAAAGAAGCTTACCTGCCTGCGGCTGGGCTGGCTGTGAGTGTGGAGGGTAGCTCAGAGTGCCTGCCCCTTCCGCCCTGCTGTAGGACCCTGCAGCCAGGCTGCCCTAAGGCAATGCCTGCTGCTGCCCTGTGTTTGGAGGGGCTGAGCCCTGTTAGCCCCCACTTCCACTGCCTATGTGCAGGGGGCCGCTTAGCTGCAGAGGCCCCTGTGGCCACAGGTTTCACAGTATAGCATGGGCCAGCCCTGGTCTTGAGGGCACTGGGGAGCTGCAGCCATGGCACTCCTACAGCAGACAGCCTGGCCGGCAGCCAGAGTGTGGCTCCAGCTGGCCAGGCTCCAGTTTTGGACAGTGCACACTGCCACCATGCACACTGCCCTGCTTCTTTTTGGCATGGGTTTTTGGACCCTGGGATCTCCTGGATCATATCCAGACAAGCACAGCCATGCAGTACATGGCACTGCAGACACATCTGCGGTTCCACATTCTGCACATTCAGCTGTTCACCATGCTGCAAGGGAGTAGCACTCGTGCAAAAAAAAAAAAGTGCAGTGGCATGTGCAGGGGCAGTGTGCATCTCTCAAAACCAGAGCCTGGACAGCTGGAGCCACACTCTGGCCACCGGCCAGCCTCCAAGTAGTAGGATTGCCACTGCTGCTGCCCCAGGAGGCCCCCAAGGCTCCAGATAAGGCTATGGGGGCTCAGCCCAGTGCCTGTACCCCACCTGGGGTAACTTGCCACACACAGAGGGTGCATGGCACAGGCATTCCCCAGGGACAACTAGTGGTGGCACAAGGTGTGCTTTCGGTAGTTATCCCCAGGGAACCAAATGTCCACACTTGTGTGGACCCAGGCCCGGGGTCCAGCCCCCCACCCCCACACTGCAAGGTAGCAGTGCAGGAAATGCCTGTATGTGCGGTGTGTGGTGCTACAGATGGGTCTGTGGTGCTACATACTGCACATCCACACTCATCTGGACACAGCCCTAGATAGTATCAGGGAAGTACCAATTCAATTTATGGGTGTGTAACAGAATTTCCCCGGATCTAAGAGCTTGTATAGCAGTAAGTCCCACCTAGAATTATCTGGCAGCAAAAGTTAAATTTAGAAGAAAACTGAATGTTTCTTCTCCCAAAAAAGAAAGGGAAAAGAAAATGTCACTATGAAGGACTGTACCAAAAGCTCCTACCCTAGCACACTGATATAGTAGCAGCAGTCTGATTGCCACAGAAATTTGCTCTCAAATACTGGTATGAAAGAGATTTTATTATATCTGGAGAATTACCTGGAGAATTTCACTGCCTCATCAAATGCTGATGAGGCTAATAAGGCAAGGGGACATGTTGGAATTCCTCAAAAATCCCCTCAAATATTTGTTTTTATTGCATTTTCAGATTTTTTTAAACTAGTTTCTTGCTTGACTGCCCAGAGCATTTCAGTCAGACACTCTGATGGACCCTCAAATAGGAAACTTAGTCACAACATGAAAGCTTTTTAAAAAAAAAGAAAAACGAAAAACACAAAGGGAAACAATTTTGTAGTATAAGCTCCTTCTTAGCTTCATCTGGTGATACGTGTCCAGCAAAGCTAATTAAAAAATGTAAGACAGGGCAAAGAAGCATTAGAAAGGAAAATAGGGGAAGCAGAGCCTTATAGGCATTCTGAGGGATGGTCTAGCCTCTCTAAGCCATGGTTACAGTTGACAGCAAGAGAAAGCCAGGAAAGGATGAACAGTTAAATTTGTGATTCTGCGATTCCTTACTTGCAGGGGAGATTTAACTTGGCTTGGGAGGATGAGCAGTTCCAACTTCTTAGGGTCTGTGGTATAGCTGCGTGGCCTACTCATGATTTGAAAACACCGTGAGATTATGGTCTTTCACAAGTGATAGGACTTGGGGTTTAAACAGAGGCTCTTTCTGAAAGCAGTTGAGTCCTCCATGGGAGTGACTGATATCATTTCTTTTCCTACTGCAACTGCGGTAGGATTACAGACCTTCTACAAATATCACATGGCTCACTCAGCAGCACCTAAGAGCTTCTCCCATCTTCAGACAACTGAGGGCAATTGCTTAGGCATCTTTCACTAAAAATTGCACTTTGGGAGTATGTCCTTCAGCGACTGCAGGTGGATTATAGGGAAAGCAAAGAGCAAAGCATGCAGCCAAGAGCAGACACTGCCTTCAACAAGGCAATGATGATGGTGATGATGATTTGCAGACATGGGTTTCCCTCCAGAAAGTTCTGATCCCAAGAAAATGACTTTAAAATCAAACGTCAATCAGTTCCAACAGTTTACATACACCCTGATTGTATGAAGATTTGAGAGCCACCATGAAAGCCTGGTGACTTCAGTGAGTGCTGAGGATGCTCATTATGTTGCAGGATCAGGCCACACCCAGTAGGTTGGCAGTTTTAAGAGTACAGTCCTCAGCTACTATAATTCCGTGGACCCCACTGTCACTGATTTACATCAGTACACGATCTTTCCTAAAACTTTCAAAGAAGGTTATTATAAAATAAAATATTTAAAAAGTAATTTCTTCTTTTACTTACCTGCCAGGATCTTAGTTAAAGGTGTGTGTTTTTCTTTCAAGTGCTGTAGCTGTGGCAGACAGTTAAAGGGTGTGTGAACTTGGGCAAAATATTAATATTTCTGTGCCTCAGTTTCCCCCTGTAAAAAGGTTATAGCAATCCTTTTCTTGCTTGTAGTGGTATTGTGAACCTTAATAGATGTAAAGGGCTTTGAAATTCTTGGGTAAAAAAATGCCATCTTGTACAATTGTGAAGTACTGGAATAGAGATGTAGGTGATGTTGGCCCCTACTATTGTGACTCTTTAACGGCCGCTTGCTTTTTCTCCCACTTCTTTTCAAAAATAGCAAGCTAGAGTTCTCTCAGTAATCTGTCCAGGTCCTTTGTTACTGCAGACCTCCTCTTAGCTTTAAAATGTTTCTATTTTAGGTCATGTTTTATAATCTTTCTTTTTGCCTGTTTTCAGTCCAAATGTGCCTGGTCTTTTCTGATTCCATAAACTCCCCACCTTGCCCATTAATGACCACTGAGAAACTTGTCAAACCACTTTCAGAAACTCCTAGCACTCAATATAATGTACACTGTATCCCCCTTGTCTACCACAGCAGTAATATCCGTGAAGAATTCCACTAAGTCAGTGAGGCATGATGACCTTCCCTTCCTGAAACCATATTGGCTATTATCAGTCAATCTGTGCTTTTCCAAATGGTCTCCCTTTTGACTGTTAAAATAATTTCAAAGGCTTTTGCTAACAACTCATGTCAAACTTGAGTAGTGTGTAGTTTCCTAGTGTGTCCTGATAGTTCTGTTTTAAAGTTACAGCATTATGTATTAGTCATCCTTTCCCTCCAAAAATTGCTTCTGGACTCAATACATTTGTGAAAACATCCACCAAAGTTTTTCTGGTTCCTACTGCCATTGCATTCAGTGCTTCATTAGACTCACTTTACAGAAGACCCAGAATGTGGCCTGTTTTAAGCCTCTTGACAAATTTCTGATGTTGATTACATCCATTTAAACCAAGAGTAAGTCCATTACAGTCAGAGGAATTGCTCTGGATTCACACTACTGTTACTGTGCTCAGACTATGGCCATCAAATCATAACATGCAACAGCAGCCACTGGAAAGCCTTTGCCATGTAACCTGTGTAATCCCAATTTGTGTTGTAGGCCTGGGACTAGAAAATAGATCCATTTATTACCAAAACTATTGTGCCACATTCATACTATGTTATCTACTCACACTGTTTATTTATTGTCTCTTGTCAAGTGCCATGACAAAGAGGGGAAGAAAGAAACCCTTACCTCTGTAAGGCAGAGCTAATGTTTCTGCTGAATGAGAAAATGTTAGGTATGAAGAGTAATGGGGAAATATGATGAGTAATTCTAAAAAACCTGAAAACACAACACTCTCAAAAACAAAACAATCTACAAAACTATTCAAATGCAGACTATGCACAAGATTTCAGGTAATGTTAGGTATATTAAAAGATGGAAAAATATATGGTACATCAAATTTAAGGCTGTTTGGATTTCTTAAACCTGAATTTCTATGTTTAGATTCCTTTTAGGTCAAGCTTTGATTTTTTTTTAAGTTTATAACACTTGCTTTTGGGATAATTACAACTTCCCTGTAGTATATTTGCCATATATGTATTACTGATCTGTAATCTCAACCTTAATTCTATCTGAATATAGTTTTGGGGGTTTTTTGAGGGTGGGGGGGGCATGATATATACACACG
>NW_017729006.1:33427676-33446905 GCF_001723915.1 Gavialis gangeticus | reverse complement strand
AACCTGAAAACACAACACTCTCAAAAACAAAACAATCTACAAAACTATTCAAATGCAGACTATGCACAAGATTTCAGGTAATGTTAGGTATATTAAAAGATGGAAAAATATATGGTACATCAAATTTAAGGCTGTTTGGATTTCTTAAACCTGAATTTCTATGTTTAGATTCCTTTTAGGTCAAGCTTTGATTTTTTTTTAAGTTTATAACACTTGCTTTTGGGATAATTACAACTTCCCTGTAGTATATTTGCCATATATGTATTACTGATCTGTAATCTCAACCTTAATTCTATCTGAATATAGTTTTGGGGGTTTTTTGAGGGTGGGGGGGGCATGATATATACAAAACTGACATAAGCTCTCAAGGTCTGTGCCTTTCAGAATTTAGAATCTAAATCAGACTAAGGCAAGAAATGACAGTAGGCACAGAAAGAGACAATGGTCTGCAAAATATCTATTTGTATATAAAGTTTGGCAGAATAGATTTTTAATTTAGGGAAGAAACCTGTGACCAAGAGGAGAAGAAAAAAGCACTACAATACATGCCAATCATGAACAAGTAAGTAAAAAGAGTGATTTTAGATAAGGTATTAATGGGTAGGTGTTAAGGATATTTTAAAAAATAGGACATTCCTGCCATAAAGAAGTATCTCCCCTTTTTTTGCATTGTTGAGATAGAAAAATAAATGCCTGATGGATATGTAGTATAGGTTGCTGTTGTTGTTCTTGTTGTTTTCTTGTAGGGGTTAAAGGATGGCCAATATTTTTCCCTACAACATGTTGAAGTAATACAAGCTTAGACCTGAATTCTGCAACCCAATTCATGTTAGCAGACGCAGAGTAAAATCAGTGGTTTTCTGGTGGATTGGAGTTATTTTTGCTCTATAAATTACTGTGGCGACCTCAGCTGATGTGTATGTTCCTGCTCCGTGATCTGGGTCCCCAACTTTCCTGCCATGACTTGAGGGAATGAAGAAGAAGGGGTTCAGTGGTGTTCCTTCCCTTGGATCTGAAGACGAGATACTCACAGGTTCGCCGTGGTTGTTCTCGGGGCTGAACATCAGCTTGCATGGCTCTTTGTCTGCCCCAGCCTCCCTAGAAGGTAATTTTTTTGTGGCATTGGTGTCCCTGTTCCCTTCTTCAGGAATGTTGGGGTCTGCCTCCAGCGCTTCTGACCCCCATGGGTGTTTCCCGCAGCCACAGACCTCCCCCCTTAAGCTGCCTTGTGGCGTCTTGACATTTTGTCAATCTTCTGGTGCCACCCGCTGTTGTCTCTGGTATGCTCATTGCACTTCCTTGGCTGGCTCGTCTTGGTTGATATATCTGGAAAGGAAGTCTGCCACAAGGTTGTCTTTGCCAGGGCGGTGCACCACCATGAATTTGAATGCTTGCAGGGCATGTGCCCAGCGGGTTATTCAGGTATTCTCTGTATGGGACCTTGTCAGCCACTGGAGTGGGGCATGGTGACTGCTAGAAACTCCCAGCCCATCAGGTAGTATCTAAAATACTCTATTGCCCAGCGTATTGCTAGGTACTGTTTTTCTACAGTAGCATACTGGACCTCTGCCAAGTTAATTTTATGGCTAGCAAATGCTACGGGGCGCTCGTCTTCTCCCCACCATTGTAGCAGGACAACTCCCAAGGCACTGCTGCAAGATAGAAGGGGCTGAGAAGCCTGGGGTATGTACTACCACATCTCTACACATTGCCTCCTTTAGGCTCTCAAAGCTTTTTGCCATCTCGGGAGTCCATCTTGAGGCCCTCACAGCCTGTCCTCTCAGGGCATTGGTGAGGGGTGTGGCAAGCTCTGCAAAGTGTGGTATGAACCTCCCTAATAGTTAATGAGTCCCAAGAAGAAATGTAGTTGTCGCCAGTTGTGTGGCTCCTGAAAGTGACGTATGATTTGTCCTTCAGGGCTCTGACTGTCCCCCGACCCACACTAAATCCCAAGTACTTGGTCTTGTGCCTGGTCAGTTTGCATTCCTTGGGATTAGCCATCATTCTGGCCGCTTTCAGCTCTCCTAGGATGGCTTCAAGGAGGTGCTGTGTCCATTTGGTGGTGAAGATGACTATCAATGTAGGTGGCAGCATAGGCTACATGTGGGGCCAACAGGGAGTCCGTGAGCCTTTAGAAAGTGGCTGTGGCCCCACTGAACCTGAAAGGCATCCGTAGGAACTCAAATAAGCCCCAGGGTGTTCCAGAGGCTATCTTGGCACAGCCCACAGATCTCATAGGGATTTGCCAGTATCCCTTGTCTAGGTCAATGGTGGATACATACCTCGTTTCCCCTATCTTCTCTAGGAGGTGAGCGATATGCAGCATGGGGAAAGTGTCAAAGGTCGTCAATGCATTCAACTTCCAGTAGTCAATGCACAAGCGAAGTGACCTGTCAGGTTCGGTGATCGGCGCTGTGGGGCTGCGCCAAGGACTTCATGATGGACAGATGATCCCCTGCCTCCGCATCTTATCTGTTTCCTGCCGTACTTCTTCTTGCGACTGTTGGGGTATGGGTCTCCACCTCTCTCTGACCAGTGCACCAGGTGGAGTTCTGATCTCATGCTCCACTTCTTTGGCCTGCCCAGGGGTCTCTTGGAACACATCCTGGAAGGCTCTCACCATCTCGGCCAATTGCTGTCATTGCTCGGTGCTCAGATCCTCCCCAAACTGGACTTGTGCCCTGGGCATCCTGTTAGTCCTCAATTCCAGACAAGGGAGTCCTAGCTCCTCCTCCTCTTTGTCACGCTGCGCCATCCACCCTTGTGGTGTCTTCCAGTTCTTGAGAAGGTTGACATGGTAGATTTGGTGTTCCCACTGCTGACGGGGTTTAAAAACCTCTAGGTTTACAGGCCCTACCTGCCTGATCACCTTGAAGAGTCCTTGCCACATGGTGAGCTGCTTGCTTGTAGAGCTGGGAAGCAGAACCAGCACCATATCTCCAGGCAGAAATTTCCTCTGCTTTGTTCCCCAGTCATACTGGGCTTTTTGCTGCTCTTGTGATGTCCTCAGATTTTGGCATGCGATCTGCTGTGCTTTACTTATCAATTCCTATAGTTCACACCGGTATCTTTTGGCAGTGATCCCAGGCCCCACCAGCCTCTCCCACTCTTCTCTGACGATCTGTAGCAGACCCCTTGGGTTGTGCCCATATATGAGCTAGAAGGGTAAGAATTGAGTAGACTCTTGGGGTGCATCACGCAGTGCAAATAATTGCGGAGTTAGTACTGTGTCCCAATTGCATGGGTCCTCCTGCGCGCACCTCTGGAGCATTCTCTTGATGGTCCCATTGAGCCTTTCCACTAACTTGTTGGTCTGGGGGTGGTATACGGATGTCTTCAGATGGTTAATGCCCAGGGTGTTGCAGAGGGTCTTCATTACCCCAACATAAAATTGGTTCCCTGGTTGGTGAACATCTCATGAGGAATCCCTACATAGGCGATCCACTTTAATAGCTCCTCTGCCACCTGGGTCACTGTAATCAACCTGACCGGTACCGCTTCCGGAAAACATGTAGCATAGTCCACCAGTACTAATACATATTGATACCCAGTGTGCGACCTTGGCAGGGGACCTACGATATCCAGTGTCACTCAAGAGAAGGGTGTCTCAATCATCGGCATGGGCTATAGAGGGGCCTTCTGAGGCCTCCGTTCCTGGGCTCTTTTGGACTTGGGACATGCTGCACCCCACCTATCCATGTCATCTTGCAACCGGGGCCAGAAGAAGTCGCAAACAAGTTATGCCCTCGTCTTGCTGTGCCCCAGATGACCTCCAAAGGGGGTGTCATGTATCAACTGCCAGATTTGTCAGCAGAACAGGCTTGGTACCACCAGTTGATGTTTCTTGGCACCAGCTTCCTGCCCCCTCTGAACCCAATACAGAAGACCCCCCTTTACATTGTAGTAGGCTACTCTCGTTGATGTCCCTTCTCCTGGGTCATCAGCAACCAGTCATTACAACTCTGGGTCTTCCTGCTGGACCTATCGGAACTGAGCCATGCTAGCCACTTGATCCAGGTCTATGTGGGTCTGCTCGTGTTCTCTTTGATGGGGGCTTGCTTCCCCTACCCAGCCCTCACCTCTCCATAGGTATTTCCTTTCTTCCTCTGTTGCTCTTACCCACTTCAGTACCATGTAGATCAGGTCCCATTTATGACCTAGGATCATCTGCCAGGCCAACGCCAGGGCCAGCCTGACCCTCAACTTGCCCTGGAATTCCATCACCCTTAATGGGAGGTAGCAGCTCTCAAAGTGCATTTCTCTGGCCATGATACAGGGGTCTGGCCTTCCTCATGCCGGCTTTCGGGGTCAGGTCCACACACAAAAGCGACTGAGCATCTGGTGCCTAAGGTTGCTTGCATTGCCCATGCTGACACCATTGGACACCCCCAGCCTCCCTCCTGCTGGGCCATGTTGAAACTGCAATCCATGGGCTTGTCCCGCTCCACTTCCCTGGGCTTATCTCTGGGGATCAGGGTGGGCTCCAGTCCATGGCCCAGCTCACTGAGGCCCAGCCCACACCCTCTGGTGACATGACCGGTCTTGCCGCAATGGTAGCAGACCACATCTCTTGTCACCCCCTTCTGGGGCCCTGTGTTCTTCTCCTCTTTACATACAAGGCTCACTGCCAGGAAATGTGAGCCTCGACCATGGCTGCACTTGTTCCCTGAGATGGAGAATGCCTCAGCCAGGTGGAGAGCATCCTCACTGCTCCATGGCTGATGTTGCTTCAATCATGTCCGGGTCTCTTCTTCCAGGTCCCAAAGAAACTGTTCCAGTAGGACCTGGTCTATCACTCCCTCCCGGCTAAGCTGGTTTACTGGGAGCCATCTGTTCAGGGTGTCCTGCAGGTATTGGAGGAGGCTGTGAGGCCTCTTGGCATCTTTGGTCTTCCAAGCTCGGAAGGCTTGTCTGTAGCTCTTGGGTGATATTTCAAGCATGTACAGGATGGCTGCCTTTATGGTATCATAGTTGTGGGCCTCCTCTCTTGACAGCGCCTGATATGATGCCTGGGTCTTGTCGACAACTAGGGCACCTGATTGGTGAGCCCACTGTGAATGATCCAGCCCAGTCTGTCTGGCTGTTTGCTCGAGTGCCTCTATGTAGGCTTCCAGATTGTTGTCCCTAGGCATCCAGGGCATCTTAAACAAGGACACATTCCACTGCATCCATTCCTGCTGATGAGCTCCCTGCCTTTGCTGCATCTTCAGCACTTGGCTGATCACCTGGATGGCCAGGGTTAGGATTTCTGCGTGGGCCATAGCTGTCAGCTGCATGACTACCTCTACTGAGTTGGGATTACTGATCCTCTAATGGCTGAATTCCCAGCCAGTGCACCACTATGGCAACCCCAGCAGGTGCTGTGGGTATGTTCCCACTCCATGCTCTGGGTCCCCAACTTTCCTGCCATGACTTGATGGAATTGTAAAGAAGGTGTTCAGTGGTGTTCCTTCCCCTAGACCCGAAGACAGGATACTCACGGGTTTGCTACGGTTGTTCTCAGGGCTCCACCTCCCCTACACCCTGTCCACTTGCCAGCCACTTAGATTTTCGTGCTGCTGCACTGACTCAGGGTTATGGCTCGTGCGTTGCCCTGAAGGGCATCCAGCTCCACAGCTGTGGGTGACGTGCAGGCTTAGGCAATCAGCCTGACTGCCCTGATCCTTATGCTGACCCTGTGACCTAAAATGCTGGCTTCAGGACTGGGGTATATAAAGCCAGTCAATTTTTTTAAGGAGAATCACCATCCTCAAGCCTCTAGTGCTCCAGGGCCAGGGTTTACAAGTTCCTGGCTAGGTACAAGCTCCTGCCCTCGCCCTTCTGCCACAGGGCATGGTCTTCGGGCCTGTTTGTGCCAGTGCGCCAGGTCTCAGCATGCTCAGTGTCTTCCCAGTTGACTTACTCCCCCGGCCTGGCTTCCAGCGGGGTTTTTATATCTCTCATGGTGGTGGCCCCAGCTGACATCATCAGGTGGCCACTGCTCAGCTTGATCAACAGCCACTGGAAGAACCGGCCAAATGCTCGCTCGCACAGCTCTTTCTCTGACCTGGCCTGCCTAGAAGGTAATTTTTTTGTGGCATTGGTGTCCCTGTTCCCTTCTTCAGGAGTGTCAGGGTCTTTCCCCAGTGCTTCTGACTCCCACGAGTGTTTCCTGCCGCCACAATTACTTTTCATATTTGTGTTAACTTCTTCCTTAAATAATCTACCCAAACAATATGCCAGCTTCTGGGCATGTCTACACAAGCCAATAACTGAGCAGTAGCCTAATAACACTGCACAGTAGCACATCACAGCATGGACAGTGCTAATCTATGAGTGTGGAGCTGGATGGGAAACAGGCTGAGGATCTTTTTCTCCGTGTGCATGGAGCTGGGTGGGGAATAGGCTGGAGAGCTTGTTTCCTGCTCAGCTTTCTGAGCGTGTTGCTGGGTGGGAAACAGGCAGAGGTTGCCCCAGCAGCAGGCAGCTCCCAGGGGCAGGAAGCAATCTTGTTCCCACCCCCCTCCCCACAGTGGCCAGAAGACTGGGAACAGATTTGCTCCAGGTCAGGCATCTACACAAGTGCTACTGTGCCATTACTAATTGAAAGTAAATTTGCTACCTGCATTTGCAGGTAGCAAATTTACTAATGATTAGTGAGGTTTATTGTGCAGTAAGTAGACACACATGCTTACTGCGCAGTAAACTATGCTACTGCACAGTAAAGTGTCTCATGTAGACATACCCACAGACAGTCTTCACCAAGATCAAGGTCTGCTTCAAGAGGGTGTCCTTATGTGGTGTTCAACTCTCCAAATCCTCTTTTAAGAGATTCCCTGAAGTTGTGGTGGTCACATTTTCTGTTGCTAACTTCCAAATTTGCCATCTGGCAGTTATCAGAACTGGAGAATAAAGCATATTGTCAGTAATAATGAAACTCATGATTGCTTTATTAAATAAACTATAATATATCCCATTTTTCCTATTCCAAGAGATATAAATAATAACATATAAAAATGCATAAACACCCATTCAAATGCATAAAAAACCTCAAGCACATCCCAAAATCTTCACTCAATTTTCACTTCCTCCTTACTCCAATAAATCTCCAGTTGCAGTTAAGAGGAGTTTTAGTAATGTGAACAGTGGGTAAAATTTGAGGAAGTTCTTTAGAGATTTTTGGAAGTGCAAATGGCAGTTTGGCATCTAATGATTGTGGAAAGTCAACAAGAGGATGTGAGGTTCTGAACTGTCATTTGTACTTTTGAAAATCTTCCCCCCCAGGACTTAGCCTTCTATTTTCACTATACTGATGTTTAACAGGGCTCAGGTGGTGTGGGTGCCAAGGCACTTGGTTGACAGCCCAGTGCAGATGTGCTCACAGCACAGCCTATCAGATTCTACTGAATCTGTGAATTCTGCTAAATACCTTGCAAGAAAGACATGAGAAAAGAAGGACCAATACTTAATAGATTCAAAATTGTGAATAATTATGTGTAAGAAATCCTGAAGGCTATATCTTGGGGTCCATCCTGTATCTTTGTAAATCAGTAGGAATGACACCACTAATTGCAGCAGGAGCCGATATTTTCTTGTTAGTCAGGCAAAACTCATACTGAATTAAGTCAATGAAAATTTTGCCTGTGTTCAAATCTTGGGCTCATAACCCAAGATTCTGAGCTCACTGACTGTTAGTTTCTAAATAAAGTCCTTAATAATCCTGAAACATTATGTTACATCAGTGTAACTGACTTCACCAGTGTAAACAAGGATGCAGCAGACCACTTAAATCCACCCAAGCTGGTGCAGAACTTTCCGTGAAAGAATCAGGTGTCAAATGATACCGGTATAAATTATACTGGTGTTATTGTTTTCTGCTTGCCATTTATCCCAGCTTTATTTACCTGTTTGTACTATGAGGTCACTTACCACTTAGTGACTAGACACCACTTAGTGGCATAGAAGTCACTATTTTCGGATCAATTGCTCATCTGTCCACTCCAAACCCCGGTGTAATCTACACCAGTGTAATAAACCAATGTAAAATTACAACTGTGTAAATGTGTTGTGTATCCAGGTCCTAAGCATTTGTAGATATATATATATTATGTACACAGTCATAATAGTTATAGCTTAATACAATACAGTAGAGGTTTAACAGAGTTTTAATTTTTAGTGATTTTTGTTCAGTTATCAGTTTATTGTTTACGTTTAATAAGTGATCCACAAAATGGATCAGAAAATCTCATGAGGACAAGATCTCTCAAAGCTTCTAATGCTACATGTTTCTAGCCCAAGTGAGGAACTGCTGGAATCAATGCTAACAAGGGCTCTCTGGGAATTAGCTGGTTGATAATGCTGCCACCCTTATTCCCCGAGATTGTCACTCTACTTAGTTTTGATCTCCAACTACCTAATAGGCAAAAGAGATAATTTTTTCAGATACGAGTCTTTGTTAATTACTACTTGAAAGATTTTTAAAAAATGAAATAAAACATAATCTTGAAGAAGAGAGTGCTGTAACTGTGCTACAGAAGCAGTTAAGGATCTGTTTGGAGATCTTTGAAATTTCCTGTCTCTGGGATTTCCATGGTGATACAATCTAACTTTTTTTTTTGGACTATATACTTGTGTTCTGCTAAGATATCCAGTTTTCAATCTCATGATTATAATAATCATGATACGCAAACGAGAAACAGCACTGAAAATTCAAATTAATTTAACCATTTCTGCTTCAGTATTTCAAATTTAAAGTGATTCTCACCCAGATAATTTGTTTCTTCTCTTTACTGTTTTTGATGAGAAAGGTTATGTTGGCACATTGCTGTCTTGGATATTTTTCCCCTCTATCATTTTTTAGAACTTTGAAGCAGATTTTGACCTAATTCATAGTGGTGTAAGGCAAGAGTGCTACCACTTGATTCCAGTGTCATGCCCCTAATCTGCATGGGTGTAATGCATAACAGAATATGAACTTTTGGGTGGAGACATATTTTTCTTGGTGGCATAGAGCCTCAGATGATATAAATGATTTCGTTCCAAAGTTAGCCTGGTGTTTCAGTTTTATCCGTTCTGTTGTATAAGCTCCACTGTCTTCTCCTAGTGTTCAAAGCCCACTTGTTACCTAATAACTTTTCACCTCTGATCTCAATTGATTGCATTTGCAGCAGATTGCAGGAATCTATTCCCAATAGAATCATTGAAATCTTCTGATACAGAGTGCCACTTATTCAGTTAGTGCAGAATAAAACTGCCAGCCTGCCCTCCTTTCCCCCTGCCAAAAGAGCCTATTAAAAAAATCATGGGGGAAAACTGAAGAGAATAAGTGAGAGAGAGATTGCCTGAGGTTCAACAGCACTCAGCTAATCTGTCAACAAAATCTCATTTTAGTCATGTACTATAAGTTTATCACTGTCCTACAAGACAAGCCTATCCTTGCCCAACATAGTTGATCTGAGTTTTATCTTCAGTACTGCCACCCCTTACAGACTACCCTGCTTTACAAGCCATTTATAGCTAGATTACCACAGCCTTTTACTTAGCTGCTTGGAAGAATGATGTCTCCATCGTCCTCTGTTTCTGCTCAGATTGTGGTGTCAGCCAAGACAGTGGAGAGGAGTGCGGGTTGGATGTTGCATAGAAATTGTATTCTGGCTTTATTCAGTGCTGGGTAATGTACCAGGTTTCACATTGTTTGTGCTGCATCTATCAACTGCCAACTACAGGCAAAGAGACATTGAGTCATAGCATTGTGATTCATAAAAGGAATGGATCCAGTGCTTGTTGGCAGAGGATTCTCTTTGACCCAAAATATATGCTCTTGAGGAGTCTGGTTTTGCTACCATTTTCATTTAATCTAATTGTGAGACCACTGAGAAAGTGAGGGTCTGGTCCCAAACTCCCTGAAATCAATAGAAAGACTTCCACTGACTTCATGGAGCACCAGTTTCTGAGAGATTCTCTGTGGGAAACTCTGAAAAAGAAACTTCATGGAGTCTTCCTTCCCCAGTAGGAGAGAGCTATGTTTAAAAAACATAAGCAAAGCTGGAGGGAACCTGGCAACACAGGAAAAATTAAGTCTTTTTATGTTGTATTGTTTCACACAGACAAAGCCTGAGAACCTAAGGTTAACACAATGCTAACAACACATTTCTCCAAGAAGGATCATTGAGATCCTGGATCATTCTTTCCTAAACTTCAGCAAAATCAAGACCGGTGATTGAAAGGGATGTTAAATGCCAGCAAACCACAAAGAAAAACAAAAAGAGCTGAGCAATTAAAATTAATTTGACTCATTCTAATCATGGTCTTAAGGATGAAGCTAGATGGATGAAAATTATTCTTACATATAGTATTCAGAATTAACAGCTACCTGCTATAATTATGGACAGTGATGCTATGAATCGTTCTGTCCCATTCATTTAGAGTAGGAAACCTTTTTTAGTTTCCGTTTCACATCTGTGAAATTTCTGGACTTGGGGTTGCATGTAAAAGTTTTTGTTTATGAAAGGGGTAGTGTTATCTGAATCTTGCATTACATAATGGTTGCAGTTAATCCAAAACATTACTAGGTATGTTTACAGCCTCAAATGAAATTGCTTTATGTCTGACCCCTTGGAGAATGTAGACTTGTACTACTTTCTTTTTTTGGTTTACTGAACTATTTCTGTACTACTCAGGGAACATGCAGAAATTTACTAAATTGTGTAATAAAATCTGTTTTCATATGAAAAACTCAAAATGATTTATTCTCCTTCATTACTACTGTTGTTTATGGTTGCAAATTGGATTTAAAAAAATCTGCATGCAAACAGAAAATAGGTCTAAAAGATGTTTCGTTTGTTATATGTTAGGATTTGGATTACCCTCTCGTTTTTAAATTGCTCCCTGCAAACTTTTATTAATTAAGATCTTTCCCTGGCATCTACTTGTTTTAAGAAAATTAATGCATAAGATGAAAATTGTTACCCATATGTCTTAGTTCTTTCTAAGAACATAATGCAGCAAAAACTAAGATCCTCTCGACCTACAGCAGAAGAAAGGCTTTTTGCCAGCTGTATTAGCAACAGGCTCTTCTGTTTCTAAAACAAATTCTCTTTGTTCCCAACTGCATTAAAATAGGCTGAATTGCTGACCTGTTGGTTCTAACTTTAACACGGGACCTAAGTCTTGACCTTCTAGAGCCATATATAGAGCGCTGTGATAGAATGTGGAGAAAAATGTTCCCTGAGCAATACAGAAACAATGGGCTGGATTCGAAGTTCATTTTGACACATGTAAATTAAAAGTAACGTGAACATGTTGGAGTTGCCTATATTACCGAGGGTGTGAAATTCAAATCTGGCCCTATGGCAGGAAGTGTGTGAGGAAAGTCTTCTTTGCAATAGCTCAGAAGGGTTTATAACTATGCCAATGAAGAGGATTTAAAGGATTTTTCTAGTTAAGGTTTGGGGGCAGATTTTCTGCATGGATCCAGTCCCTTTGTTCTTCTTGAAAGCAGTAGAAACCTACCATTTGTCCTTGAGGGGGATATTTCTGAACTTGTGTAATTCCCACTGGACCTGGAGTCTTCTTCCCAACCTCTAATAGTGCAAAGGGTGTGTTTGGGCAGAGAGTTTGGTTTCCTCAGGTGTCATACGGGCTAAACTACCCTGTACAGCTACCACAAATCAAAGCAGCCACTTGAGCCTTTTGGCGGTCTAAATGGTTTTGGAAATGAGTAGAGAATTAAAGAACCATAACCAACACCCTGTTGAAACTCCTTTCTCTGCTACTGACCACACTGCTTCACCCTTCATGCTGAGGGATGAGTGAATAAAGTAGAATGTAATAAAAATCTTCTGCCCGCAAACTGAATCCAAGCAAACATTATGAGGATCAGCAAATTTTGGTTAACTTTTTTCGCTCCCATTCTGTTGCAGTTTTACATACCTACATGCTTTAGGAATCACCTGTACCCAGTTGCCCCTAGGACAGCTGTTCTTGCAGTATTGTTGGTCTAGTCAAAAGCCCAAAACACAGGAAATTTCATGACAAAGCATGTTCTTACAGTATTTCCAATATACAGGTCCAATTCTTTTGTTGCTTCATGTGAGTAATGAGGTCCTCGTATCCTGGTCTGATTTTGCAGATACAAGTCAAACAGTGTGTAAAAAGTCACATGGCAGTAAATAGCTAAGGCTCTGAGAGGAAAGAAAACACGTTCTATTCCATTTCATTCATTTGAAAAGTAGCAACTTCACACTTTAGCTCACTGAGAGTAATCGGCATATTCTGGTGTCAGAGTGGTGAGGCGGTAGAAAGAAAAGCAAGCTACAACAAGATGAAGGAAAGAAGTTTGCAAGTGTTGGGGCCTGAATAGTATACACTCCTCTGACTAAGGAACAGGGCATGGGATTGCAACATAGTTCCCACTGCATGAAGTTTACTTCAGGCCATGGAAAGGAATATAAATCCCTTGTGCAAGGTGGTAAGGCTATTGGATCTACATAATTTATTGTGTCTTGGACACCTCCATCTGTACAGGCACAATGCAGGTATCATCAAATCCATCTGCAGCTGTGCTGCAGATACTCCACATTCTGGCAATGGTGGAGCATCCATGTTATTGAAAAGAGACGTTCTCCTGATCCCTCTGTACTGCAGCTGTAAAGAGAGATGTTTTCTTGCTGTCTGCTGATGGGTGGGTAAAGTAGTCACCCTTCAGAGTGAATTACAAAGGCAGAATGTTATGGGCTGAGTCAGTGCTTTCTCTTTCTCTCTCTCCCTCTCTTTGTCTCTGTCTGTCTGTCTCAACATGCAGATTTTCTGTTTGTACTTTCTTTGGCTTGTTCTAAAATAAGTCTTTTAGTCTGAAAAAATGTATGGTTTTGGCCTTGGCATATAAGACCGCATAGTACTAAGGTGAATTTCACTCTTATTGGTCAAGACTTCCGTTTTCAGAAGTGCTGCTTTGTCATCTTATTTGTTCTGCTTCCCCTGGCTGGGATTGCTCTAAGAAAAAGCCTTTTTATGGGTTCTGTTACTTATGCAGCATGAAACTGCAAACACCTGGCAGAGTTTTTCTGGTATGAGTTGCAGTCCACCTCTGAGCACTCTGCAAACATCTGAAACTCATTCAGGGGATCTCAGAGGCCCTTTCCATCACTGGCTGAATATTTTTATGAGATTTGTTGTATACCAGCTGTGACTGATACTCGTGATCAGACAATGGAGGCTATTAATGTTTCAGGTTGTGGTCACTGTCATCCAGAAAATTAATTGATGAATTAAGATAAATATAGTATGCATCCCAGCTCACATTCCTGTTCTTGCCAGGAATCATCTGGTTGGGTGCACAGGACAAGGGACAGTTGGGGAACTGGCTCATAGTGAAACTAATTTTAGCCAAAGAGCTCCAAACAAGCAAATTATCTCAAACTGCTACTTAATTAATCCCAGACTTAAAAATATCCAACCCAGGGCTGAAAGGAGGATGGAACATCTCATCCTGTGTCACTGTTCCTATCCTGTACATTCATTAATTGAAACACTTTCTCTTTAGTACAGGGGAAAAGCATTGATTAAAACACTCCTGACCCCAGGTTTCTGCAGTGCCTGATGGTGACGCCTTTTACTTAGAAACCCTGGCATCACAGTCCCAGTGGAAAATATTGAATTTTTCTGATTCCCTAATTTATGTCTTTTTTCATTGTCTGATAGAAAAGTAAAGTGTGTCCTGGCCAAATTAAGCCTTGTGCAAATGGTTATGACTCCACTGGCCTCCACAGTGCTCCGTCCATTTACATGCAACTGATTTTGATCCAGTTGGTGTATTAAGCCAATTGCACTATGGGAGTGCCATAGAAATCCATCTCTTTTTTTTGTTTGTGTGATTAATGAGCTTCTCATAACTTGGAAATTATCTGTGTGTGTTGGAACACAGCAACTGGGAGTAGACCAAAGCACCTGGACACAAAAAATAATTTACTTGAGTGGCATTCTTAAGAAGTAAAAGAAGTCTCTGTCCACTACCAGAAAAAGCATGCACCTATTTTCTGTAGAAAAGAAAATTAATAACTTGCCTGTAAGCTTTTCCTGCTGACTGGCATTATTAGCATCCACTCAGTGTTACACCTTTCATAATAATATCTATATTGGCAAATAAAACCCAATATTTTCTAGTGTTATTTAAATTATTTCACTGTTGATAAAACAAAGATCCCCCAGACATCACCATGGTGAATGTTAGCAGTACAGTGTAAATCCTGTTGCATGCAAGTTTCATTTAAACCTCAGTAGTCCAGATCCAGCATAACTTCCTCTCATGCCAGTTTATACAAGATGCATCTGGACCATATGTCAGTAAGCAGTAGGGCATGGTACAGAAATATCATTTTACTTCTGAGATGCTTTGATTCTTTGTTGATAATTTAGTTTCTTCTTCCAGAGTTTTCTCAGTCTACTTAACTCATTTTTAAAGGATATGATTAACACAATAAGATACTACAGTACTATAAAACAACGGTTAACTATATAAGAGGGTGAAGCATGATATTTCTGCTATTATTTCATCAAGATTTTTTTTAGAGATTATACTCTTATTGTACCTGCAGCCTCCAGGCAAACTTGGACTTTGAGTTAAAGGGAAATGAAAACAACATGCATGACAAAACCAAAACCAAACCTCTGTTCTAATAATATTGTATATTGCTAACAAGCAACAAACCAAATGGGCTCTTTTGGATGCTTAATATATAAATAGTGGGCCAAATTCTCCACAGTGAAGTCAGTGGTGTTTCCCCAGTGTAAAGAGAAATCTGCTTATATTTCATAAAGAGATTCAATATTTTACTATGTATTCCTTTTCTGCCCTCAGGAATCAGTTATATACTATACCAAAAAGACTTGCTATGGCTGGGGCTTTACAAAGTAATCCACAGTAATCATCAGGGATCTGGGCTTTCTGTTTCCTGTTTCTGAAGAAAACTGTGGAAAGTTACAGATTTTCCCCTTTAAAGGAGAAAAACCCAGATCTTCCCCCTTGCAGCAGGAAACTGCCTGCAACAAACTGCTTGGGGCTGGGGGGAAGCAGGGGGAGGGCAATCGGTGGCTGGGCCAGGGAGATAAAGGCAAAAAATAATCTGGGGCAGGAGCCGCCACGTGTATGTGTGCACATACACACACGGCCAGCAATATGGCCAGGCACGGTAGTGGAGATATTCAGTTAAGTGTATGGGATGTAGCGCTGGGGGTTGGAGGGCCAGGGCTTGGGAACTGTCTGTGTCCCATCAGGGCTGCTGCACACACACATACACACACACACACACACACCTGCAGGTCATGAAGGTAGGGCTGGCAGTGGCAATGCAAAGGTGTGCAGGTCACACTGGCAGAACTAGGGGCGCCAGGGGAAACTCTGCCAGCCCCTGGCCCCAGCCGGAGATGGGAAAACCCCCATCCCCCAAACCCAGAAAAGTAGCCAGAGTGATCTCAGCTGTGGCCCTTCAGAAGAGCCTGTTGCTAATATAGTTGGCAAAAAGCCTTTCTTCTACTGCTGTAGGTCAAGAGGATCTTAGTTTTTGCTGCATTATGTTCTTAGAAAGAACCAAGACATATGGGTAACAATTTTCATCTTATGCATTAATTTTCTTAAAACAAGTAGATGCCAGGGAAAGATCTTAATTAATAAAAGTTTGCAGGGAGCAATTTAAAAATGAGAGGGTAATCCAAATCCTAACATATAACAAACGAAACATCTTTTAGACCTGTTTTCTGTTTGCATGCAGATTTTTTTTTAATCCGATTTTTTTTTGCCAATCATCTGGGACCTCTCTTGATCACCATGAGTTTTCAAAGATGATGGCCAGTGGCTCTGCAATCACATCAGCCAACTTCCTCAGCACCCTTGGGTGCCTCCGATCCAGACCCATGGACTTGTACATGTTCAGCTTTTCTAAATAGTCCTTAACCTTTTCTTTCACCACTGAGGGCTGCTCACCTCCTCTCCAACCTGTGCTGCCCAGTGCAGTAGTCTGGGAGCTTCCCTTGCCTGTGAAGATGGAGGCAAAAAAGGCATTGAGCACTTCAACCTTTTCTGCATCCTCTGTCACAAGGTTGCCACCCCGATTCGGTAAGGGACCCACACTTTCCCTGCTCCTTCTCTTGCTACCAACAAACTTATAGAAACCCTTAGTATTACTCTCCACATCCCTTGCTAGCTGCAACTCCAGTTGTGCTTTGGTCTTCCTGACTTCATCCCTGAATGCCTGAGCAATGCTCTTATATTTTTCCCTAGTTATTTGTCCAAGTTTTGACTTCTTATAAGCTTCCTTTTTGTGATTTAGTTACTGAAAAGTTCTCTGCTAAGCCAAGCTGGTCTTCTGCCATACCTGCTCATCTTCCTGCGCATCAGGATGGTTTGTTCCTGCACTCTCAGTAAGGCCTCTTTGAATTACAGTGAACAATCCTGGACTCCTCTCCCCTTCAGACTGGATTTCCAGGGAATCCTGTCCATGAGTTCCCTGAGCAAGTTGAAGTCTTCTTTTCTGTAGTCCAAGGTATTTACGCCATCATTTCTTTCCTCAGGATCCTGAACTCTTATCATTTAATGGTCACTGGTACCCAAGTTACCACCCACTACTACATTCCCCACCAATTCATCCCTGTTTGTGAGCAGCAGGTCAAAAAGAGCATGGGCCCTTCTTGGCTGCTGCAGCACTTGTACAAGGAAGTTGTCCCCAACACTCTCCATAAACTTCCTGGATTGCCTGTGCACTGCTATATTGCCCTTCCAGCAGATGTAAGGGTGATTGAAGTCCCCCATGAGAACCAGGGCCTGTGACTGGGAAACTTCCACTAGCTTTTTGAAGAAAGTTTTATCCACCACTTCCTCCTGGTCTGGTGGTCTATAGTAGACCCCCACCACATCACCCTTGTTGCTCTCACCTCTGACCCTAACCCAGAGACTCTCAACAGGCCTATCTCCAGCTTCATACTGGAGCTTTGAGCAATCACATAGCTCTTTTACTTAAAGTGCAACTCCCCTTCCTCTTCTCCCCTGCCTGTCCTTCCTGAACAATTTCTACCCATCCATGACAGTGCTCCAGTCATGCCAGCTATCCCACCAAGTCTCTGTTATTCCAGTCACATCACAGTTCTTCCTCCTGTTTGTTTCCCAGGCTTCGTGCATTCATGTATAGCAGGGGTTGTTAACCGGAGGTATGCATATCCCTGGGGGTACTTGGACTGGTTCTAGTGGGTATGTGTGGGTGGGCAGAGTAGGGTGAGGGCAGCAGTGCTCAACTGTAGGGTGGGAAAGCTCGCACGCGGCAGCCACCACCTCCACACACCAGCCCACATGAATCAGCAGTATGGGGTAGTAGTTAGAGGGCCGAATGAGCTTTGGTATTCCCTCTGTGACATCTCAGATCCGGGCTCTACGCAAGCATCAGACTTCCCAAGACAACAGGTCGGGTCAGCAGATGGCTCCATTTGTCCCCCACAAAAGGGAGTCTGCAACCACCACCACCACCCATTGCTTCTTCTTGATCCTTCCCATCTTGGTGATTCCTGGCCTGTCCTCCTTCACCAATAGAATGTACTCCTCACTTTCTGTTGCTAGGGCTGCATATCCGTTCTCCAGACAAGCCACTACAAGTGGAGATGAAAACCGCTGCTTGCTGGCAGAAATCACAAGCCTCCAGCTTCCACTCTCTTGGGTGTCCATGTCTTTTCGTTTCTGTAGTGCTGTCTCTGGCATTTCTCCCTCCACAGTCCCAGAGGTCTCCTCCAGCATAAATTGATGAACTCCTCATGGCAAAGGATGCTTTGGAGCCTTGCCACCTCCTCCTGTAGTTCTCTTGCCTGTTCCCTGATAGACACCGCAGGGAGACACTTCTCACACCACAAGCACTCCCTGACCTGGCCGTCACTGGAAGGCTTTGCTGTATCTGAAGATACCTTCATCCATGCTGGTAAGGAATGTGATGTTGCCCCTGGATTTTTCCAAGCATACATCCCTACAGATTTAAGCCATGCCTCTAAAACCTGCAGGTTTCAATGTACATGTTTTGCTAACTTAATTACATTTCAGACAGGATTTCTAAAACCACATGAGATGAGGTCATATCCACAGCAAATGGTTAGAGAGAAGTTGCTTTTTATCAAAGCGACCAGATTCTTGAATTGTTCTCTTTCAGTCATCCTTTCAAATATCCTACATGATCTCATACATTTGTATCTCTTCTACTTAGCCTGCCTTTTTAGCATGTTTCATTTATATTTTTCTTATGTTACATGATTCAAAGGGAAGCATGGTGCAGAATAGCTGCAGATAACCTGGTGAAGCCTGATGATATGCAGTGTGCTTCTGAGGGTCATTCATGTTGAGCTGGAAGTACGATACACACTTGCAGAGATGAAATTCATCAAGATTGCCTCCCTCAAAGAGTCTGTAAGAAAAGATATATAAACATGGACATTCAGAATTAGCATGCAAATCAGCCTTACCTTTATCCTTAACTAAAAAGAGAGATGTGGTATGTTGGGGAAGGGTACAGAGCAGTGTCAATTAAGGTTTTATTAATATCAGTCCTGATGTTCAGCAGTACTGCTAATAATTGTGATATACTAATCACTTCAGAAAGGGATAGATGCTAGAGCTGTGAGAAACTTCTGCAGCTGTTTCATTTTGGAGGTGTTTTGGTCCATTTTGGCACCCAAAACACCGAATACAAAATGAAACGGAAAGCTCCGAAACATCTCCGGAAGTGGTAATGTTTTGGATGTTTTGGAATGTTTCAGAGGCGGGCTTGTGGGGAAACAGAAACTCAGAAGAGGGAGGGGAAGTGGGGGGAGGACTGCTCTGATATTGACATCTGTAGCTGGCCAGTGTCTTTGATCCATCCCTGATGTCCCTTCCAATCCCAGTGCTCTTGGGGAGGGATGACAGCCTGCTGTCATCCTGCATGCAGGTCCGGGGGCCCACGCCCCTGGGAAGAGTCCAGCACAGCCTCACAGACCTCCTTTTAAAGTTCTGGGAGGCTGGGGCCAGGCAGGGGATGGGGCCAGGTAGGGCAGCCATGGGGGCTTCTCCCATACTCCCCCCTCTGAAGCAGAGGCAGGCACAGCCAAAGGAGCCACGAGAGAAGCCCCCATGGCTGCTGTGCCTGGCCCCATCCCCTGCCTGGCTCCAGCCCCCTGGCACTTAAAAAAAAAAGCAAAAAAAAAAAAGCCTTGCACTCACTGGATGTAGCAGCAGTGATCAGGGC
>NW_017729006.1:33420879-33422676 GCF_001723915.1 Gavialis gangeticus | reverse complement strand
TACAGGATAAAGTCATTTAAAATCTTTTCCCTTGGGGAAAATTTTGAATTCCACCCCCCCCCCCCCCCACACACACACACAACACAGGTCAGTGGTGATTGCCACCCCCCGCCGCCTGGCACATGTGCAGCAGCCAAAACTGTGTCAAAACTCCAAAACAGATCCAGCCAAATAAAAACGGAATAGTGTTCCAAAACACCAAAATGAATCACTGTCCCTCCAAATCTGAAATGGAAATGAAACATGGCCGTTTCGCACAACCCTAATAGACACATTCTTGCACCAAACAGCTCACATTAAAACCCAAAACAAACCCAACAAAAGAAGCCCCCAAAACATATCCTTTGTAATATATATTGCAAGCACTTACTCTGGATTCCTTTAAGAAGAGTTTGGATGCTTATCTTGCTGGGATCCTTTGACCCTAGCTGACTTCCTGCCCTTGGGGTAGGAGGCTGGACTCAATGATCTTCCAAGATCCCTTCCAGCCTTAATGTGTATGAAATCTATGAAAGCTATATTTCCTGTAGTTAATTTTTGTTGCTAATGGTAGACAGTATTTATAAAAAAGGCCAAAATATGTTAATATATTATAGATGTTTAAAGTATTTCTTGAGATATTGTTCTTCACAGTCATATCCCTTTATGAGTGATAGGAGGCATTGGTAACTATAGTGGCTGCCTTAGATACAATCTCTATGGGCACGTCTACACATGCCGATTTAAGGCACATTAGCTAATTTTAAGTCATATTAAGGGTGTGCGTATACACATGCCTGCCCTTAATGCACCTTAAAAATGGCAATTTTAAGCTATTTGTGTCTAAATTTGATGCAATCAAATTTAGGTGAAAATAGCTAAAGCGCCTTAATGCACATGTAGATGTGCTAAGGCACATACACACATACTGTGTGTATGTTGACTGATTTGGGACTAATTTTAGTCCCAAGTTGGTTCACACACCATGTTAATATGCCTCAGTGCATGCACATGTAGATGTGCACCTGAACTGCTTTAATGAGCATTACGTTTAGGCACGCGAAAAAGCACATGTAGATGCACCCTATAGTATTCTTTCTGTACAAGGCTATAACTTAAAAGACAGCTAGCTTATGTAAGATTATAAATTAAAAACTCAGAAGAAGATCAAATGAACCACACTTAGGATATGTCTACATGTGCAATTAATTCAAAGGAGGCTTACTGAACAGTAAAAATACTATGCAGTAAGCCTACTGGGGAGCAAAGTTGCTCCAAATGGGAGCAGCCCAGAGAGGCTGCTTCCACCCTGCTCTGCCCCACTGCAGCAGCCAGGGAGATGTCCAGGCTTCCCCTGGGTGCTAGCCCAGGGGCTGGCAGGGAGCATGGGGTCAAGAGACAGGTGTCTCCTGGCCCCATACACAGTGGGAAGGGTCCTGATGTGCACGAGGTGGGAAAGTGCTGCTGCAGAGCTCTCACATTCCATGCACATGGGGACAAACTGTGCCCAGCTCTGTGCTCAACACAGCTGCAGGGGTGCCAGCTGCCCCACCAGTAGTTCCCCAGTCCTGGTGCTGCTCAGCTCCCCACTGCTGTGGGGAGCCCAGAGCCCCACAGTGCTGGGACAGGATGGGGGGAGGCAGAGAGTGACCCAGTCCCTGCACTGATTGGCTCCCAACTCTGATCACAGAGCCAGGGCTAGGAGTTGCCTGCTGCTGGGGTGGGGGAACATTGTCTCAGCTGGGCTTTGTGCTCGGAGCCCTTCCCATCATCAGGAAGCTCCTGGGGCCAGGGAGCAATCTCCCACTCTGGTTGTGG
>NW_017729006.1:33415552-33415879 GCF_001723915.1 Gavialis gangeticus | reverse complement strand
GGGGGAGGACTGCTCTGATATTGACATCTGTAGCTGGCCAGTGTCTTTGATCCATCCCTGATGTCCCTTCCAATCCCAGTGCTCTTGGGGAGGGATGACAGCCTGCTGTCATCCTGCATGCAGGTCCGGGGGCCCACGCCCCTGGGAAGAGTCCAGCACAGCCTCACAGACCTCCTTTTAAAGTTCTGGGAGGCTGGGGCCAGGCAGGGGATGGGGCCAGGTAGGGCAGCCATGGGGGCTTCTCCCATACTCCCCCCTCTGAAGCAGAGGCAGGCACAGCCAAAGGAGCCACGAGAGAAGCCCCCATGGCTGCTGTGCCTGGCCCCA
>NW_017729006.1:33411938-33415150 GCF_001723915.1 Gavialis gangeticus | reverse complement strand
TAATGAGCATTACGTTTAGGCACGCGAAAAAGCACATGTAGATGCACCCTATAGTATTCTTTCTGTACAAGGCTATAACTTAAAAGACAGCTAGCTTATGTAAGATTATAAATTAAAAACTCAGAAGAAGATCAAATGAACCACACTTAGGATATGTCTACATGTGCAATTAATTCAAAGGAGGCTTACTGAACAGTAAAAATACTATGCAGTAAGCCTACTGGGGAGCAAAGTTGCTCCAAATGGGAGCAGCCCAGAGAGGCTGCTTCCACCCTGCTCTGCCCCACTGCAGCAGCCAGGGAGATGTCCAGGCTTCCCCTGGGTGCTAGCCCAGGGGCTGGCAGGGAGCATGGGGTCAAGAGACAGGTGTCTCCTGGCCCCATACACAGTGGGAAGGGTCCTGATGTGCACGAGGTGGGAAAGTGCTGCTGCAGAGCTCTCACATTCCATGCACATGGGGACAAACTGTGCCCAGCTCTGTGCTCAACACAGCTGCAGGGGTGCCAGCTGCCCCACCAGTAGTTCCCCAGTCCTGGTGCTGCTCAGCTCCCCACTGCTGTGGGGAGCCCAGAGCCCCACAGTGCTGGGACAGGATGGGGGGAGGCAGAGAGTGACCCAGTCCCTGCACTGATTGGCTCCCAACTCTGATCACAGAGCCAGGGCTAGGAGTTGCCTGCTGCTGGGGTGGGGGAACATTGTCTCAGCTGGGCTTTGTGCTCGGAGCCCTTCCCATCATCAGGAAGCTCCTGGGGCCAGGGAGCAATCTCCCACTCTGGTTGTGGAGCCAGGGCTGGGAGATGCCTGATGCAAATGCAGGGGGGAATTGTCTGAGCCCAGGTTCCAAGTTTGGAGCCCACCCTGGCAGCACGCAGCTCCCAGGGTAGGGAATTATTCTTCTGCCCCCTGCTGCCCAGGCTGACCGGGAGCAAATTTGCTCCCAGTCAGCCGTCTACACATGGGCTACTGTGTAGTCATTACCACATGGTTAATTTGCTACCTGTATTTGCAGGTAGCAAATTAACCCTGCTGTTGACTGATTGACTGTGTAGTAAGCATCAGCACATGTAGCCGGTGACACTTTCCATGTAGTCAATTAGTCAACTGTGCAGTAAAGTGTCTTTTACAGACACACCCTTATATCATATATTCAGCACCATATTGACATTTTAAAATTAAAAAATCAGTTCACCTCTGCATTATTCTATCTATGCATTTATGCCATTTGGATGCCTGTCTCATTTACTGTACAGGAGGAATGGTGCTCACAAAAAATGTAGATTTTGCTATTTCTTTTTATCCTCTTCATTCAACATGTGGCTCCAGGTCTTATTTAATGCACACCATAGAAAACCCTGTCCTGAATACAGAATAATTAATTTTCACATAGGCTTTTTTGTGCTGCTTCTAACATAGTATCTTTGGTGGAGTTTTTCACAACCTTTAGAATAGTGTCTGAGTTTCTCAGAAAGTTCAGCATATGTATCTGTAGAACTACCAGTGAGATGAGGTGATATTGTTATGTCCCTTTTACAAATAAGGAACTAGGACACAGAGAGCTTAAGATCAAAATTGTCAGAAGTGTCTATTAATTTGTATGCCAAATTTAAGACACTTAGAGCCTGAGTTTTGAGGTTACTTAGAAATGTTTGGCAGAGTTCTAGTGTATTTCAGTTGTAGCTGTGCAAGCTCAGAACTTCTGCAAATATGGTATGTGGGCTAGGGACAGAAATTCCACACCAGCTGGTATACGTGATCAGAAACCGGTTCAAATTTGTAATGCAACAGAATTTCAGTGCATATAAACTGCTTTCAAAATGGCTGAAACTGATTTAAGAAAAACCTGGGTGGATGGAGTATAAGAGTTACCTAATTTAGTTCAAATCGCTTTATTGAACTTCTGTCCCAGATCCCCCCCAGATTCAAATTAATTCCACCCCCCCCCCAGCATCTGAGGATGCTTTGCCTCTCCCCTGCAAACTCCGGTATATGAACATGAAATTAAGACTATACCATAATATATACAGACAAGGGGGAACAAAGTAAAGTTTACAGACAACAAACATCTGGCATTTCTGACTTTGCAAACTTAAAGTTCTTCACATGCCATTCTTTACATGTAACATTAGATACAGATAGTTGTAATATTATATATAGGCAGTATGCTATAATAAACACATATGCATCCATATGCAAATATAGGTAATGAAGTTACATATTTTGAATGCACATTAACACATGCATAAAAGGTAGTTTCCAAGAAAATGAAGAGCAGGAAATATATGGCAGAAGCATACTGCTCTTAAATAGAACTTCAGAAATTCTTCAAAAGGATTTTATAAGGAGCAGGTATAGTTTTATGCTAACCATTTGGGAAAATATTGTTATGATCTTTCCTACTGGCTAGTTACTGAAACAGTCTGGTTATAAATCTAGTGATGTCTGCCTTAGTGATAGGATAACTGCATTTTGCATTCTTGTGTACAAATATTTCTAGTGCTTTGGGATTCATTATAGGTAGTATTTTGGGGTGGGGGGGGGTTGTTTAAATGTAAATACACCAATCTGGAATCAGTTCATTCTGTCTAGATTTATTTTACATCAACAAGAGTTTTACTCAAATAACTGTGTACAAAGATTTTGTATCTGGAGTAGGGAACTCACTGGGAGATTTTATCTGCTACTTTGTTTGATACATGCTCTTCTCTTTCATGTCTAGAGAAGTAAGGGAACACTGTTGCTTTCCTAGTCATGCAAATAAAGGAAGTGTTAACCAGCTAGGTTCCATCATTCCCTCTACTTCCTGCACTATGCTGGATTTCATTCCTTGACCTTGCAAAATTCAACTGGCCTTGGTTGTTAAACAAGAGAAATAGTCTAATAGAGCTACCACCACTCTATCTAGAACATTAGCAAATATGTTTGCCATAATAAATGTGACCTGGTGTTGAATTAAGCTAAACATATACTATCCTAAACATAGGATTTGTCTGACTGCTTATGTTTAAGTAATGCTTCAGGTGTCAAATGTATTGTTTTTCTGATTGTGATATATATGCTCATAGGGAAGAGGCAGGAGAACAGAAAGATGCAATGACAGAACAATGCATCCTGCTTCAATTGCCAATGAGGTAGCTCATCTAAAGTGGTATATTCTAGGTAATGCACTTTGCATAGGTAAGTGAATTCATGGAAAAGGCATAAATAACTGAAGC
>NW_017729006.1:33402044-33411927 GCF_001723915.1 Gavialis gangeticus | reverse complement strand
TTGTTGCATAGGTAAGTGAATTCATGGAAAAGGCATAAATAACTGAAGCAGTCATATTACGTTAGAATCTCTTTCCCCACTTTTCCCTTTTCTGTAAGGCTGGTCAGCCTTTTGACTGGGAGGAGGTAATGGTAATGATGTGATGTTTCCAAGACAGTTTTGGTTTATAAATTTCTCATTGCATTTTAAAAGCAAATCAGTGTGGCTTAAAGACAAATGAAACTGGAAGGGTTACTGTGTGTACCCTCCGCAATTAGTTTATGTTGTATGACTCTTACTGCCACTTTTAGCACTAGTATGCCTTATCTTCTTACCATTGCCACACCACCACTCTGATGCTTAGACACAAGGGGTACATGCAGATGTTATACTTAAACGAACTTAACTAGATTAGTCAGATCTAATTGCAAACTATACTGTTTGAGGAAGTTAGATTGGGTAAAAAATGGCTGTCTGATCTAACTTAGTTCACCCAGATGCAGACCTTACATTTAAATCTACCTAACTAGGGTTAAATTAATCTATGTGCTGATCTGTACATATGGGGCATGGACAGAAGTGACAATTTTCACCCAGTCTGGCCACAGAAAGCAGTATATAGCTGTGACCAAACACAAGTGCACGACTGCAGAGAGCTTAAAAAATGGCTAATCTGGTGAAAATCTGACCTCCCCTGCTTGTATGGTATCAAATTAACATTTTTCAAAATGTAGCATATTCTGTAACTTGTATCTGCAGAGGTCCCAGCCTTGTCCCTGTTTTCAGAAGGTGAGAGGGGAAAGGGAGCAGAGGGAATTCAGTTTGGGGGTTTTTCAGCCCCCCCAGAGGGTCAGATATTGTACCCCACCCTCCAAGGGGGGTAGGGTTCCCATTCACCCACCCCACCCTTCAGCACCAGTCGGGGAGCCCCAAGAGCAAGCTCCCTCTCCTGCCTTTCCCCCCTCCCATTCTGAAAACAGTGAGCACTGGCAGAGAGCCATAGCCATTCCTAGGGGAACATGGCTGTAGCCTCCCAGCTAGATTCCTCTCCCCCCTGGAACCAACAGTGAACTTCTGTCTGGTCTTGGGTAACGCTGTAACTCAGAACACTTTGCAGAAAATGTTCTGAGTAACAGTTGGGAGATGCACTTCTATCTGCACCCATGATATTTGGGGAGGTTAGACTGGGTAAAAAAAATGACTGGTCCAATCTTAGTTTAATTGAGAGGTGCACTGTTAGACTGGGCACAGGTTAGCCCAATCTACTGAACATCTGTAAAATTTGGGAGCACAGTTCCAGGCTGGGAAATCCCAGAAGCTTACCCCAATCCTGGGGCTACCCTTTTCCTACCACCACTTTACCCTGACTGGGCCATTTTTATCCCCCTGACCCTTCCATCCCCAGACAGACAACTCTTGCTGCCTCTGTAGACCCCTCCTCCTCATGGACTTGCCAGACTCCCCCACGGACCCTCTACTCCCCCCACCCACCACACACACACACACACACACCTGCTAGCCCTCCCCCATCCCAACTTATTTAAATCGTGTTCCTAGTATGGCTTCGGGCACCAGTGAATGTGTGCACAAGCAGGACCCAGTCTACAATCTTGTGGGAAAGGAAGCTGCATGATCATACATGGGGTCCGGGGCCTATTGAAAATGTGATCAAGTTTGGAATGCAGCCCTGGGGCTGTGAAAGCTCAGACCCTTGCACCAGCCCTGGAGCTTTGTTTTCCTACCCTCTTCCCCACTCCTCTTTCTCTTCCCCCGCCTCCCTATAGCCAGGCCAACCCTGATTGGGCTACCTCTAGCCCCTCTGAGTCCTGCGAGCCCTGGAAGAACAACCCTCCCATGCACATGCCAGCACCCCTGGATCTTGCCAACCCACCCCAGACTCACCAACATTCCCTGCCCCCTCCCTGCCATGGATCCACTAGTTCCTTTGATCCCACCTGCCCCTCCCTGCACTCTGACTTTCTTAGATCATAGTCATGGCATAAGTCCCAACACTGGCAAACATGTGCATATGCAGGGACCCAATCAATGACCACACCACTTAAACTGTGTGATAGTAGATCGGGTCCTACAAACATGTGCATGTGCCCTAGGTTACTTTCCCATCAGTGTCCACTCTCACACCTTCATTTACATTTTTGATAGTCTTGGCAAAAGCAAGCAATTTGTCTTTCACTCCTCAGTAAACATTCCATATTGTCTTTCAGAATGGGGTGATTAATATTGTGTCTACAGGACATCTTATTTAATGCAGAATAATTTGGGGGAAAAGAGGAGTGCTTTTACAGTTGATGTGCATCAATAAACACAAGTACTTTCTCTTTGGAGTTAGACTGTGATTTCATTTGGTATTTTCTACCATCAAAGAGGAATGTGCAGGAAAATCTGTAGTTAGTGTTTGTGGAATAATTTGTCTCCAGAAAAAAATACTTCTAATACTTATTTGGGAATCTTTGGTTCATGTCCTGGGTTCTGTGCTTTCCCATAATACTGATCATTAGATCTCTAGGTCCTCTCGTTGTCCATCTAAATAATCTCATTTTACATACCATCCCACAGTAGCAAGTTTCACAAGCTAATTATTCATTGTTTGAATCTTACAGTGTTGGAAGGAACTTGAAGGGCCGTTTGGCCCAACCCCCTTCATGAATGAAAAAATACTGCCATTCATCTTTTTTTTCTAATTATTTGACACTTTTTGATTTCATTGAGTGTGACCTGATTCTTATGCTGTGAGAGGGGGTGAATAAAAGTTTCCTAACTGCCTCTCTGCACTGTTCATTATTTTAAAATTTTAGGGGAAAAGCAGAAGCATTTTTGAACAGTTCTAGAAAACAGTCCCAGTCTTGTCCATCTCGTGAGTACTTTTGCCATGCCCCTAGCTATTCTTGTTGTCTCTCTGTAAATCTGTTCTAATTATGCAATTGCTTTTTAGATGGAGTAGCCAGAACTGAACTCAGTATTTTATGTAACAATGCACCATTGACTTATGTAATGGCTTCATAATACTTTCCATATTATTCTTCTTTCTAGTTCTTATGCATTCTAATATTTGCTTACTTTTTTGACTGCTGCTGCATATTGAACAGAGAAGTCCTCACTGCAATGACCACAGGGATTTTTCTGAACAGATACAGTTAATTTAGGCCCCTGTAAGGAGTGTGCAGCTTATTATGAAACTTTATTTTAAAAGCACTTTTAAAAACTACACAGAAACATGTGCAGACAACTGTGCTGGAAATTTCTGGAACACAAAGAGACATCATCTTTGCTAATGGCCTTCCCATGTAAATTGTAATATGTTTCTAATTCTTCGTTAGAATCAGGAAAAAGATATTAGCCTTATATATGATCAGTTTATGGTACTAAGCCTGAATTTCAGGGCCTTACTTTATTATGTAGCAATAAGTAATTTTCAATAGAGTTTTCCTTATGAAGAACACTTTAATATAGTAGTGCTGATCAGTTACAGTGATAAATAAATAAAGAGTAAAATACTGTACTCACACCTGAACAATAGGACTTGCATTTTGCTATCACAATACATGCAGAATTGTTGCCCATACTCACTTCTGCTCCCTTTAAGGCTGATTATGCAACTTCTAGCTGCACCTTGAGTAGCTCCTCCGCAAATACCTTGTTGTATTTAGTAGAACAAAACGTGGAACAAGGTTTGCAAAAACTGAGAGCTTTATGAGTCTGTTACAAAGCTAATTGGGATAAATGGGAAACTTCCCTGATTCTAATTGTCTTTGGATCAGGCCTCTTATGCACAAAATAAATAGCCAGGTAGGGGAGTGAAGGATGTCAGAACTGAGATCTAGTATGTGGCCACGAGGACATAATTCAGCTCTGAAATCTTCCTGTCTTCATATAAAGTTTCTTGTGTGTCTTTTGGGCATGATCTGAAACCTGCTGAATCCAGTGGGAACTTTTTAATTGATTTGTATTGGTTTGGGTCAGATCCTGTGCTCTGTTGAACTGTAATAAACAACCTATATACAATAGAAGGTGTTAATTTTAAAGTAATGTTAACTTGGAATTTTCAATCTGTAGCCTTAAATGTAAAAATCATTAACACAAATAAAATAATACAATAAGATACATTTTTTTTTTATCAGGAATCTCAAAGCAATAAAAAGAACAGTGGGCAAAAGTGCTTTAAATATATTAACATTTTTTTAATTCTGAAAGCCTTTGTTCTTGAGAAGGGAAACTGCTGTTTCACTTCCCTGAAGCTATTGATAATATGATGCAAGAACATCAGAGAAAATCTAATCCAAGATAGGTGCAGTCCCCAAGGGAACGTGCTCTTCTTTGTTTTATATTTCCATTGGAAATCTGGGAGATTTTGCATGCAAACATCTTATTTCATGGGGCTGCTTCTCAAATTGAGAGATTAAATCTAGCACAGAATAAAGGGCTTTTCAATAAAGTGGGTTGCACAGTCTTCTGTTTACAGAAAATTGATGCATCATCTGATATGTCTGAAATTGCTAACTTCTGTTTCACGAAGGCTGAAGGAATTTCAACCAGCCCATTATCTAATCAAGAAAAAATATTCCCTTAGCATCTTGTCTTAACATAGCTGGCTGGCAAACAGTGTTTGGCCTACCATATATCACGATTCATTACAGCAGCAAAATGGACTCTCATTTTCTTGGGAAACTCATATTTGCAGAACTATCCATCATCTGTAAAGAGCTTACAAATATATTGAAAGCTGTGAAGCATCTATTTTTTTTTAGTTTTCTCATATATGGTTAATTTAATATAGGTGATAATTAGGGCTGAGTGAATATTGAAATTCTTCATTGCAATGAAGACTTTTTGTACTAGCCATAGTTTGCTTCTCAATTGTCAGAACTCCAAAGGGTTCCCTCCCCCTTCTTCTTCTTCTCATGTTTTTACACCACATTTGACCATTTGGTTACACATGCTTGTGCTTGTTTATTGTCTTTTGCCATGATACAAACTCCCCACCCTGGCAGTTTTCATTATTGCTATGTCCTTCTAGCGATGCAGAAAAAGACAGTTTGTGTGAATAGTCCTCAAGAGTGCCAGGCTTCATATTTCCTATTCTTCTTTTTCTGTGGAATCCTTTGCAGTCAAGAATGATTGTCTTTTGTGATTGTCTTATCTGTGGGACCAAAGATTGCTGACAAGACCTGAGATTAACAGACTCTGCTTCAATTGGGCATGTATTTCTCTGTGGGGTGGGTGGCTCCAGATTCTTGATTCAGTCCACAACATGCTATTTCTGCGGCTCCCACTTTTCCATCTCCTGTTGTCATCATAAGGTTGTAAAGTACTGATATCCTTGCAGCAAACTCTCCTCTGTTTGGGGCAATAGTCTTCCACAAGTTGACATCAATGTTACATTTTTTCAAGATGGCCTTGAAGATATCCTTGAAGTACTTTCTCTGCCCTCCTCTTGAGCCCACACCTTGACTGAGCTGGGAGAATAAAACTTACTTTGGGAGTCTGGAGTCAGACATGCAGATGATGTGGCCAGCCCAGAAAAGTTGGTGTTGGATAATCATCTCCTGAACGCTTGTGGTGTTGGCTTGCGAGAGGATACTAATGTGGGCATGTCTGTCTTCCCACTGGATTCAAAGGATCTTCTGCAGGCAGTGTTGTACACTGTTCAGTCTCATTAGATGGTAATGTAGTACAACTGTGCTTTGGTTATGTGAAAATACTAGTTTAAAATAATTTTAGTTTGTTATGGAATAATTTTGTGTGCTTATGGTAACCAAAATGTTGCGAAGTAATTAGCTATGTACCTTCTTAAAGGTTTGAGTAATTTAATCATAGATTAAGTTCATGAATATTTTCTCTGCAGTTTGAGATTGACAGTAACACAAAGGAATCTGAGCAAGACCATTGGAGAGGACTTGTTAGCACTCAGACAGAATCACTATGTGAGTTCCTTTCACTTAAATTCAGAAATCCACCATTTGCATACATCAGCCAGGCACAATGCAGGGCTATGTAGAGATGCCCGAGGTGGCTCTGACTGAGGTAATTTAGGTACAAGAGACAATCTAGCTGTATTTCCATGGCACTCTGCCTATCATATATGTAACAAAGCCAGCTCTTCTAACTCCTAGTCCATTGCTCAACCCATTAACACACATCATTGTGTCTCTTGGGAGGAAGCGTATTTTAACTAACGAAGTAGATGTACTTAACATGAAATAAAATCTTAGATACAACAGAAATACATTAGGAAACTGGGCTCTGCTTAGCCATAATAAAGCAATTACAGATAAAGAAAAACAAGACAGGGAATCTGATTTTAATGCTAGAAGGGAAGAGTCTGCTGCAGGGGTGGTTAACTTGTGGTATTCGTGCCACTAGTGGCACAGGCGCCCTTTGTGTGTGGCAGATTGGGGCAGAGGCAGATGGCACAGTGGCAAGTACAGTAGGGAGCAGAAAGTAGAGCAGCAGATCAAGCAGGGAGCATATGGAATGGAGAAGAAAACAGAGCAACAGATCAGACAAGGAGTGGATTGGAGTGGCACTTGAGGAGGGCACAGGGTTTAATTGGTGGCATACCTGCCAAAAATGTCGGCTCCCACTGGTTTAGCATCTGTCTTCTTGGGAGAGAAATTCAGAATAGTGGACTACGAAACAGGAAAATATAGATCAAAGACCTGCAGCTATTTTTAACTTTGTTAGTTAAAATAAGCTTCCTGCAAAGACCTGCAGCTAGCTTTACTGAGCTGGAAACCTCACAGTCAGAACAAAGGTCTTCCATCTTTAATTTCTGCATCACAGAAAGACTGCTGAGTGTTGTGAGGAGAAGGAGAAATGCTGGCCAAGAGCACGGGTTTTTAGTATCCAAGACATCTGGCTTTGTTTTGTAATTCAGCGATTCTGGCAACTCCCCCTGGTTCATACAAAAATTGTTCTGATGACTGAAGGGGTAGAGGGTTGGGAATTAAAGGTGAAAATGGCAGTAGAAGACACAAATTATATGCAGCATTAATGGGTAAACTCTTGGCAGGCCAACCTGCTAGCTCCATCCCTCCGAAGCTAAAGGATGAAGGTAAAGGGGACCCCTCTGCAACACGATGGAGTTCCTGGGGTTGGGAGAAGTGCTGCTGGGAGAAGAACAAAAGCTTTGCACTGCAGATCTGCTGATGTTTCTTTGGGAAATGTTAGCACCAATGTAAATGCCTTTGAGTAGAGTAAACTGAGCTAAGTTAAACACTTAATTTAATCTGATACTTGTTTTTTGTAGTAAGGGAGGCTGGGTAAGCATCTAGGAGTTGATTACTGGTTGAATCCTTGTCACAATTGATTCCAGTTTTGGGATCATCCTGTCCCTAAAGCCAACTGAACAGCTGCCTTAAACACTGCCATCAATTACTGAGCAGAATGAGCAAGGCCAAACTGCGAAACAGCTCCAGGGTCACACTCACTCTGGTTTATTCATCTTTCTATGGGCAGCACTAGGAGAGAGTTTAGCAAATTGTTGCCAGATCCTGCAAAAATTGAAACAAGCCCCCCCGGGCTGTCAGGAAAACCCTCTCTGTACTGCTGCCACTAGGGTCCCATCCCACTGATTTTTTTTTTTAAACATTTTTTCTTCTGATTGCTCCTGCCAGGTGTGACAGAGAAAGAGAAACCATTGATGTCACACCATGGGGGCTGTAGCCATCTGGTTCGACCCAGTGAAGTAAAGGAGTGCTGAAATGTTTGGTTAGAACCTGTCATTACCAGGAAGGGAAGGTGCTCTAGTCAATTTGAGAGTTGGTGAGGCTGGAAATGGAGGATAAGATAGGAATGGAAACCTACAGCTGGGAAGCAGAAGGTAGAGACTTTATTTAATTTCATTTTATTTTAAACATGTGTATCAATCACAGCTCAAAGCACGGATGGCAGTGGGAATCTGCAGCTGGAAAGGGTAAGGCAGGAGGAGGAGATGACTTTTATTTTGGACATAAATTATGTATTAATTGTGGCTTGAAGGAGGGATCAGTGTGGGAATCTCTAGTGTGGAGAGGACAAAAAGGAAAGATGATTTCAATTTTAAGTATATTTATTAAATTGTAACTCAAAACAGGAATAGGGTGGGAACCTACAGCTGGAAGTGATAGGGAAAGGGGAAATATCACTTTTTTTTGCCTTTCTTTAAATGTATGCATTAACCATAAGCTCAAAGCAGACACCAGTGTGGGAAGCTGTAGTTTGTGTGTAGAGGGTAACACTTGAGAAGAGGTGACATTTATTTATATTTTAATAAATGTATGGTTAGTGAAAGCTGTCAAGCTAACCTTCCTAGAGACCAAAGACCCTCCATTTATCCACAGAGCTGGGTAATGTGAGATTCCCCAATAGGCTTCACCAGCATTCCTCTTTAAGGCTTCTGTTTGCTACACATTTTGGTTGAGTTTGTAACTGGTTAGGAGCACGGTTAGCGTTAAGTTTCTGACCCCACTCAACATGGCAAGCACTCACATTGTAGTAAATGCATCAGCTAACGTTGCTTTGCCCTTATTCACAAAATATTGTCCGTCTGTGATCAGCTCAGTACGCAGGCTTGCTTGGTTTGTTAGCTGGGTAGTTTTAATCTGTTAACCCGGCTTGTGTGATTGCTGTCCCTCGCCTATCATCCTCCTGGGCCCTTGGGAAGGAGGTAATCCCAAACTGTGTTCATGTGTTGCTTGTGCCATGTGTTCTCTCACTAGGCTTTCCCTTCATGCACTGATACAAGTGGCTTGTCTGTATTTTGAGGTAGTATATCAGCAGAGCCCTCTACCGGACATGGGGCATATGGTTTTTTCTGCCAGCTTCCCAGAACTACCTAACCAGACAGCAGAAACTGCTGGCAGAGGCCCCTGTCTATCAGCGCAGCTGCATCCAGACAGGGGGGTTCTTCCCAACAGAATTACATGGACAAGGGGGCTGTAATCTTTGCACATACCTAGGTGACAGCTCTGCAGGCAAATATTTGTAGTGCAGAGCAAGCCAAAGAATATGTGATAGAGCTGGCTGTATATTGAGATATGTGTGGGTTCTCTCTTTTTTTTTTATGTGGATGACTTTTCAGAAGGAATTAGATTAAAAGCACTAAGTCATGTATTTCATTTTTTTTGTTCGAAAGGTTTGATAATTTTTTTAAAGTTGCATAACACTGGAAAGAGGAATGAGAGTGTTGAGAACATGTAACAAAAGTTGTAAAGCTAATCCATATGTGTACATCTTAGAAAAATGAGGTCCTTTCCTAGCTATAATCCAAATCCATACAGATGGCCTGTATGTTTTATATTATAGTCTAGATAAGAACATTAGTCCTGCCATAGGTTGATGTATATGAGAGTCACTAAACACTATGGATTTTTTCAATGCATCATTACAAAACCACCTGTGCTAAATAACTTTCTGCTAATACACTGTGAGAACTGGTGGAGTGTTCAATAAGCCTCATAATATCTCGTTTTCTTGGTGGTTGGCTTTAGTGGTTGCACATTGTCTTAACATGTAAAATGCATTGGAACACTTGATTCACAACTTTGTTTTCCATCCGTTTCATGGTACATAACAGCTCCGTTAACCCCTGTATAGTTATATCTTTGTTAACTCTCGGCCACTGAATTTCACCCCAGGCTCAAAACTGGAGATTAATAATACTTGAAGTGTATATTTCTATGAAGTTTATACTTTTATTTGACTGTATTAAAGAAAAACTCACTTTGACTACTTTTTAGTCAACGAGGGTGATACCTATTGAAGGCCTACCCTTTATCCCACACAATTATAGATCTCATGTGTCCCCTCTCCCTCCCCCCCCTCGTATGTTCCTTTGAAACAGTGATTCTCAATCAGGGTGCCATGGAGCTTCAGGGTGCCATGAAATCCTTTTAAGGATGCTGTG
>NW_017729006.1:33392297-33397044 GCF_001723915.1 Gavialis gangeticus | reverse complement strand
CTCGTATGTTCCTTTGAAACAGTGATTCTCAATCAGGGTGCCATGGAGCTTCAGGGTGCCATGAAATCCTTTTAAGGATGCTGTGGGGTTCTGTGTAATACTAGCACTGTTAGGTGTGCAAAAACATACATGATTCAAAAGGTAAACCTAGAGATTTCAAATAGGAATCCATAGTTTTAAAAACATCCTGACCACTTGTGGTCTTTCCAAATTCTTTGTAAGAGACGAATTGCACTATTATTCTTCCATAATATATATATAAAAGAGTAAAAGCTAAGAGCTGGCATTTTCTGAGGGTTTCTTGAGTCTAAAAAGCCTGAGAATCACTGCTTTAAAAGATATTGATTATTGCTGGAAATGTTTTCCAAAGTGGTTTACTGAGAAAATGCTGTTCTTCAAGGAGCCTCTTTCTGTTACCACATACAGGATTCAAGGTACTTGGACTACAGTGATCTGGAACCTTTGGGCAAATGTGAGCATGGTCTCCCAGCACGAAATATTCAGGCTCCTGTCAATATGAGGAACATGTAAAACTACTTCTTTTCCTTCTTCACTACTGTCTGTTGTAGATGTGATGAATATTACTGCTGTGCATATATTTGACAATGGCCTACCTATGCTAATATAACTCTGACTTTTATCAGCATTTGTTATAAATAGGATGATAAAAAAGTAGGGGGCTGGGAGGGACTTTGAGAGGTCATACAGTCCAGACCCTTGCTCAAGGCAGAATCGTCACACGCTAAACCATCCCATCCAAATATCTGTCTAACCTGCCCTTGATTCTACAATTTCTTTAGACAGCTTTTTCCAATACTTGACCACTCTCATGGTCAGAAACTTCTTCCTGATCTCCAGTCTAAATTTCCTCTGCTGCAGCTTGAGGTCATTGCTTTTAGTCTGGACCCCTATGGCCGAAGAGAAAAAACAGTTTCTATCAGCTCAGTAATTGTTCTTCAGGTATTGAAGACTGTTATCAAATCTAAATAGAGCAAACAAATCACTTCCCTTTACTTGCAAGTAACACTTTTGTTAATACAATCCAGTATGCTGTTCAGTTTTGCGGGAGGAAGGGGGGGTTTGCAATAAGAGCACACTGTTGATTCATATTTAGCTTATAGTCTCCTGCAATCCCCAGGTGCATCTCAGGAGTACTGCAGTGTAGCCAGTCATTCCATATCTGTGCTAGTGTGTGCAATTAATCCATCCCAAGTGCAGGAGTTTGCACTTGTCCTTGTTGAATCTCATCTGATTGATTGCACATGATGTCTCCTGTCTATTCAGGTCATTATGCAACTTCACCCAACTTGTTGTTGACCTCAAATTTGCTAAATGTGCACATTATCCAAATATTAATGAAGATAGTAAACAATACTGGACCCAAGACAGACCCCTGGGGAAACCCACTTGATACCTCCTCCCAACTAGATATTGAATAGGGCTGTGCAAAGCTTCAATCCCTGATTCAATTTGGTGGAGATTTGGCCTCATTCAGTGGCCAAATCTCTGAATCAAATCAGAGGACCCTTTAATCTCTCCAAATCAAATCAGAATCCTTTGAATCGATTCAGAGAGATTTGGAAAGATTCAGAGATTTGGACATAGAGACAGCTTTAAATGTTTTTTCAAGGGCAACCAGTACGGTTTCATTAGGGGGAGGTCATGTCAGACCAACCTGATTGCCTTTTATGATCAGGTCACAAAAGCCTTGGATGCAGGTGTTGCCGTGGATGTAGTCTTTCTGGACTTCAGCAAGGCCTTTGACACCGTCTCCCACCCCATCCTCATTAAGAAATTGGTTGGGGTGGGAGACTACCTCTAGGTAGTAGAGGCTCATAATGCTGTGATGCTGGGGCATGTAGAGTGTCCCACAGAAGTGCGGGGGGCTCCCCAGAGCACTTGGCAACAGACCCCCCCATGCCTCCCTTGCTTGGTGACTGGTGCCTCCTGGGTCTGGAGGGGCACCCCCGGTCCCCCTGTGGCTGATTGCCGAGCTGGAAGGGGTGCGGGGGGATTCCCCTGCATGCTCCCCGGCAGACCCAGAAGTGGACCAGAAGTACTTCTGGTCCACTTCTGGGTTCACCACCAAGCACATGGGGGGCCCCTCCCACACTCCTTTGGGACGCTCCATCCACCCCAGCATTGCAGTGATCATGAGCCACACCTGGTAACTTGAGGTATGTAGAAAAAACTTTTAAAGCTGTGTCTATATCTGAATCTGTGCTTCTCTGAATCAGCATTGAATCTTCAGATTCGGATTTGGCTGAATCGAATCAGGGTCAGTGATCCGAATCAATGAATCGAATCACTGTCCCTGATTCGGGCCGAATCTGAATCCAAATCAAATAGGGCCTGCTTCGCACACCCCCAATATTGAGCCATTGATAACTACTCATTGAGTACAATTATCCAACCAGTTATATATCCACCTTACAGTATTTTCATCTAGTCTGTATTTCCCTAGCTTGTTAATGAGAATGTAATGAGAGACAGTGTCAAAAGCCTTTCTAAATTCAAAGTAGATCACATCCACAGCTCTCCCACCATCCACGGAGCCTGTCACCTTATCATAGAAGGAAATCAGGTTTGTCAGTCTTTACTTCTTCTTGGTAAATCCACAGATAACATAGACGTAGCATTTTCAAAGTTTTAGTAATGTTTAATGTTACCAGTAGTTATCCTTGAGATGGTGCTATCTTTGAAGTGTATGTTGAAGTATTAAATTGACTTTTACATTGGCCTTTGTCCAGACTAACTGTGTCCAACCTGAAGAAAGACATTAAGGGTATGTCTGCGTGACACAATGCAGTACTGAGCTGAAATAAGCCGAGCTAGCTGTGAACACACTAGCTACCACAGTGGAGCCTACACAGTTCAAGACAGTGCCATGCAGGATTGCCCAAACTAGCTCTGCACAAACTAACACTGGGACTAGAAGCTGGTTAGTGAGTGCTGTGCCCAGCTCACTAGGAGGTATTAGCAGACACAGAGCTTGCTGCCCAGTGCTGCCTTGAGTCATATAGCTCAATGGTTACTTCCTAAGTGAGAAACATATCCTTAATCTTTTCTGTTTTAGAAAAGGTTCAAGCTTCCCATGGGGGGTGAGAAATCTGTTTCAGTTTTACTCCTTGAATCTATTCAGGGGCCATGTCTACACAAGACACTGACTGTGGAGTAGCCTGTGATGTTGTGTGGCAAGAAGCATGACATGACACTACTGCACTGTAGGCATGAGCTACCGCGCAGTTGGCATCACAAAACAGCCATTGCTTGGCATGACTGTGCAGTAACTCTGGTTAGTGCACAGTCATTTAGTACTTGTTTATACACATGGGCGACTCGTGGGTCCCGAGTCTGGGGTGGAACCAGATCGCCCCAGCAGCTGATCGCTGACCGGGAGCGGGGGGGCAGCTCCCAGTGGACCATTGCCGAGCCAGTGGTGAAACTGGAAGTGCACTTCTGGTGGCACTTCCAGTTTCATGGCTGGCTCTTCCATGGAGTGCACAGCTGATCTCAGAGGGTGCACATGCACCCGTGTGCAACCCCTACACATTGCCAATGTTTATTCAAGTACTAAATGACTGCACAGTAATTACTGCGCAGTCAGCATCTTGTGTAGATGCAACCAGTGTGTCAGTGCAGTTTCCAGACCTTTTTCCTGGGATAGTCTTTGAGTACAAAATCTGACACGCTGTCTGAGGTTCTTGTCCATGGCCAGTGCAGGGCTCAGAGTGTCTTCTGTCAGCTCCTAAGCTCTCTACGTCTTTAAAAGCCAGCTTTGCTCTAGCAGGAACTCAGAAGCTTTCTAAGGCTGAGAAGCTGACAAAGATTTCCCCAGTTTTGAAACTATCAGAAGGTGTCTCTGTACTGCCAGCTGCTTTAAAAGAGCTAGAACTAGCTCAGATATGAAAAGTGGTCTAACTGTGGCAGTGCAGAGCTTAGCAGGGGCTCATCTGACATGCTAAGAAGTATTAACTAGCACTGACCTCTGTATTGCTATGACTGGATGGCTTCCAACACCCAAGCCAACTGCTTTAAAGCTATCTCTACTACACTGAAGACTACTGTATAATCACACCCAAAAGCCTAGGCCTGGCTCCTTGCTTCAAATTGCCATCTAATTATACCAGCTGAAGCCAAAACTTACTCAGATCTCCTTTACTTTTCATGGTGTGTGGGAATTCTCAAGGTTAATACATGCCTGCATTGCTCTTATCCTGTATTTTCTTTGTGCTTACTAATTAGGGAGAGGTGGCTGTTTCTCCTTAATTTAAATTTCAGACTAGGGTCCCACAGCAAGGTTGATGCTGAAAGTCTTTCCAAGGTTAAATAAAGAAAAAATCCCTCAAATCTTCAAAAGTTAATTTTATTTCAATGAATATATTTTCTAAAAATTTCTAGAAAAATTAGCAGGTTTTATTTCAAATTCAAAGCTTTATAAATGGTGCCCTGTTAAACTTTTTATAAGTTATCTATAATACTTCATGCCTTCTAAAAAGCAAAGCTGAGCAATTTTAGGTGGCTTTGAATTTACCTTGAGTTACTATTTGAACATGGTAATGAACTTGATTATGTTTTCAGGGTTGTCACTGCAAGTCTTGACCGTTTTCTTAAGTTTTACTGTATTGATACAGCATGTGTGGTATTGTTGAAAAGCCAATGCTATCCTCTATCCATATACATTACTGTTATTCCATCCTTCCAGTGGGTGGACAGGGCAGACGGCACGAATCATGCATCACGGAGA
>NW_017729006.1:33356876-33392286 GCF_001723915.1 Gavialis gangeticus | reverse complement strand
CCTTCCGACCCTAGAAACTATGAAACTATGAATACCTGTATACTATAGATTATGTTATGCTATCTGTATATATCCTTATGGCTTTGATTATGGTTTGATCAAGGGCAGATCTGCTGGATTTCGCTTGCTATTGTGACTCTAGGGCAAGAAGAAACGCCATTCCCAGACACAGGCGGAAGGGGGTAGGCCCCAAGGTACTTTCTGCCTGTAATGGAGAAATAAACTCTTCTATAGCAAAAACAACTAAGAGGAGTGGACCATTAAGTTGAATGATACCAGATAACTCAAACCAGAACTTTCTAGATAGTTCTGGTGACTTGAGGATGCCATTGAGGGGGAGCTGGTTGAGAAGAGGTGGGCAATTAGCTGTTGGGTAGAAAGGGTCAGAGAGAACCCGGTGGTCCGGGCTAGCAGAAATCTACATAAAGGCTGAGTTCTGGTGATGCTGGCAAGAGTCTCTGAAAGGTGAAGGTGTAGGAAGATGAAAGGGTAAGGGACTTTTCTTGTTTTGCTTTTCTGTCTCCAAATCTATAGCCTGTTTTACTTGTGTAATCCTTTTATCCCACATAATAAATCTTTTCTTGTTTGGCCTCTTACCCACTGCCTATGGTAAGAGTGATTTCTAGGAGTGTGATATTCCATGGAGAGGGGGACCTAAGTAATGCTTTCATAACCCAACTGGGAGGTTACCTGGTGGCTGGCACAAATTCCCTCACTGTAGCTACAGCGTCTAGTATAAAGGCAGTGCAGCTGAGGCTTGCTGGGGTAGGGAGCTATCCTAGGGCAACCTGGGTCTGTTTCTTGGGGCAAGTAGCAGTGGAGTGTGAAGGAACTTGAGGCTCTAGGGGCCTCTCGTTGTCGCGTTTGTGACCAGCATATCATTGAGGTTGGTTCACTGATGGCTGGTTCCTTCTCTACTGTATATACATTGATGGCTGGCTCCTTCTCCATTGTAGCATACTGTAGGGTGCTGAGTTATGACACGTCTGATTCCTATACTATTTTGCTTCTGAAATACAATAGAAAAAGTTAATGGTGCTGTTGGGCCTCCAAGTCTTTGATTTCCGATGTATAGAAGGTGGTTCAAACTATATGATTGGCAGAAATCAAGTAAAGTACATGTTGGGCAAACAATTAGGTTCTCTTTGGCAGGAATATATACTACCAGGAGAGCTCAGTGGCATACAGTTATCTCATTCTATGAAAATGTGAGATTTTGAAAATTTTCCTGGTATTAAATTAGGCCAAAACCTCAAAATCTCAAAGTGTTTTTGCAAATTTAAAATCCAAAACAACAGCAAAAGATTGTTTTAGGTCAATGAAGATGCTTGTTTTGATAACTTTGAAAATACTGTGGGCTTAACTTTTCTTTTACTTTCTTCAAATAATTCATATACATTTTGAAATGAAAAGCTGTTTTAACCCAACCCCCCAAAAAATTAACCTCCCCCAAAATGTCAAAGTTTGATGTTTTAACAATTTAAAAGCTTTTCTTAAATAAAAAACCCAAAACTTATTGGAATGACAAATTTGTTAAAAGGAATCCATTCTTACAGGAAGTTTCACATTTTGATTAACTGGCATTTTCAGATGAAAAGAAGTTTAATTGAAAAATTCCTAAACGGCTTTACTAATGAGTACTTTCATAAGCTGACAATTTCAAGAAGTTTAACATGATAATATAACCTATCTGTGCTGAGCTTAAGTTTTTCTTTTGGCACACTCATGTCCTTTGTTAAGCAAAGTCTACAATGCATGCTAGACCTTTCACTTGAAATGTATTTTTACCTTTGACTCTTTTCCAGCTACCAATTAAAGCTACAAAATTCCAGATCAAGATATTTTACTTAGTAATACTCCAGGGGTTCTGCATAAATACAGCTTTAACTATTCTACTCTCTGCTTCTCAGGAAAGAATGAACTCTTAACTCCCTATAGCCAAATCAGGACACTACATAGCCCATGTTGTTCTAATTTACACCTCCTTAAGACTTTCCTCAGTTCCCATTACCATCCATTCTTTTTTAGTCAGCTTGTGTATTGAGTCTTCCAGTTCCATAACTTTTTAAACTTTGAAGTCTGAGAGTCTACTTATTCCTGATATCTTCAATACCCAGACCTTGACCCTAACTATTTATACTGCTGTTAGATACTTGCCTAGGAGTTCTAATTGACTTGGGTTTTTTCCCCTCTTCTCAGTTCCAGTCTTTCACCCTTGAATTGTTCAGAAAATGCTCTCTGCCACAGTTCATTTATATTTAAATTGTAGCAACTTTTAAACATTTAAGGGAAATAAGAAACTAAAATCCAACCATTCTAAGCTTCCATGACCATAATAAATATACAATAAATAGAAGAATAAATCTTGTAAAAAATTACAAATGTCTCTAAACCAAAACAAAATTTTCAGCAGCGTTATCTCATGATGTTGAGTGCACCAAAGAGTCAGCCTTCAAAGAACTGGATTAGGAAACAAAACTAGATGCGGGGAGTAATGGAGAAGATGAAGCACTCTCAAATTTTTACGATACGACATGGCTTTCATGGTGATGTTAACAGAAAGGTGTAGTACAAATCCAGTGCAAACCCCACGTGGGACTAATGCAGTAAATCATTAGCTTCGTATTGCCAGAACCAAGTGAGCAAAACAGCATAATTGTCACTTTTATTCACAAAAAGTTGTTGGGTTTTGTGCAAACAAAACACACAGTGTTTGCTTCGGTAACAGGCAACAGAGGAAAGAAGATCTAGGGATTCCTTCAGAGCATTCAAAATATCCATAAATAAAAAAGACTGGCACTTTCAGAAAGGCAAGTAGAGGAATCCAGAGCAAAAAAAGCATAAATGTTAATTATCTTGCCAGAGAACCTTTCTACAAGGCTAATAGTTCAGTAACCTCCTTTGATGTATGCCTTGAATATATCACAGCTTTCGTATGCCTCCAGCACCTCCCTTAATGCACATAACTGCAGCCAAAATTAATTAGTAAGCAGGAGCGTGAAAGAACAAATGATCCTGTATGATGCAAATCAGTTTGTTCTTACTGGTGGTATAGTGCTGCCAATAACTTAAGCGGAGTACATATGTATAGGTTAGTTCTTAATAGCCAGTAGTCCATGGTCTTTGCTATTTAACATGTTTCCATCCTAAACTGTGATTCACAGAAAAAGATATCTATCTATCTATCTATCTATCTATCCTGTCCTGGCATAGCTGTTGTTGAACTTCGGTGTTTTAAATAAAGGAATAGTGTTTTAAATGTTTAAGTGTTTTAAATGAATAAACAGAAGCTAAGCTATGCTTTTCTCAAATGGCCATCACTCTTGCAGGTGCTAAACATTACCTTAAGACCAGGGCTCAAAATATGGGGGAACTCAGAGGGGCTGATTCCCCCCCCTGCATAAGAAACAAGTGTCTCTGGACCGCCTCACACCTTTCTAAGCAGCTCAGGCGGTGGCAGTAACTGGCGGTGGCTGCCACCACCACAGACCCCCCACTAAGAGTCAGAGTGTAATTTGAACCCTGCTTAAGACCTAATTTTCATGGCCAGTAACTCCTAATGAAAGATATTATTCAGAGGTTAGAGTCATTGTATTTTTATTGGAGTAACCAGTCTGTACTATTACAGTCTTACCATGTGCTGCTATTGTCTCTGATATTTTTGGTATGAATGGTATACAGCACTCCTAATTACTGATTCTGTACAAAGTATTAACAGAACTCTTCAAGTAACCTTAAGAGTTATCCAAACAATGTGGAGCTAAATCACTGTCATCTACTCACAGTTCAGAGGGAATCCTAATGGCACGTGCAGTATTTTCCTATGCTGTGCATCTTAACAAATTATGTGTGACAAGTTAAGCTATAAGGGGAAGATCTAGAAACAAAAAAAGGACTAAATTGTAAGTCCAAAAAGGCCTGCTCAGCATCTGCTGAAACCTAGAGTTGCCTACATTTATTAGGCAACTCATTTTTTTACCTCAAAAGTCCCTAAGTGCCTGCAGTCCTACCTTCTGCATTTGTCCAGAACTTCCTGGATCTAAGTGGCTTGGCACCTAACTGTTATGTAAGCCCTGTTGAGATCCAGAAACTCAGTGAAGCAACAGTTAAAACCTACAACGATCCAGATCCAATAGGTTTTCGCAGAGTGTGTGTAATACATGCCAACAGACTTGAGTTCAGAAGAAAACACAGCAGCCATGACCACTTTCTGTAAAAAATGCAGCTGAAAAAGGAGGATCATCCTGCCTTTTATATAATGGCTGATGTTATAAAGGCTTCTGGGAAGCTGTGAAGGAAAGAATGTAACATTCATGGGGCCAGTTGAAGAAGACCAAGTAAGAAAGAAGCCTGACTCAGTAGCCCAGTGTTTAGGGCATTTGGCCGGAAGGTGGAGTCTTGCATTCTGATTTCTGCTCCAAAGACTTTTTAGGCATTCTGCCTTAAGTAATCGTGATATAAAAATCATAGAGTGGTCACTAGAATCCAGATCTGCATGGTATTTCAGACTTTACCAAAGCTGCAATATATACCGATAATTCCAGTTCTCCTGGTTCATGAGTACAAACAATGGAAACAGATTCCAATTTTTAATGGAAGTATCAAAAACAGCAACAAGTTTAAAAGCAGATACAGTATAATACTTTCAGTGACATCAGGAAATAACGTCTTGGGTTTTCCTACATAACTCTCTAAGTGGCCGTCCCTAATCAAAAGATGATTTTCTCTGTCAGCCCTGTAAACACCAGCTGGGATCCAAAAATTAAGCAAAGTTCCTTCTGCCTATACCATCCTCACCAGTACGCAGTACTCTGTTAATGGAACTTTGCTGACAATGCCAACGCTGGTATGCAAGACAGAATGGATTCCTCCTTCCTTTTTCCTAATCTTCTAACAGGAATTAAAACTTGGTTTCATTAGTAAAGTAAATACGATTTCAAGAGAGAGATATATAACAGGGAGAAGATCTATTGCCTAAGGCGGGTAACATTTTTACGTAGTCCTGCCCTTATTTTATCCTTGTTCTTATCTTCAAAACTTAGCTGCATGCTACCAAAGTCATCTAAGATACGGACATGTGAACCAGTTACTATACGGTAAGGTAGGATGTATAGCACATCAGCTATTCTAGTGGGCAAAAACTTACACAAAGTAGCTTTGAAAGCATTGAAAGTAGAATTAGTTGTCTCATGTTAACAGTAAGATGAAAATGTTCACACAGGTATTTACCACAAGAGTATCTGAAGCACTGAACATTCATGTGGTGGCTTCTTTGCATGTCCATAACCTTAGTAACATATTGCAGTGTCAGCCCTCAAATTCATGCCACCAGCATTTCCAGACTTTAAGGTCCACCTCTGAGCATCTTTAAGTATCACTCTTTCTTCTCCCATGCTTTTTTTATGCATGGTGGAATCCTCACATTAAGGCTCACCTCTGCCATGATACCTACAAAACAGTCTGATAATAATAGGTAGAGAGGTGAGTAATTGTGGCTATTCCACTTCTCTTTCTTTCCTTTTCCTATACCTTTCTTCCCTGCAACCACAATTAAAACTCAAAGCAAATTGTAAACCTACAGTGCATGTAACTAACAGAGCCATGCCAATTCCTCATCAGACTTATTTCTTGGTATGATGCATCTACATCTACTGTATATATTTGTATATACATAAGCCTCACACAGACCATATGGTTGCTGTGGACCACATTTGCATTTCAAAAGTAGATTCACCACCACAAAGATAAGAAAGCTTCAGGAGAGGAATGAAATACCCCTGACCTGAAGATTCTGAGGATAAAGAACTCAGTTTTCCAATTTAAAACAGACTAAGGAAAAAACCATTTGAATGTAAAACTATCACTGAAGCAATGAAACTGAATCCCTGGGCTAAACTCACAGCTTTAATTCAATGGGGTTACACTGGGGTGAGTTTTGCCTATTATTTATTAATTGTTTCCAAATGTACCTCTGTCCAATTCATTATCTTATATACGTACATGGACTCCTCCAATGGTGTCAGTGTCCAAGGTACTACTCGCCATACACATATCGATGAAACCTCAGCTCTCAATCTCTGTGCAGCCTAGGCAAGAAAGAAAATGTAAAAGCTGACCCAGTGAGAATATCTAAACTCTAATGTTCTGGCTTGGGATAGTGTTGCAATCACATTGTTCATGCTGTGATTGTCATGGAGCAGCCACAAGACACAGCAGGATTACCTCCGTCTTACTGTCTGAACATTCTTTCCAGCCTGATTTGGCGCTATATCGTTCAGGGCTAGAGCCATAAATTAGTCTTGTGTTGGGTTAAAGGTTTAAAAGGTCTGTTCACCTTTGTTGCCATTGCTGAGCTCAAGTCTCCATTTCCAAACCTCATTTCCTGTCTCTGTTTAAATTTTTTGGGCTCAGCAATACAACGTGCATTGTCACGATGACATAATAAAAACAGATGTTTAAATGAAACTGGTTGAGGGTAAATCTTGTCCTTAAGGCTAATGAAAATTTCAGGCCCACCTAGATTCTGGGCCCACTTGAGTCTGGGGTGTCCTGGTCAGGATACATGCAAGGTGGGATAAGATGGATGGTACGTAAAAATAACCACTTGGGTACAAGGTCTCAAAGCAGAGCGTGAAGGGGTTTTGTTTTGTTTTGTTTGGGGGGCGGTGATTTAATTTTTTGAGGGTGGGAAAGGAGAGGGTTAGTGTTAGAAGGGTTAAAGTGGTTGAGGTTCCAGTCACCAAGTAGAACCCAGTCATATGAGGTGGTTTGAGTTGGACAGGCTGAGCTGAAGCTTAAATCTATCAGAGTTGAACTTTGTTTAGCCTTTTGAATGTGAGGAACCCTTTATACTCTGTATTTTATTGTCTATTATTTATGGATATATCAGTTCATGCAAGGGATAATTTGATGTGGTTATCTGTGAAACCAAGGGGCTAGACTTGATGACTTGGGGAGGGGGGGTCTTTTCCAGTCTTATGTTCCTGTGTCTGTAAAGCTTATTCCTATGCAGTTTGGTCTGAATGTGAGTCAGGCCCCTATCTATTTCTTGTAAAATAGGGTATCAGGAGCCCCATTATTTGGCCCCTGGTGCTGCCTCTGGATTTGAGTTGCTCCACATGCCAACATAAACTGGATCAGCAGCTCCAGGCCATTCTAGCTGCTTTGGGATTCAAACCACATGTAATGCCTGTTGTGACAGCTCTGGGATCCGTGCTGCATGCCCTGGCCAGTCCAGGATGCTCATTGCACAGGGTACCTGCTCCAGCGAGTCCCAGAATGCTTTGCCTGCTCTGGGACCCTGCTACACATGGTGCTTGGCTTGGCTGAACTGCACTACACATGATACCCATTATGGTCTCTCCAGTATCCATGCCACATGCAGCTCCCATTCCACTTGCTCCAGGATCCACGCCACATGTGGGAATCGCTCCCCATGATGCAGGACCTGTGCTGCACTCAGCATCTGCAGGCACCACATGCAACACAGGTCCCAGATCTGGAGTGGATGCCACATTCAATGCAGATCCTAGAGCACCCAGAATGGATGCCAAGTGTGGTGGATCTGGCGTGGGAGGGTGGGGGGTCCAGGGGCCCAGTCCAGCCTGTGGACCAGCCCCCTGCTGCTTATCTTGCCCATGGGATCATATGAGTTTGACACCACTATTATAAAACAGGAGAAAAATACCCCTTTTCTTTATTCATGATTGGATCCAGGGTGTTAGCTATTTAAGAAGTAATATTCTACAGTTCCCACCAATGCCAGATAGGGTTCAACAACCTCAGCCAACCTTATTTAATTTTTTGCATGACAAAATGACATTAGATGTCTTGTTGTACATATGCCTTCAACATTTTACACAAATAGAACAGATGACGTCTGTTGCTAGTTTACTGATGTGATTCCTTTTATTACCTTTGGTGCCTTAGTAACAACCAAGAACTTCTCTATACAGCCAAGTAACTTCACTTATACCTCTAGCCTGAGAGTCTACAACCATGGCTTGAAGCATTTTGGACAAAAGAAATCCTTTTGCTACTCATTAGTTTACAGAAATGCTGCCTATTCCTCCCTCTGCACTCATAAGGCCAGGTGGCTGTGTTACACAAAGGTTTGCTTAACTAAAGTTTGTAAGTTAAAATGAGATTGCCATCTACAATTCAGAAAAATTACACAGAAACATCTGCTACAGGATCCAGATAAATCTGGTTTGCTGTCCTACAGAGCCCCCAAATCTTCCTGTTGTGCTGCACCAGGCTCTCACTTGGTTCAGTATTGTTATGCCAAAGCCAGAATAGATATGCACTATTGCTGGTAAGTTTTCAGATCACAAAAAGGTAAGTGAACAAGGTATCACTCTGAGCCTTTAGAATGCACCTTCTGTTTATTCTTAATTTCATTCTTAAGAAGAGCAATATTCTTTTAAAGTACTTGACTAAACAGGCAAAGACATGGCTATAATACAACGCTCAAAAAGCTTCAGTTGTGCAAAAATACCTCATTTGGTGTCAAATTATGCCTTTTCTGTAGTTTCCCAAATGCCTGCAATAATTTTTATTTGTGTAATATACAGTTGGCCAAATTTCAGTGCTAATAGAATTGAGGCAGTACATGTGGGTCTGGAGATAGTGCTTTGGCGATCAGGTGAGTAGCTTAGATAGCTTTGTTATTCAGGGAGTAAGGACACCATTTGCAAGACAGATTAGGAATTTCAGTACCCAATTTCCTTGTTCTCTTAAAACAGAAGCCCAGGTTGGGATAGTTCTTTGGAATCGATATTACCATGTCTAGATGCCATGCAAAACTCTATCTTTTCCTTACCACAGTGGCTTCACTGCTTTTAGGTTACTTTAATTTACCTGCCTGGACTTCCTTTGAACTTAATCTGGGAATTACATCAATTACAGAATACAGTTAACTGTTTATCCCTTGGCATTTGGACAAAGGAATCAGTTGTGTATTTTCTCTGATGTTTGTACCAGCTACCGATATACTACATGTGAAGATCATATTGATGATATGAAAACCCTATAGCAGTTGTTTTTACTGGGGTACCTATATCCACAGGGGTACATGGCACTTTGCCAAGGGACCCTTGCACAAAGTTTAATAATGGTGGTGGAGCGTTTGATTAGTCAGTGTGTGGTGAGTAATGGAATTACCATGCACTGATGTTGGTTTTGATCATCTTCCTAAGGAATGAACATGCAGAGATAGGTCAGGTATAAAGGGTACAAGCAGCAATATTTTGCAGGTAAAGGGATACATGGCCAAAATAATTAGAAAACTTCTGCCCTCTAGTAATGTGGGAATGAGAGTGTAGTGCCAACCATCTGTCCTCCTCTGTGGGTGCATCTACACATGTGCTTTACTGCATAGTAGACTAATTTACTGCACAGTAAAACATCACCATCTACACATGCACTGCAGTTAGGGTGTAGTACCTTAGTTTACTTTGGTGTAGGATAGTCCCATCAGACACAGGTACTATCTGACAGTGGAGTACATTACTGCACTTAAACGCACACGTAGACTATGATGTTGGGATTAGTTTACTCTGGCACAAATTGTGCTGGAGTTATTCAGTCACAATTATTGCACGTGTAGATGCTCCCTGTGTGTGGCCAGTTGATTGCTTTATAACTAAGATCTGTTGTCTCTCCTCTATGCCCAGAGTTTCCTTCTGAACTGGACTAGCAGCATGGATACCTTGTTTTTGGAACTTATTCTTTGAATGAGTTGATCAGAAACCCCCCTTAGCTTTATCCAGATCCCACTCCCAAGCCTGTCCATTTGCCTGGGTTCACCCTTAGGTATTTCTCTAGCTTTCTATTTCTTTTCTCTCTCTCCATTTGTGGTAAGCAAACTGGCTATTTTTAGTTTAGCCATTTGGCCCGGGTTAATTTAATGAGTGGTGTAAATACCTTGCGATGGGTGCTACACAAAAGAATGAATGCTACTGAAAAGCATATGCTAACAACAATAATAGTGTCACCAGTATCTGTCAGTATAAAAACTCAACAAGGGAAAGTGTAGTAGTGTCCAATCCATACTGATTCCAGATGTTCTACTAAAAGGTGTTATTTATGAGAGGATATTATTGGGAACAGTCCTAGCCTAATACTTAAGGATTAAACTAACTATATGTTACGCACATGCACATGTATTCCCCCCAGCAATGTGAGAAGTATTTATGCTGGGAAAGGAAGTAGTGAAAAAAAGTCAATCAGTGGTAGTAGTCTAAAAGTAAATGTGTTAAAGTTGAAATCCTTAGATTCTTAGCTTGATACACCAAAAATCACAAAAGTAATCTCTTGTTGCAATTAAAATAGTGGTGAAAAGTTCTCAAACCACAGGTTCAGTTTAATGCAGGTAATGAATTCAAAGAATAGGATGCATCTCTGAAAGCTTCTGTCCAGACTGCAAAACTAGAGTGAATATCTAAGAATTAGTAGGCTTTCTTACAAATTTTCTTACAAATCAAAGAAAGGAACAAGAAACATCTAAGGGAAGAGAAAAAATGGGAAGAAGAGGAACTTTTTAAAACTACAAATAAGCCTGGTTAAAGTACATGTATTAAAAGATACACCAAGTGATACTTGTTCAATCATTCAAACTAAACAAAGACTTTAAATATTAAATTTAGAAACTGATGGACAGTTGGTTTCCATGAATCCACATATGTTAGAAAAATGTTCATTCTCATGGCAACTAAATATTGCATCACCTTCTTTAACAGGGAAACAATTTAACCTTCAGATATGTCAGTTAACTACTGATGGGTTGATTTCCTGTTAGTATACCATTAGAATGTCAAATGGCTCTGGAAAGTTTCAAGGCTGTTGTCTGGGCTTCTCACACTTCAGGGCTATTTCTTTCAGACGTTGTAACTCTGCTTGATTCCTGATCATTAAATATCAGCTGAAGTCCATGAGCGCAGGAGAATTCAGACTTCAAACCAGAAAATTGCAGAAAGTGAATTGCTGCCTAATTATGATCTTAGAGTCAATAAAGTCACCTGATGGCAGATTTAGAGGAACTCATTAGGAAATGGAATTCCGTTGCAGAGAAAAGCTGCTGTGATGCTGGAACCAGGCCGTTTCATTAAGGTTTCAAATAGGATACAAGTGAGAGGGAGCCTCCAGGGCATGGCAGTTTAAAAGCACAGCAGTAAGGAATCGATATATGTGTACAGCAATTGGAGGAATAAGTCATAGGATGTGGAATTGTAGGAGAACTTAATTCAGAAGACACTTATGCTGACTTGAGTGACGTTTTATAATCTTAACTTGTAGGGCACATTGCAATATCAAATGAGGACATAGTGCCCAAGCCCTTTTATTTCATAGTGTCAATTGTAGTATATGTATTTTGCCTTCTCCCAATTTAAAGATCCCTTCTGAAAGGCTTAGTTAATGTCAAGTCAGAAATAAAGAAGTCTCACATGGCCATGGTTCCGGCATGTTTTCCTTCCCTTCCATTCATTTCTCCAGTTCTTGCTACTGAACGTGAGTTTCTACCCCGGTTGTCTGGGTAGGGTTCTCCTGCCTTTCATAGCCATTCCCAGCTCTTAGGTGGTGAAGCTACACTGGTTCTGCTGCCTTTTAAGAAGTATATACCCCTCAGACTCATTGAATGGGTTCCTATCCATAGAGAAGAAAAAGAGCATGTAGAGAGAGGTGGAATATTGCCTGCAATTGTATGTGGAATCAAGAGAAAATAGTGAAATATAGCCCTATGGACCTCTACTTAGTAAACTCAAGTGTGGTCAAATTCTGTTTAAATGCCCCAAATTGCTTCAGCGTGGACACTACAGTTTTGGGGATAGGGATCTTCATAAGAGTGAAACTGTTACCTTGTGGGGAAATAGCTTCATTACAAGAAGGTTCAATGTCATTTTTTTAGAACCTTGGATACAATTTTCAATTTTTTAATCTCAGTTTCCAGTGAAGAAATGACCGTGGTATTTTGTGCCTCCCCTCCCCCAGGAATATGCAATCAGTAAGTACTGTTCACATTTTTGTTCAGATGAGAGACACTGTATTTTTTTCATTCTAGTACATCTGTCTTTAAAAAGCTTATTGCAGATTTTGTTCAGTAGCACTGGAAATACTAACAGAAATACCAATATAGTACAACACTTAATCAAATTGTTTCTGCTTGTGACTCACGTACTCTGAAGCAGTGGAGGTAGCATAGGCAATTATTGTATTGTTTGCTGTTTTTTGAATATTTAGGTCTCAATTTCACCCTTGTCTAGAAAAGTGAACATCTGGGGAAAGATGCATATATCTTTTTACTTGCCACCCAATTTAAAATGTCTACTGATCTGTTTGCTGTAGCTGACCTGGCTCTGAGCAGGGTTTCCAAAGCCATGTTCCTGGAAAATACTGTCTGTGTTTAACTTATACCTATGAATATGTAAAGGTCTTTGCTTATGTATTATTTATCTACCATGTGCCTGTGCCTGGCTGTTCAAACTCAAACAGGAAGACTAGTCTTCTTCGTTAATCTGAGTGAATATTGCTTAATGTTCTCTGCAAGCATTCATTCAAATTGCTAAATGGAATCACTTCAGGTATGTTTCACAATTTATGTGCTTATTTTTGGAAGATATGCTAGTAAACAAGTTTACTGTTATTATTTAGTGTTTATTATTTATGTTACTGTAGTGCCTCCAAGTGCTGGTTATGGATCCATAGCTGACTTGGCTCTGAGCAGCGTTTCCAAAGCCATGTTCCTGGAAAACACTGTCTGTGTTTAACTTATACCTATAAATTATGTAAAGGTTTTTACTTATTTATCTACCATGTGCCTGTGTCTGGCTGTTCAAACTCATGGTGGTAGGTGCTGTACAAAGCCAGAACGAAAAGAAAGTCCCTGCCCCAGAAGTTTGCAATCTAAGTATAAAGCAAGGCACTACAAATGGCTACAGACAAACAAGGGATCAAAAAGACAATGGGCATGTCTACACAGTCATTTACTCCAGCTTAAATTTACTGCACAGTAAATTACTGCATAGTAAGTGGGAATAGGCCTGCGTCTACCCGTGCAGGTGTTAAAGCACATTAACACTGTCCAAAGTCAGTCCACACATGCGGTGTTACTTCGCAGTAAGATGTCTACACATGTGTTACTCAGCAGTAACTAATCGGGCATAAATTTAATACCTGCATGATGCAGGTATCAAATTTACGCTCAAGTCAGTGTAAGTCACCATATTTGCTGTGCAGTACAGGTGCGCATGTGTAGATGTACTCCCATACTGTGCAGTAATTTTGGTTAGTGCACAGTAAATGCACACATGTAGAGGCGCCCAATATGGATCAGCATGATATGCAGTGAACTCAAATCAACAGTGGCCTAAGCATTGTTAGGGATTCTTGAGCATTGCAACAAAGAAGAGTTAGGAGGAGGGCTTTGAATGGGAATAATGAGGTAAATTGGCAGATGTTTACGTAGAAGTCCCCCCAAGCATGAATGGCAACTTGAGGGTGCTTATTTGAAAAGACAATAGGCTGACAGTGGAGGTTGGCATCAGGAGCTGATTAAAGATGGCATTTTGATAGTGAATGAAAGCTGAGAAGGTAGGTATAAACCCTGAAGGGCTCTGAAAGTGAAAGCAACCATCTTGTGTTTAGTAAGGTAGACAAATGGAGGGAATTAAAGAGGGATGGCATAGTCGAAGCAATGGAGTAGGGAAATAATCTTTGCAGCAGACTTCTGAATTGATTTGACCTGGGTAAAAAACTGCATTTAAGACAAGAGAGAAGGATGTGGCAATAACTGGGGTACAAGATGATTAGAGCCTAGAGGAGTTTTAGCTGTGTAGAGGGATGCTAAGGGCTATATCTGAAAAATATCTGTGGTATTTTGCATCTGCAGCATAGGCAAAACCTGGATGTGAGGTATAAGAGAGAAGGCTAATGTGCTGATGATGCCCAGGTTAGCAGCAGGAGTGGAGGGAGGATGATGGGGTTTTCCACAGTGATCAAGAAGAGAGGTAAAGGGAATAGCTTGGGACAGGCGGAATACAAGTTTTCTGCTATCCACATTTTTAGCCACATCATTTAGCTATGGAGGTCAAGTTTTCAAGATGATGATGATCAGTGATGTTGAAGGTGGCTGACAGGTTAAAAGAGAATGAGGATGAAGCACTTGTTCTGACCCTCAGCTAGGAAGAGGTCACTGGAGCCTTTGATGAGAGGGGTTCAAGTGAGGTGCAAGTGGCAGAAGGAAGATAATAGGTCTTATATTGAACTGGGGGGAGAGGAATCCCAGAAAATGATTATAGACAATGCCTTCAATAAGCTTTGAGATGAAAGGGAACAGAGACATGGGGCAGTAGTTGGAGAAACAAGTGGAACCACAGGTGGTGTTTTTTTTAGATGGAGGAGACTAATGCATTGTAAGGAGAAAAGCCAAAGGGAAGTGATACATTAAAGAGAAAAGTGAGGGAGGGAATGAAAGTAAGTGTGAAGGAAATCTAGCAGTAAGATGGAATGGGGTCACTGGGGCAAGTGGAAGATCAAATAGCAAGAATGTTAAATAAAACAGCTATTTTAAATGACTTTGCAACTTATTTGTGAAAAGTGAATTTGGCATTAATAGAAGGAAGTTGTACTAGGAGCTTGATTCTAAGATCTGAGTGGAAATCTGTTTCCAATCAGGAAACAGAAGCATACCACATGACCTGTATCCAATCAAAGTTAGTCAAATTTTGAATGTCAGCTACTTGCAACAAAACACTTGTGAAACAGCTGCAAACCAAGAATGTTTTGGTGAATCAATTCTACAATTTTAATCCTCAGAATTCGAAGTCTAGTGTAGAACAAACCCAAGTCTTGAAGGTCTGTGGTTTTGATTTCACTCGTTCTAAAGACAGGAACCACATGGAATATTCAGAACCATCATCGGGTTTGAATGCCAACAAACCATGTTTGCATATAGGTTTTTATTCCTGACTGTTCAAATGACTTGCTATGTATAACCTGGCAATGACATGTTCATGATCATTCTGTTTCACAATGTTTTGGACTTGTGAATCCAGCATTTTATGATCTGCCTCTCTCTTAACTGAAAGGTCCATTCAACCGGCTTTAGTTTTCAGATGGATGGAAATTTTCTGAATAACAAAAATGTTATTCAAAAACATATCAGTTTTACCCACTTCTGATGAAACATAAAGGGAGTTTTGACAGAGCTCTGCCTGGTTTCCTGCCATGTCAGGAAGTATAGGTTGGATGAATGGACTGTAAGGTGAATAGAAAACTGTCTGGATCCTCAGGCTCAAAGGGTAGTAACCAATGTCCTGATGTCTAGGGGGCAGCTGGTATCAAGTGAAGTCCCCAGGGGTCAGTCCTGGGGCTGGTTTTGTTCAATATCTTCATCGGCAATCTGGAAGATGGGATGACATGAATCCTCAGCAAGTTTATGGATGACACCAAGCTGGTGATAGAAAATAGGGCTAAGATTCAGAGAGACCTAAACAAATTGGAGGATTGGACCAAAAGAAATCCCATGACATTCTGTAAGGACAAGTGTAAAGTCCTGCACTTGTGACAGAACAATTCCATGCACCAGTACAGGCTTGGGACTGACTGATTAAGTAGCAGCTCTGCAGAAAAAGACATAGGGGTTACAGTGGACAAGAAGGTGACTATAAGCCAGTGTGCCCTTTTTGCGAAGAAAGCTAACAGTATACTGGGCTGCATTAGTAGGAGTGTTACCAGAAGATTGAGGGAAGTGGTTATTTCCATCTATTTGGCACTGGTGAGGCCACATCTGGAGTACCATGTCCAGTTTTGAGCCCTCCACTACACAAAGGATGTGGACAAATTTGAGAGAGTCCAGCAGAAGGTAGCAAAAATGGTTAGATGGGCTGGAGAGCATGACTTCTAAGAAGAGGCTGAGGGAACTGGGCTTATTTAGTCTGGAGAAGACTGAGAGGGGATTTAATAGCAGCCTTCAACTACCTGAAGCAGGGTTTGAAAGAGAATGGAGTCAAACTGTTTTCAGTGGTGACAGAACAAAGAGTAATGGTCTCAAGTTGCAGCAAGGGACGTTCAGGTTAGATATTAGGAAAAACTCTCACAAGGAGGGTAGTAAAGCACTGGAACAGGTTATCCAGGGTGTGTCTACACTAGATGCTACTGCACAGTGGTTACTACGCATTTATTTAGTACTTGTATAATCAAGTGTGCAGTAACCAGAGTTACTGTGCAGTAGTGCCAGCAAACACCTTTTAAGTGTCACTACTGCACAGTAGCCTAATAATACTGCACTGTAGCATATTAGCACTGTTGGTGCTGTGACACACTACTGCGCAGTATTATTCAGCTTCTTTGCAGTTAACAGCTCATGTAGATGTGCCACCAGAGAGGTAGTAGAATATCTATCCTTGGAGGTTTTTGAGACCCGGGTAGACAAAGCCTTGGTTGGGATGATCTAGTTGGGGATGGTCCTGCTTTGAGCCAGGGGTTGGATTAGATGACCTTGTGAGATCCAGTCCTCATTTCCCATGATTGTATGATTCACCCAAATGGCTCCTAGAGAGCCAAACTTCCAGGGTCCTTGTCTTTTAGCAGCCATGCCACACAGACTGCCTGAAGGTTTGAGAGTTCTAGGACTCACTACCCTAGAGCTGGGAGCAGGGGGGAGCTCTAGGACTCTTAACTCACCCATACTTCCTGGTGCTCCTAGGACCATCTGTTTTTCCATCAGTCTACTCAAGCTGCCAAGCTCAGATTCTCAAAGAAAAATGCTTTAGTTATTTCTAATAGGCTAATTTTTATTTTTCTTTCCACAGAGGATATATACTGCTATTCAATTTAGTTTTATTACTTTCCCCCCATAATTTTGGTATTTCAAACAGAACAGAAATTCTAGTTTAAGGAACAAAAAATTGTATGTGGGATCTGCTGTGAGTAGGTTCACCCTATTTTTCAAAGAAGTAACAGATTTAAACAGAATAAGTTGAAGGGACAACCCCCAGTACTGTTGTAGTCAATCTATAAAATACTACAAAGTATAAAATTACAGTGTTGATTCTGATTTCATGAAACACTTAGCAAAGTATACCCTGCATTGTACAAAAGGTACAAAATAAGGAATAGTTGGCCACATAGATTTCATAGACATTAGGGGCTAGAAGGGACCTCACAAAATCATTGAGTCCAGCCCCCCTGCCATAGGCAGGAAATCTGCTGGGGTCAAATGATCCCAGAAAGATAAACACCCAGATGCCTTTTGAATGAGTCCAGAGTAGGTACTTGCACCACCTCTGGGGGGAGTCTGTTCCAGACCCTGGACACAGACTGTAAAGAAGTTTTTTCTTACATCCAGTCTAAATCAGCCTTCCAGGAGTTTGTAGCTGTTAGACCTACTTATCCCTTAGGGAGCTCTGGTGAACAATTGTTCTTCCAGGTCCTGATGCACCCCGCCCCTTATATACTTGTAGGCTGCCACCAAATCCCCCCTGAGCCTTCTTTTCTCCAGGCTGAAGAGTCCCAAGTCCCTCAGCCTCTGCTCATAAGGCTTGCCCTCTTGGCCTTTGATCATATGGGTGGCTCTCCTTTGGATTCTCTCAAGCTTATCCCTGTCTATCCTGAAATGGTATGCCCAAAACCGGATGCAGTATTCCAGCTGTGGCCTCACTAAGGCTGAGTAAAGTGGGAGGATGATGTCCCTGGTTTTCCTTGAGATACATTGGTGGATGCATGCCAGAGTTTGGTTTGCTTTGCTGGCCACAGCATTGCATTGGTGGCTCATGTTCTTGTAGTCAGTCAAGACACCCAAGTCTCTTTCGGTCATGGTGAGCGAGCCTATAAGTATGCCACTGGTTCTTCCTCTCAAGGTGGAGCACCCTGTACTTCTCTATATTGAATGCCATCAAGTTTTGGTCCACCCACCTTGTGAGCCTGTCTGATCAGTCTGTATCCCCATCCTTTCTTCCAGTATGACTGCCTTCCCCCATAGTTTAGTATTGTCCGCAAACTTTGCCAGTCCACATCTGACACCCGAATCCAGATCATTAATGAAGATGTTGAAGAGTACTGGCCTGAGTACTGAGCCCTGATGGATACCACTGGTCACCTTGTGCCATGTTGATTCGCTCCCATCAACTAGTACTCTTTGGGTCTGACCCTGGAGCCAGTTTCCCCAGGCATTGGACTGTGACATGGTCAAGGCCACAGCTCCCCAGCTTAACCATGGGACATCATGGGAGACTAAGTCAAAGGCTTTCTTGAAATCCAGATATATGACATCAACCTCATCTCCCTTGTCCAGGCAATATGTCACTTGGTCATAGAAGGAGATGAGGTTGGTCAGGCAAGACCTGCCAGTAACAAAGTCATGTTGGCCGGCATTCAGAAGGCCTCCCTCTGCAACCGTGTCCTGCTCAGCCCCTAAGATGCCTTCTGTTTTCACCCAGCAGTCCTTGATGTAATGATAATAAATAAGGAGGCTGCCCAAGGGCTTTCACATGGCCTCAGCCCAACTGGACCCCCACTGGGGTTCCTAGGCCCCTCACTGGGCCTCTGGTCAACTATGCCCTACTGGGTGCTGTGGCAAAGTGGGGCTCCCCAACTAGCCACAGTGCTAGTTTCCCCACTTGTCTTTGGGCACACCACTCACCTAACTCTCCTGCAATGCCTTGTTCTTAATTAATTACAATGTTAATCAAAGCGGGAGGCTGCCCATTCTTGCCCCATGCCAGGGGGCACTATCTGCAGCTCCAATCCTCCCCTACACTGTAGCCCAAGCCTCACAGATGGCATCCAGATGACACAGTGCTCCCAGCCTACAGCCGGACCAAGCTTAGGCCTCATTGTCAGGCCTCAGACACATTCACATTCATACCGCCCTCCTCTCATGAGGGCCTTTCACACTCCACCCCCTCTCACAGGGTCTCTTTCTTGCATCGACAACTTATGCTACCTTGCTCCCTCTTGGAGCAGGCCCCTTAGGCCATAGGCTTAGCTAGTTCATACCTTGGGTGGCAGACGTACCGTCTTTTGGGCCTCTCCTGCAACCCTCACTGGGGTAGTGGCCAGCCAGTTATCTGACTGGGTCTAAGCTTGCTCTGGCCCCTTCCGGGGCAACTCTAGACATGTAAACATACTGGGCACTCAGCCCTCTGGTTCTTCTCCCTCCACCCCCTTTTTAAGGCCACCCCTCACCGGGGCGTTCTTATCCCACACCACAGTTGGTGCATGTCATTGTGCTCCACTATAGGTCTTGCTTTCAACCCACACTCGACCTCCCAGAGGTGGAGGACTTACCAAGGTCAGGACTCACCCCTCTGTCTTGGATTGAGCCCTGTTACTTGGCCTCTAGCCCAAACTACAGCCTCAGGCATCCAGAGATATACCTAGGCCTGCCCCCTTCACTTGGGGCTCCACATCTCTGCCCCCTTCACTTGGGGCTCCACATCTCTGCCACCTTCACTTGGGGCTATGGGGCTTCCCTCCCCAGTGGGCTCAAGTGGCCGTAGCCATGCCTGGCCCCAACTACCTTTCCTCAGGGTCCTACACCCCACAGGGCTCAGGTGGCTGCAGCCATGCCTGACCCCCACTCTCACTCCTCGGGGTCTTACACCCCACAGGGCTTCGGTGGCTGCAGCCATGCCTGGCCTCCACTACCTCTGATGTTACGTGACCCACCCAAAGGTAAGGGCTAGGGTTAAGGCACCCCTACCCACCTTTCACTGGGGTGATAACTGACCTGGCATTTCCTGGGGGCTCCACCACCACTGAGAACACCACGCCACCCACTCCCAGCAGGGTGCAGTTTTAGATCATGCCCAGGACCCAGGGCCTCCAAACCATCCCCTACAGCTCCTGCCCTTACCTCCAGGATGTTATGGAGCCTTGCAGCCAGGCGATGTTACTGTCTGGCCTGCTAGCAGCAAACTGCCCTGTTTATATGGGCGGCCAGAGATCTAAAATGGCCACCACAATCAAACACCTGCTGGCTGCTTGGCACCAACAGTGCCCTGCCACACACTGTCCCCCTTAAAATGGTTCCTGGGGGAGGTTCCCCCTGCTGCTCCTCCAATGCAGGCTCCCCTCGGAGCCTGTGAGAGCCCTCAAGTGGCGAGCACCCCAAAGGTACATAAAGCCTTAGGGGTTAATTGCGCAGGCCCAATTCTCCCCTACACCATACCCAAGCCTCACAGTTGTTACAATAATGATGTTCTCCTGTTGGAGCTTCAGCCTCCTCTCCTTTAATTTAGCTAGGCCTTCTAGCTTGGGCCAATGTATCAAACCTGGCTTTGAGGCACTAGCTTTTAGGGGTGTGTGAAATGGGCTGTATTCGATTCAGATTTGGCCCAAATCGGGGACAGTGATTCATTTAGTTCTGTAGCAGGCTTGCCTTTTGGAGCTTGGGTTGAGTCCCAGGCTTGAAATCTTGCTGTTTTGATTGGTGGAGCTCATCCCCCAATCAGGAGGCAGCCAGAGGAGTTCAGCCATGCCCCTTTCCTGAAGGGAGGGGGAGAGGAGTTCCTCCCCCATGGACCTGATTGAAGACTGCAACACTCAGGTCCAGAAGACTTCAGGGGCAGAGCCCTGGAACACATAAAAGGAGTTGCATGCCCAGCATGAGGGAAGCACATCCGGGAGAGAGAGAAGAGAGAAGAGCGGGGCTTAGAAGAGCTGAGGAGAGCTGCTCAGCAGAGTGAAGCAGTAGCCCAGAAGTACCCCTGAAGACTTCCATCAGCAGGGAATGGCAGATGGCTCCAGCGGCTAGACTGTCGGTGTACAGCATGGCACACGGCGTCCAGACCCTGGGAGCTGCATGAAGCAGCTGAGGTCTGCAACCTCTGGCGTGTGGCCAGAGATGCGGTGCACGGGCCAGTGCATGAAGTAGGACCTTTGGAGTGCTTGGGCGGTGCAGGTCCTCAACCCCCGAAACGAGGCTGGGAGCTTGGTGCAGGAGGTGCTGCATGGAGGGTCTGGGAGTGGACTGAGCCAGGTGCTGCACGAAGCAGCCCAGGCCTCCAACCCATAGCAAAAGGTTGAGTCCATAGAGCCAGACGGTGATTGGGCTACTGAGCCAGCCGACAGGGCCAAGCCAGAGGCCCCAGAAGCCCTGCATAGCAGAGCCCTGTTCCAGGGGACAGCGACCCCCCCACCGAAGCCCACTGCAGGTGAGAGAGCAGCCTGGCACAGGGGACAAGGACCACCCTCCAGGCCTGGGTGCCGTGAGTTGCAGGGAAAAGAGGATTCTCACAGGGGAGGGGAGTCCCCCCCCAGTTAGTTAAGGGCTCCTGGAGGGGAGGTCCCACTGAGAGGGCCCCCCCTAAAGTTACCAGCTTCTTTGTAGGGCTTGGGAAAAGCCCAAGGGCATTGGGCTATCCCCTTGGGATTGTTTATCTTTGAGGTTTATCAGTTTCAGATCAGATACTTACTGGTGACTTACCTGTATCTGGAGCACTGGTATAAGGTTTTATGTCATTTACCCAGAGGGTATTGTTTATGTTACTGGTTTAGATATCTTATATATATTGTACATATATTTATATCCATGTTCCTTTTCCTTGTGATAAGTTAATGTAAATAAATGTGTATATAGTTAAGTCCCCTGACTGTCCTGGCCTGTTTCTATAGGGACAGAGGGAAACTGAGCGGTTTGCAGTTCCCACCCCACAGCACACCTGCCAACTAACAATTCCCTTGAATTGGAGAAGGGGAGTATGTACTCTGTAGTTATCTGGGCTACAGTTGATTTGGATCACTGTCCCCGATTCAATTCGGCCAAATCCGAATCTGAAGATTTGATGCTGATTCAGAGAATCAACGATTCGGCCATGGACACAGCTTTAAATGTTTTCCTACATACCTCGAGGTACCAGGCACAGCTTGTGAACGCCGTGATGCTGGGGCAGATGGAGCATCCCACAGGAGTGCGGGGTGGGGGGGACTGCGTACTTGGTGGTGAACCCAGACATGGACTGGAAGTGCTTCTGGTCCACTTCCAGGTCTGCTTCCAAGTGTGTTGGGGAGCCGCCCACGCTCCTGTGGGATGTTCCATCCGCCCCAGCATCGCAGCATTCACAAGCCACCTGGTATCTTGAGGTATGTAGAAAAAACATTTAAACCTGTGTCTATGTCCAAATCGCTGAATCTCTCCAAAGTAATTTGGAGGGCTCAGATTTGATTTGGAGAAATTAAAGGGTCTCCTGATTCAATTTGGATTCAGAGATTCGGCGATCGAGTCGGGCTGAATCTCCACCAAATCGAATCAGGGACCAAGTTTTGCACAGCCCTACTAGCTTTCATTTGGCCCTTTCAGGCACCAGACCCATGGTCCCTATGTGCTCACACCCCTGGTCCCTGTCTGCTCATGGTGCTCTCAGGCACCAGGCCCCTTTCTAGGCTCCACAGCCCTTGGCAGGGCTCAAGGCAATTGCAACCGCATGCCCTTGGGCACTAATGGGATCTCTTCCCCTACAGTCCCAACGCAAACCACTGGGTTTACAGTAAAACTGTAACTCAAACCATAAGCCTCTGGGTTATAACAGAAACACCAAAAAAGGGGAAGAATTTATCTGATCTTTTAAGGGGGGAAACCTTCCCTAGCCTCTGGTTCTGGTACACCTCCTAGCCTGGACTCCTTGTGAGCCCCCTGAGCCTCACTATGTCTGCAGGCAGCAAAGCAGTCAGTCTAGCATCCTCGGGTAGCTCTCCTGAGCAGGAGGAGCTCCTTTCCTTGTAGCTGCCAGGGAGAGACTACCCTGCTAGCCCAAGCCTCAGGTTTATGCTCCCAGGGCCCTGCCCCCTTTCAGTCAGCAGACTTCCTGGGCTGCCTGCAAGTGCTAATTGCCTCATTTGCACTGTTGCCCCAGCAATCTGCAGCTGCTGCATCCTGCCTAGCCTGAAGACCACCTTGGCTGGGCTGCTCTTGCCCTAAAGGAACAGAGAGCCCCAGGCTCTCTGTTACATCTTCCCACAGTAAAACTATTTCAAGGAAGTGTAGTAGAGCCATCCCTGAATAACTTTTTTGGTGGAAACAGTAAAAAATGTATGTTTTTTAAAACAAACATTTGGAAACAAATCTTGAAGAAGTCTTGTTGGAAGAGTGACATCATGAGGATGGGAAATGCAGATATAGCCCTCAGAATCTCTTTCTAGCACAAATAGTTAATACAAGGAAATCACAGTGTATTAATATTACCTATCTGTAACCAATTATGAATAAGCAGGCATCTGGAATAACTATTCCTTGTCCAAATACTGTTATTCCCTCCTTCTCCCTTGGCAATATACCTCTTCTGTCTAATAGTGAAGAACTCTTTTTAAAGTTGTTTCAGCAACTGTTCTTGTCTGAATCTTTGCTACATTTATTGCATATGTTTGGAAGGGAATGCACTGCATAAAACCAGGGTAGAGTCCATGACAACTGGAAGCTTTTTCTAATTGCTAGATGTTTAGAGTTGTTTCTGTGATGTTAGCAACCATGCTGGATGCGCAACCAAATTATACTGTTTGATTGCACAAATTTGTTTTTAATAAGGACTTTTCATTCAAATCGTACAGCATGGCTATCATAAAAATCTTACTATTTTGTCACCTGAATGTAGAGTAATACCATTGTGAAGGAAAGATGCCTTTTTATGCTGCTGTTTTAAAGCTGAAACATTCAGTGATTCAATAAAGGTTGTCTTCCTTTTCTATTTAGTTTTCTTTTATAAAATCTCAGCATTTGATTCTTCATAGATATATAAAAATAGGTGTTTATCATTTAGTACATTTTCCTACAAAACTATAGTAAGGATATGTCTTTGTCCCTGTCTCTTTCTGACATCATAACTTACATTTCCTGACATCACCGCCTACCATATTTCATTCAATCTAACTGGATTGCAGTATGTAAATTAATCAAGGAACTGATAGTGGAGGAAAAAAAGGAGAAAAAAGTGGAGGGCATTGAGACAACAAAGAACAAGTTGAGAAGAAAATAATAGAAGCTTCTGATGCTTCACTCCAACACACCAGAGGATTTTTCCAAAAGTTAAGTAAGAATATCTAAGAGTGAATATTATACAAAAAGAGAAAGCATATATAAATTAAATAATAAATAGTACAGTTACTGAACCAAGTTCTGTGCTGATTTACACACCATACCAACCCCCATTGATTTAGATGAATTCAGAATCTGAAATAAGCAGGACATATAATTTTAAGTTATTTTTACAAGTCTGACTATGGCAGTAAACTTGCTGCTTACTATTCAGAACCTGTTGGAGATGGTAATAGTTTCCAAAAGTAGTATAAGATCAAAGACAAAATGGAACATAAACATTTTCCAATTATAGCATGCCAGAATTTGACATAAAGCAAAATTAATTGGACCAAATGCTAAACTAACCTGCTTCTAATGTAGCTGAATGAGGAATGCAGCCAAATTATTTAATGTTATGTGACATGTTTATTACTACCTGTATTACATAGCCACCTCTATTTATTAAATTATATATGGACATTTTTGGATTAGAAAAAAAAATCTTTCATAATGAAGTTGGATTGGAAAATATCAGTAGATAAAGTGTGCACTAAGTACACTGTATCTGCATTGAATAAAAAGCTAACTATGGGTAATTTTGACATTATAGAAAGAAATAACCTGATGTGAAAATATATTTCTCTTTCACATTCTATAGAGGCCTCTTGGAACCCCTTCATTTTTGGGACTGATTATATGACAAATGTTGCTATCCCTTATTTAAAAATAATCATAATAAGTCAAACTCTTAAACTGGTGTTTACTAAGAAGGAAGTTGAGTTTTTCAAGGATCCATCTGGGGATTCATTTTGTTTAATATTTTCATTGATGACCTCAACACAAAACATATGAGTATTCTAGTGAAATTTTCTAACAACATGAAGTTAGGCATTGAAAAAATAGAGGAAGATTTGAATATCTTACAAGAAGAATTTGGTGTTCTTGATGACTGGAGTTTTTAAAGTGGGATGAAATTTAACCATGCAAAGACCAAAGGCATGCATTTAAAGACTGTCGCTAAGACTAGGACTATGACTAGGACATTATGGAGAAGGGCCTATTAATCAATCACAGGATGAAGATAAGCCACTGGTATGATATGGCTGTGAAATCAGGTGAAGTATTTCCAGTAAAGATATGGAAATATGAATGCCATCATAACACTTCATTGAGAATACTGTGTATAGTTCTGTGACCCATGGTCAGGTAAGGTGAATTAAAATTAGAATTGGTGCAGTGAAGAGCTAACAGGATAATCAGTAGGGACCTACCAAAATCACGAGTTTGCATTTTTTGCAGAAAATACAAAATTGGCTGGGCTCTGCAAAAAATGGTGGGCTCACTGCACAAAACCCCCCAACTTACTGAAAATAAAGTGCCCCAGCAGGAGCCAGCAGTCTTAATGGCTGCTGAGGCCCAGCCATGCAGCCCACTGAGGGGGAGAGGGTGGCATGGGCTCCCAGCACGAAGGGCTACCAGCAAGATGGTTGCCACCTCCACCCCTCATTGCTGATTGGCTGAGAGGGCTGCCTGTCATGCAGCTGTGCTCCTCTCCACCAATCGGCAATAAGGGGTAGGGCTGCATGATAGCCCTTGCAACCAATCAGAAGTGAGGTGCAGGGCCACTAGGGCCCCTCAGCCAATCAGAAGTATGGGAGGGACCCTCTGCATTCAGCCCACAGAAATAGTGAGCGGCTCTGAGGTCTGCCTGTGAAATCTGCTGCTATGTACTTGAGTTCAGTAGACCCCTAACAATCAGGGAGTAGGGCACCTTTTTAGGAGAGGAGCATGAAGCAGTTTATTCAGCCTAGCAAAATGAAGACTGAGAGAGGATATGATTGCTTCCAAGGTGCATAAAACTCTGGGAGGAAGCTGAGCTAATTAACTACAGGACAATGTTATTACAAGAAGAAATCAGTGTCAACAAGCCAAGAATAAATTTAAGCTGAAAATTAGAAAAAAATGTTTCTTACCATTAATAGTATTTGGGGACAAGAGATCAAACTGATTTCAAGATAAAGATTGACAATCATTGGAAAGGTAGTCAGGCTAGTAAGTGAAAGAAGGAATCTTAGGGAGGACATCTAATTTTGTAATAGCATTTCTGTACAGGAAGAAGTTATATTAGAGCTACAAGTTCTTGAGGTGAAGTGCTCTTTCTAAAACACCCAGCAGTCCTGCATATCACAAGCTCAGGACAAAATGGAAGAGATACTAGTGAGATAAAATGGGCAAAAGGACGGAGGTGCTTTTTAACAGAGGAGCCTGGCTCTGGCAATACTCCTGGAGCTTCTACTCTTCCTAGCAGGGTTGTTCTTCAGAGAATAAATAGACTCTGGATAGGGACAGACATGCAAAAAGCCTGAGCCTGAATTGATACAACCTTTGCAGGTTAGTCTAACCTGGATAGGCTAAATCACTTGGTAAGTGCACAGACATCCCAGACATACAGGCACATGCCAGCAGTTGCTCAGGCTAGAAGACACGGGCTGCTAGAGCAGTGCCTTCCTTTCCTTCCACAGCACAGCTGAGGGGGGACATGTCCAGGCCCTAGCGGGATGCTCTGATTATCCCAGCAGGGAATTGATGCCAGTGTTTATCATCCTTTAACTCAGTATTTATCACTCCATTAAAAAAACAACAGGGGGACATCACCAGCTATCTGTTGATTCTATCAGTTGATTCAGCATAGACCATAGCCAGCTTGTGGTCTGCTAGCTAATACACAGACACTTCTCTGCAAGGCAGAGAGGAGGGAGGAATTCCTGCTTAGCAGGGAGTGGTGAGAGGGAGCAGCCCACAATCTCTGGAGCTGCAGCCAGGGAGCAGAGGAGAGGGGCCAGCCCTCCTATGAAGCAGAGAGCCCCACCCAGCCCAAAGAGTATGCTGGGATGCTGGGGGAGTCTGATTTTTCTTAAACCAGCAAGGGGTCTGGGACAGATATTGCATATATCAGATTGACCCAAATCAGTTAAGTCTGATACTACATTCAACCAAGTTTATCTCAAACCGATTTCAGCCGTTTTTAAACTGGTTATGTGCATTGAACATCTGTTCTGTTACAGCTTTAAACCAGTTTCTGATCACTTAAGCTGGTGTATGTGTAATGTCTGTCCCTAGCCTATAGAAGTAGCAAGTGCCTCTCTTCAGCATGCTGTCCCTCTAGTACTCCTGGAAACAAAAAGCCTGTCTCTACTGTCACTCCAGACTTACATCAGTATAACTCTATTGTGTTCAGTGCAGTTACTCCTGATTTACTTCTGTATGTGAGATTTGAATTTGACACCGTATAACTAGCACCAGCATAATAGGTATGACTCTGATCACAGTTACACTGGTGTAAATCTACAGTAACACCACTAACTTTAAATCCCCTCTCCCTACCTCTTTTCCATGAACCGTTATGAAGCCCATCATTTCTTCTTTACAGTTTAATTTGTGTTTACTTTTTGCATTTCACTCTGTTTAAGTTTAGAATTAGACTGTTTTACTGGTGTTTATATATGAATGTCAGTATTATTTTTTTGTCTTTTATTCATTCATCCAATGATGCTGGGGTTTCAACTACACCAAATAATCTTTTAGTTTCTATTTAAAAAAAACTGTTCACTGAAATGTGCTTAGAATCATTAACTGAAAACTGAATTTTGGGCCTATACTAAATTAACAGTGTCCCTTTGACTTTCACAGGATTTATGGGCATGCATGGAGGGAAAATACATCCCTCTTTTGGATTTGACTCAGGAGGATCCCAGAGGTATATACCGTATTGGTGAATTTCCTTCTGCTTTTCATTACTATAATTCTTGTGTCCTCTTTTGCATACATAATTGATTAATCTGTACTTTTAAAAGGTTTAATACATTTCTTCCTTTTAATCTGGAGGCACACAATTTCATTTTCATAATACTTCCAAGGTCTCTGACTTCTGATTTTGATTTGCCTACTCTGTCATCTGTGGGAACAAATAAGACTGAAATAACGGTTTTGGATTATTGGGATAAGGAAAGAATAATACAAGCAGCAAAGAAAAAAGGAAAATTACTTGAAAATTCAAAGATACCAAAGCAGATTCACTGAAACCAGAGGAGGAGATTTTAATTACACCTTTTTGTGCCAACATGTTCTGAACCACAGGGGAAGACAATCTGAGTTCCTAGTGTTGCCCTATCACACAATTTCTATTGGTGGACAGGATATGTATTTACTGTCCAGGGCCAAATAGAATTCCCATTGATGAACTCACTTATTTTTCACTTGCTTTGAATCTTTTGGCCGTGTCCCTTCATTTTAGGGCTTGTTATCTGTATGTGGAGGGAGGGTATGTGTTAACCAAAGTGGAGGGAGGGCTACCTCTGACACTTTCTTTCACTGCAACATCCCCTTTGGTTGGACTTCTTGCTTGTGGGAATGTGTATCAGGGTTTATGATACTAGAAGCCCCCATAAAATTAAACTGAATCTACCTTATTGTTAACAAATGAATTTGGTCCATTGGTTTTCCAGGTTTTAGCTCATTTATGATGAAAGAAAAAGCAGAAGATTGACGTGGTAAGGGGAACTTTTGTCTGAGATAGATGGTTATAGCATGTGTTCTATTCTCAGAAAGAGTGAGGGATACTCTTGTTGAGTAAACACCGTTTTTCCATAAAGTATGCCCTGATGGATTTTGAAGAGAAGGGTGTGTGCGCACATGTGTGTGTGCATGTGCATGGGTATGCGCTTGCCTGTACATGTGTGTGAGGGCCAAACTGGAAGAACATTTAGACTCATTGAATTATTATGATTTTGATTAAAAGCTAAATTGTCTAATGCAGTGCTGCTCATCTTTTCCCCTGCAGGCCAAATGAGTGGTGCAGGGTTGGTCCATAGGCTGGAACCTGTCAGTGGGCCCTATCTTCCATGTGGGGCCCAGGCCCGAGCCAGTACACAGAGCTGGTTCAGTTCATGGATCTGGCCCCGTTCTTGTGCACAAGATCACAGCTATGGCTCCAGCCCCGGCCCTGTGTGCTGGGTCAGCTCTGCAATGGATTGGGTTCTGTTCCTGGCCCCATACAATGGGTTGGGCCCCAGCCCCACAAGCTGGATCAGCTCTGCACCAGGTCATGCCTGTACCACTGGACCTGCATGCTGTGCCAGCCATCGGGCCTGCAGGGCTTGGAAATTTGGCTGTAGGGGAGCAGTGGCAGGCTGAATTTGGTCTATGGGCTGAAGCCTGGGCACTAGGCTAGGGAATTGCACCTGGTCCTTGAATGTGAAACAAACATAATTGTTCAGGCTGCTTGTTTGTTTAGGAAATGTTCTAGCTTTCAGATCCCTTATCATAAACACCAAGGTAGATAGTGGTTATGGAATAAGGAGAAACAGTCCTGTGTCATACTCGAAAGATGCTAGAGAGGAAGGAAGGGGGTTACCTGACCACCACCAAAACAAAATAGATATAGGAAGAGGCCAGTTCAGTTTACATGCAAGAAACCTGCTATAACTATGCATAACTTATTGATGGAGGAGGGTGTATACAGCAGAAGGCTTGTGGAGCCCCTTGGAGGCCATTGAATCAGATGAGCATTGAGAGTTCTTGGTGCCTCTCTGAACCCCTAAGCTAAGTGAGGCACTGTCCATATTTGTTTTAACGTATCTTTACAAATACGGTTAAGCAAGGAGGTTTCATGTTGGGGTATCATTTCTGAGATCAGTAGCAGGCAAGATATTCCCATTTAAAATAACCTAAAATGTATTAAAATGCAGACAAGAGTCTTTGGCAGCTGGAAACATGGAGACCCTGGCTTGCTTGGAGACCTTCCCCTTGAAAATATTTCTAAATGTTGGCAATCCTGATCAGGTCCTTGCCTGCAGATGGCTGATCAAGAGTGAGGAGAAAGAAGTTACTAACCAGGTACCAGTAAACCTAATATTGGTTTAATATCTGTTTTATATAACTGCATGCCTGGCTTGGTTTAGCTTATCTCCTCACTGGGATACATCCAAAAGGAATTAATCCATGATTGTGAGTTGTGAAGAATGTTGCTTGGCCTGTGGACTGAACTGGAAAAAGAGCTGTAGAGCCTGGGAGCTGAGGAAAGCTTTATATTATGTTCTAAGACAACTGTTATTTTTCTAAGACAGATTTATTCAACTGTTTAACTGGAATTATACATGCAAGCATTAAGCTATAGAGAGACAGTTTTAAATAGTTCCATAAACTCCATTCTCATCGAATTTCCCCAGCAGGTTATTATGTTTCAGATATTACATCATCAGAACAAATTCTCCTTGGCAGACCACTTAGCAGCCTGAATGAACAGGCTTTTAGTTTAACCCTTCATGAGCTTCACTCACACTCTGGCTTCTAGTGGCTTTGCAACTCATCACAGAGCTTGGAGGGTTTGGGTTTTAGGGTAGCTTTCTGCAGAAGTTTGACCTTGATACCAGATAGACTGATTTGCTAGAGAATTGGGATCAATGGGTCTTTCAACACTTGTATGGTCTTGACTGTGACTGATACTTTTTAGCTGACTAGGTTATATTTGCCTCTTATCTAAGGGCCTTGTTTACATGTTACAGTGAGCCACACAAATGTTGATCAGTGTTAGTGCTAGCTTGAATCTGGAGCAGTCACACTTCAGGCCAGAAGGGGCCTGGAGGACTAAAAGGTAAGAATCATCCCCCTTCCCATTCCAGACTGGGAGAACCCCTGCCCCTTCCATTTACTTGTGGCTGCCCATGCTGTCTGTCCCAGGGCAGGAGGCAGGAGAGGGTTAACCTGTCTGCCCAGCCACCACTGCAAAGCTGCTGCTCTTCTCCTGGCTGAGCCTGTCCAGAGAGAAGCTATGGTGGCCAGGCAGGCAGGTAGGTTGACCCTTTCCTGCCCACTTCCCCCGGACAAATAATGCAGGCAGTCACAAGGAAGCAGGGGACAAGTGGGCAGGGGGTGGGAGCAGTGAACTGGGATCTAGGGTGCTGGGAAAGGTGGGCGGGGTGGTGGGGAGGAAGAGGCAGTGGGACTGATCCAGGCCAACAGTTGAGTGCGGGTTGGGTGTTTACACTATGGTGTAGCCTAGAGTGGCTACTTTTTAGTGTAACATGAGCTAGGTAACACAAATTAGAGATAATACTGTCTTGGAGTGGCATAACTTTGAGAAATATAATGAGTGCTTAAAACTAGTTTCAGTTGTTAATGTGTGGACAATCCAGAGCTCCAGAAGCTGCCCAAAATTACCATGTAACAAGGCCCTAAGAGAGGTGGCTCAACTCTGTATGGAAGATAAAAGATGATCTAGTCATCTCTGGATGCCTTATATATTTGACTTAGTAACAAAACTGTTGAAAACGATGCTATAATATTTTATGAGTATAAGATCCCCTCCCCCTATATTCCCTATATATAACATTCTCACTGTCTTCAGTGGCAAATGTTGAGGCAAAGGTCTGTAGAATTGGGTTCCACATTTGGAAGAGTTTATAACCTTGAATTTTGCTTATGAGATCTGTCACACTTGGAGCTGTACATTGACCTTGATCTGTGTATAGATCATCTCAGTTAATATCACTTGCAGTCACATGCCCATAGCTGAAAGGCACTGCCGGCATGTGGCCCAAAGTCACAACAAAGGAAGGATTCTACAGTGGAAGGAATAGTTGGGGATTGTATAAAATTGTACTTAAAAAAGGATTTTTTTTTAAAATTAGGTGAATAAAAAGAATATTACTTCCTGGGATTAGGCTGTCTCTCTCTCACTTCTAAAGGAAAAGGAAAGATGATTCTGATTAATGTAAAACAGTGCTACTTCTTGTTCTTCACCTAAAACGCTAGAGTAGATGGGTATATGTTAACAGCCTGCATTACTCATGTATTATTTAACGCTAAAAAAGTTGTGTTGGCTCTGGTTATTTTTTCTCATGCTTTATTACTCTAGATTATTTTGTCACCTAGATTATATGCTTTGCAAGGAAGGAAATGGAGGAAAGAATACCCTACTCGTCTTTTAGATGGTTTATGAGGAATTTGAGTCTCGGCACATAGCATGAACTAGGCCTGCTTTCTTTGTTGCCAGAGCAGGTGAGAGAAGAAAAGGAGAAGCCTTGACTCCACCCTTTACTAACTGGTCAGAGGAGCTGTCATAATTTACTATTGGTATAAGTCAGCAATAAACTACTGTCCACCCAGAGCACATGGGAAAAGGGGAGGAACTGTGGCTCAGAGACATGTTTGAGTTGCAGAAACTTGCCAGGTTTACAGCATATGCACTGCTCATTCTTTTAAATGTTTTTCAGGGTCAAATTGTATAGCTCCATGGCATGAAGTAGATCCATTGACTTTGCACCAGCAAAAAAATTCCAGTAGAATGTTTTAGAATTTTTTCCTAAGGCAAATCTTTTTTTTTTTTTTTTTTAATCAATAATCCAGATTCTTTCACTGACAAAAAATATATGCATCTTTTTTTTCAGGCAGTTGAATTCCAGCATATATCTCTGCTGGGCCTGATTGTCCTTCTCCTCATACAATTTAGCTTTGATGCAGCTCCAATGACTTTAACCATGCCACTGCTAGCATAAGCTTACATCAGTAAAAGACAGGTAGATACAGATCAAGGACCAAAATTTTGTACTGGGGCTTTTTTTTTTTTTTTTTTTTTTGCACATCATCATTTTCATCATTACAGAGCTACACTAATAAAAGTATTTTACCTTTTACCTCAATTAAAAAGAATTTGTTTTAGCCAATAAGACAAAATCCCTTTGTATTGTGAAGTAGAAATTAATTATCTGGTATCTTAGTATAACTGAAAGAATAATACTGTAGTTTCATATTGTTTTGTGGAGTGAAAAAAGACTAATTGTTTTTTAAATGAAAATTTAAGTAGCATAGTTTACCAAGGAGTATAACCACAGACTGGTTTTGATGCGTGTTGCACAGCTGGAAGTAGAAAAACACACAAAAAGAAAAAAAAATAGAAATCACAGAGCTATTAAGCTGAGACAGAAGAGTAGCAGTGAAACCAGCCTGGGTTTTTTTCCCTCTACACAAAGATACCATTCTCTTGTATAAATGGTATAGTCTTTTCATGTAAATAAACTTAATTTAAAAAAAAATAAAATTAAAACAGCAGAAAGAAATAGAAAAAAACCTAAACCAAACAAGAGAGTGAAACAGTAGCGATCATTAAGAATGTGATTTCAAACAAAAATGCTGTTAATTAAGGGCAACACCCGACAGCAGGAATCCAGGAAAGAGGTTGAAACAAGAAATAAATATCATATCCTTCAAGTTTAATTAATTTCTTTGGACAGCATCCAAATAGACAGAAAAAAAGAGCACAAAGTTACCAAAGGCAGAAGAAAGAAAAGGCAGAGCTCCATAAAATTAAAAGTTTTAGAGTTTATAGAAAGGCTGAAAACAATATGTTTTCCTCTTCTGAAAAAGATATAACTAGAACCCAGCAGGTTAGGAAAACAAAGTTGCATTCCTATGGGTCTAAACAAACCCCTTTGAAGCATTCTCAGCAGCTGGATGCCACCACCTCCTCTTTCTGCAGCACAAAGGCAGAGTGTGGCGGAGTGCTACAAGGAAGTAGATCTTCCTTTATGGAAATTTGCATTTCCATATTTCCATACATATTACAAGGGTTGCTGGTGAAAGTCTTGATCTTATCCCTAACCTGCTTCTCCAGTAAAACCCTCTAGCTGCAGCTTAAGCCAAGACCGAAATCAAATTGCTACCATGGCTATGGAAATCAAAATACTAGAATGGCCGTGCCATGAAATGCTCTGTGGATGATTTATGACCAGGCGATATAAATATATATTTTCTAAAAGTGTGTCTGATCAAAACACTTGTTATCCCCCTAACATTTGTTTATATTACTAAACTCTTACAGTTCCAGTTAATATTCCTTTTATGTTGGTCTATTCCTTCATCAAAAATCTATTGTCCAGCTGTAATCAATGCATGAGAGTAACTCAAGGCCTGAAACAATTTAGTTTCCATCCTCCCTTTTTCTCCTTGCCTTTGCTTCTCATCTTTTCAACCGGATATTTGTTTTCCATGCCCTTACTACTCCCAAAGTATCCCTTCCCACTGATGGACTAATTTTCCTATATTGCGCACTGAAAGCTGCTGAGCTTGTTTCATTTCCATATCTCATCACAGTGGCCCTGAAGCACTCCCACCCTTGGGTGTGAGTGCTTCTCCCACTGCAAGGGCAGGAGAGAAAAGCCCTTTGTGGTGCATGAAGCAGACAGAGGTAGAAAACAAACAGCTTTAGGAGTTCCAGGGTGGTGCTGCGAATTGGGGTTGAGGGGCAGATAGTGGAAAAAGAGCTGAACATGATTAAACTTGTCTATAATGAACACTCATGGCACAGACAAAGATCATTTGCTTCAGGGAGGTGGCCTTTTAATAAAAGCTTATTGCTCTTGGATACTTTGAGAGCAAACAGGTACGACAGGAGGTCACATAGTAATAATGAATATACTCTACAAAATTAATTATATTAAAGTTGATAATGAAGGTATGAAGAATGCTAGATGTGAAGTGAACCATCATACTCATTCAGAAAGTTGCATTGCTATGGACGCAACCCCCTTTTTAGGTTAGCTGAAAGGTTTTTCATTGTGAAGAAGAGATATAACTTGTTTGTTTCTGGCCTGTTGTGTCCTACATGTGCAGGAGTACAAGCTGAGGACATCCTCCTCCTTATCCTCATAACAATTTCTTTGTAATAGCCACATGCCCACTCTTTAAAAACATAAAAAGAGTGACTTTGAGCAATTAAAGTCACTCTTTTATCTGTCAACTGGATTGGGTTCACACATCAGGCACTTTGCCATATTAGCAACATCGACTTAACCTGCAAATAATTATGGATGGGTGAGAGGCAAAATTGTTAATAAGGACTACACCCCTCTAAGGTGCTCTGCGGCTCCTATGGGTGTTGACAGTGCTCAGCAATTGGCTGGAAGATGCTTAAGGATCTTGAGGCCTTAAGGCTGGGATATGAAATCTTTGTGCTGGAGAAAGTGAATGAGAGTGGAATTTCTTTATCCTGAAAAATAGCATGTTTGACAAACTGCTTTTAAAAAAGGTTAACTACCTAAAGATAAAAAGAACCTAAAGCTTTACATGTATTATTTTGCAATCTAAGAGAGGAATTAAATGCATCCAAATAATAATGCAATAGCTCAATTTTAGGGCTGTCAAATGATTAAAAAAAACTGATCATGATTAGCTGCATGATTAAAAAAATGAGTTGAAATTAATTGCAATTTTAATTGCATGGCTAAAAACTCAAAATTATGCACAGAAAAACTCAAACATGCGAAATTATGCAGGTGCTTTCTATGGTGGGGGGTGTGGGGGGGGTGGAGGGGGGCATTTGTGAAGGTGTGAGGGGCTGTGGGCATG
>NW_017729006.1:33345974-33356794 GCF_001723915.1 Gavialis gangeticus | reverse complement strand
GGGGGGCATTTGTGAAGGTGTGAGGGGCTGTGGGCATGTGTGTGGGTTTGGAGTCCAGCGAGGGGGGCTGCCCGCAGGGGGCTTCTGAAGGTTACCCCCCTCAGGATGCCCAATCTGAGTGGGGTCTCTGAGGAGCTGACATGGGCCTAGGGTGAGCCCTCAACCTGAGCATAGCCTCAGCAGCAGTGAGCTTACTCCACCCTCACCCCAGCAGTGGCAGCCACAAACAGCTCAGGCGGCGGGTGGGGGCAGCTGCTCTGGCCCAAGTTCCAGCCCGGGCCCAAACTTCCCCACCCTTGCTCAGAGGGTCCCAGGTGGTCTTGACCCACCCTGAGCCCAAAGATGCCAGGCAGCCCTGCCACAATCCAGTGCCACCTTCTCTGAACCCCCAGCACTGCCAGCCTGGCTGCTTGGGACCCTGGATGGAGGTTGGGGGAATGAGTGTGTGGGGGGTGTGCCCCCTTGCCTGCCTACTGCAGCTGCCTGGAGTTCAGGAACCACCAGGACCCACACAGAACTGTCATGGCAGGGCCCCACAGTTTGGCCCAGTGCATGCCGCACCCTTGGGCCCAATGGCTTGGGCTTGGGGCAGGTTGGGACCACGTAGGAGCTCCAGCATAAGCTGCCTTCAGGCCTGCAGGTTCCTGTGCATCCCTCATTCAGGCCCCTGGGGAGCAGCAGTGACAGTGGCCCTCTGCCTCCACGGACGCAGCCGCTGCCAGTGGGTGGGGGCGGGATTCCCACAGAGCCACCACCTTCAGCCCTTGGCCTATACCGTGCCACATGCCTTGCCCCAGCCCAGTGCTACCAGATCCCTAGCTTTGCCCAATGTTGCTGCTGCCAAGCCAGGCAGAGCCACTGTTTTCCTTCCTGTACCACCTGGGATCCCACCAGGACCTGGTGGATTGGGTGACTCCATTCAGTTCCTGACAGGAACCTGAGTGGCACAAGGAGGAGAATGGCAGCTCTGGCTGGTGCTGCAGTGACTGTGGTGCTGGCCACAGATCGGGCTCTGGTGGTGCTGGGCTGGGGCCAGGCATGTGGGGCAGCACGGTCTGGGGGCTGCAGAAGGTGGTTCCATGGGAATCCCGCCTCTGCCTGTGGCCAGTGGCTGCCTCCATGGGGGCACAGGGCACAGGGCTGCCATTGCCACTGCTACCCACGGGCCTGAACTGAGGATGTGTGGGGACCCATGGGCCTGGAGGCAGCTCATGCTGGAGGTCTCAGGTGGTTCCAACCTGCCCCGAGCCTGAGCCATGGGGCCTGAGGGTACCAGGCAGCCCCACCACAGCTCAGCACCACTTTCCCCGAACCCCTGGCACAGCCACCCCAGCTGCTCGGTGCTCTGGATGGGTGGGTACATGGGTGCCCCCTCTGTCCTCCCTGTTCCTGCTACAGCCCATGCCTGGGCTGCCCTATAGCACCTATGCACTGCCACCGGTGTCCTGTGGGGTGGCCTGGAGACAGCAGCAGTGGCAACAGCAGTGGGGCAGGACAGTCTGGGCTCATGCTCCAAAACCATGCGCATGATTAATGTGTTAAAAAAATTTATGTGTTAATTAGTTCTTGTGTTAATCACACATGTTAATGGCAATTAATTGACAGTCCTACTCAACTTCACAACTCATTTCAGAGAACATCCTAACCCTCTTGTTCCTTCTAATTTGGAAATCCTAGCATTCTTTTCTGAAAGTAATTTGTTTACTAGTGTTATTAATTGATCTACTATCTAAGATATACCATCATTTAAAATATTCTAAGCCAATGTTACTGCTAATTGGTAGAAGCAATACCATTGCATTTAGGAGTGAATCTAGATCTTAGAATCTGTGTGTCAAATGCAACACCTGGATGGCTAATCAACTCCCACCATCCAAAAAATATAGATGGAGATTGTCAAGAAAACATATGTAGTTGAGTTTGATTAGCATTGTACCTGGACCAGATTTACACTATTTTTATTAATGTCAGTGGAAATTGCTTCTAATTTACCACAGAATGATTGCGATGAGAATAAACCTGTATGCTTTTAAAGTATTCTTCACGGATAACATCAAGACCTTAGAAGATAACTTATTTCATAGTTGTTTACTTTTTGTCTTTCACTTATCTTGTAAGATGAAATTTAGTCCTTGTGGTTTATAGTCAGTTTCTCCTTCTGTCTTTAACACCATAGCACAATTTCACCAAGTGAAGTTCGAGAGCCCTACAAGGTAGAGTTTACATGTTTAAAAACATTCCATGTACTGAAATGGATATAGGAAATCCTGCAACTAATTTCTGTAGTGATTAAAACTGAGATTTTCAAAGCCAGTTAGGATACCTATACATTTAACTGCCATTCAAGTTCATTGGACTTGTGTGCCTGAATACCTTGGGTAGTTTTAAACCTTTTGACTTTTAACACTTTTTTTTTTCTCCAGAGATTTTTCACTTTTGTTGAGATCCTAAATTTTGGCTCTGAACTACCTGAAAGTCTCTCCTCAAGCCTTCATAATATTAGGACAGTTTTTGTTAGACTAGAAATACTGTGTGCATATGCATATATGAGCTTGTGCATGTATGTGTGCAAGTGCATGAATGTTTATTCACACTCACATATACACATATCTGAATGCTACTCATCTGCAATAACAATTACAGAACATTGCTATATGATAAGAAAAGTTTTAATACATGATGTGTGAGATTGGGTGTCAGCCAGATGACTTCCCTTACTTAGATTTCAAAGCCAATCCATTAGAAATTGGATGAACGATATACCATGTCCAGCTTGTCCCATGTCCAGATGTACCATGACACAGTTTGCAAAACTTCTCCCTGGCCCCAACTTTAATAACAGCAGGGAGGTGGCTTTCTCTAGTAAGCCACAGGAATATCTGACTTGGTGTTGTGGGAAAGAAGTATTTGCAGAAGAATGTGGATTTATTTTGATTTTCTTGGTATAAGTTCTTAAGGGTAAAGACCATCTTTTACTCTTATGATTGCAAAGTGGGCCTCTTATTCCAGGGAGCTAATCTCTGGTAGTTCACCCCCTTTTTCATTGAGGGTTAAGCTAATGTAGTTAGTTTTTCATCTACCACAAGAACATGTATGTAGGGGAGACCGTGCCATGGAGCTGGTGTCGATGGTGCACAGAGAGCCTGCCATGGAGCTGCAGCAGTTCGGCTTCAGCCCTATACACCACAGAGCACAGGGCTACCTAGTAGGGCTGTGCAAAGCTTTGGTCTCTGATTCAATTTGGCAGAGATTCGGCTCTATTCATTGTCCGAATCCCCAAATCCAAATTGAATCAGGAGACTCTTTAATCTCTCTGAATCAAATTGGAACACTCCAAGTCGATTTAGAGAGATTTGGAAAGATTCGATGATTTGCACATAGACACAGTTTTAAATGTTTTTTCTGCATACCTTAAAGTACAAGGCAGCTTATCAATGCTGTGATGCTGGGACAGATAAAGTGTCCTACAGGAGCGTTTGGGGGGGGGGGGCTACCCAGCATGCTTGACAGCAGACTAAGAAGTGGACCAGAAGCACTTCCAGTCCACTTCCAGGTCCACTGGGGAGCTTGCAGGGGGGCGCCCCTCTGCTCCTCTGGCTCAGTGACTGCTGCCTCTTGGGCCTGGGGGGACAGCTGGGGTTTCCCCACTGCCAGTTGCCAAGCCAGGCATGCTCCCCAGTGGACCTGGAAGTGGACCAGAAGTACTTCCAGTCCACTTCTGGGTCTGCTGCCCAACATGCAGGCCCCCCGCCCACGCTCCTGTGGGACACTCCATTCACCCCAGCATTGCAGCATTTATGAACTATGCCTGGTACCTTGAGGTATGTAGAAAAAACATTTAAAGTGGTGTCTATGGCTGAATCACTATTTCTCCAAATCAGCATTGAATCTTCAGATTTGAATCCATCCGAATCAAATCGGGGACAGTGATCCAAATCAACAAATCGAATCACTGTCCCCGATTCAGGCTAAATCCAAATCCAAACTGAATACAGCCCGTTTCGCACACCCCTACTGCCTAGCTTCTATATTTGGGTGGCACAGGGCTGCACTTGCAGAGGCTCCTAGGATGAGGGAGTAATTCTGGTGCCCCTTCTAAGACAGTGCCTTAATTAGGCTGCATTCTGAACCTTTAACCAGTTGAGAATACAAATAACAGAATATGTATCTCCTTGGACCTACACTTTATTGCAGAAGCAGGCTGAGATGCTGGGCTGAAGACCCCTGAAATCTGACTCTAAAATCTCTTTTAGCCAACTTTACAAAAGTCATCAGATGAGTGAAAGATATAGGAGAAGAACTACTATGCACTCACACAAGGTTGCATGTATATACCTGTCATGCAAACCAGAATGCTGAGGAAAACAAGGCATTACCTCCTTTAAGGACATGTTGTGGGGGAAGAGGGAGGTGGGTGGAGTTCTAGCCCATGTGAGAACTTGGTTTGAGTCCCAAAATCGTAACAGACTAACTGAAAGTAGTATGGACAGGAGCAAGAGAACTTGCTGAGAGGAGAACAGTCTATAGATTTACTCTCAGATACAAGGCACGTTCTTTATTTGAGTAATTGTAAAAATATATATTTACATTGTGTGTCCCCCACCCTGAGCCATTGACCAATGCCTGTACAACGCACTTCAGCCCCCCTTCCTCCCCACAGAAATCACAGCCCTTCTGTGCCTAGTATGGGATAAAGGGTGATATACACTTCCTGCTCCTTAGTTGCTCTCAACTATCTGGTTGAGTTGGAGCATGTTTTTGTCAGTCACTGCTGTGGCTTACTCACCATTCAGTATCTATTTGTTGCTTATTATATATATAAATAAGATATATGTATATATGATTATATTGTTATATATAATGATTATGTTATTATATACAATTATTATATTAGTATTATATTTATATATTTATTTTAGATTACCTTTTAGTTTAGAAGATCTTCAGAAATGCAAAATTCTAGAACTCTTGGCTCCAAAATGCTACCTTTTATTAGACCAACTGAGAAATTGCAAAAAAGCCTTCTTTTCTGCAAGATATTCAGCTATTCTGAGTCTGATTTTCTTGAAAGCTTATGAATACAAGCAGTCCTTGGATTTACGACACAACTGGTTCCTGAAAACCACATCTTAAGTTGAAGCGTTGTAACTCGGAACTGATGTTCCCAAAGGAAACAATGTTATAAATGGGGGGTTGGTTCCTGAAACAAGGCCCAATACCCTATTTTCACCAAAAATAACCCAGAATTTTGTACTCAATCAATTATAGATGAGTAATATAGCTACATTAATGTATTTATATTGTAAATAGCAATCATATTGATTTAGAAGGACTTCTTTGAGGTTGCTGGACTTTTTGAAGGGTTCTTGGCTGGGGTCTTCTCAGGAGTCTTGGCTGCAGGTTTTTCTGGAGCCTTGTCTGCTTTCTTAAAAAAAGTGTCCAAGGAAGTTTGTCCAGGGAGATGGGCGACACAGCAAACTTGTTCACTGGCAAGGCGTTGCATCAAATCAAGCACTGTAAAGTCAAAACTGGTGTCAATTAATAAACGGTGTAAGTATGAAACATTGTAACTTGAAACACTGTAAGTTGAGGACTGCCTGTATCTGATTCAGTTAGTCTATCAAGCATATCTCTGCCCTGCCTTTTCCCTTTATGTGGTGATACCAGAGCCCAAATCCCCTGCGTGTTGGGACTGCCCCTTCTGTAGCAGGGTGTTTTCCACCTTGGTCAGTCACCCCTGGTGCTTGTAATCTCTTAACAAGTCACATATCCAAAAGATGTGACATTTCTAAGTCCTCCAAATTCAGGGGAAAAAGAGATAAAAAGAGAGAAAATTTTGTATATTCCTTCTAGATGAAGTAATGGATCAAGCATCATATTTAGGGACCAGAAGTTCAACCCTGTATTGAAAGCTGTCCAGTACTGTTTCCCCACATTGACCTCCCTTCTTAGGATCTGCAAGCGAAGCAGAAATGTGCGCCTGTGCCACTGCTTTCACTGTGTAGCATGAAGGCCACCCAATAAGCTGCTGTTTCATCCAGTTATTTTGCAGTATTAAATTAGCTATACTGGCCACCGGCACTATTCACTTTTCCCTCGTAATGTCTGAGGAGCGGGGAAAACAATCAAATTTAGGTGTTCCACCTGTAAATCCAACTGCAGTGCCTCATCCATGCCTTCTGCCCCTCCACTACTGTCACCTTCCCCAGCTCTTGGCAGAATTTGAGAGCCCTATAGCTCCTACATATGAACTAACAGTTCCAGTGAATCTGATCATAGGCTAGGAGTCCATCTTCACACTCCTAAGTGAACCCTTAAAAACTGGTACCAAACTGTTTGTGTTCCCTCTTCATGTTGCAGGTTCTACTTTTCTGCCTGCAGTTGTGTCAGCACATCTGGCTTTCTCCTCCACATCTGACACTGGATCCCACAGTAGGTGCATCTGAGTCTCTGTGACTTCTATTTCCTCCAAAGAGCTAAATACAGAAGTAGCCTGGTTACCATGCTATGGTGATGTCCAGGCTTCAGGACAATAGCCTCAGGGCTCTGTCCTCTCCTTTTCGGCATTTCCTTTTTGGCCATGAGGTTTTTAGCTGCCTCAGGATCCTACACAGCAGGCTGCTATCTCTTGTTTCTATATACTGTCTATCCATTTTCCTTGTTCTTGATCACGCGTCTGAGTTACTGCAAGCTGGATACATTGCACTGTCTTCAGCAACAACATATCTTAGTTTTTTGGGAGCCAAAATAGTGCAGGATCACTAGCAGAAGGCATCTTGCCTGGCTGTTTCCCATGTGCCACCATTCATAAGGGGTGCAGATGGGTTCTCAGTCTTATGAGACACATCAGCAGGGAGCTACACACCACCTCAGAGGAGTCAGTTGAGCCACCCCTGCATACTTCATTAGATATTCTGCACTGCCCTGAACCGTCTATGGTGGCAGTGTCTGTCTGATACAGTCATGAATCCAGCCAAACTCAGGTGACAAAACTCAACATTGACCCTGCCTGCTGATGAATATTTTCTGCAACCCTTTAGTTTCCATCAGATGGGCAGAGTCCTACTCACATCCTGACCCTTCCTCCTAGTTGTGTTATTGGCCAACAAAAAGTCAGGGTCAAGTCAATCCTCAAGGATTAGGAACCATAAAGACAAGGTCCTTTTTGGAAAACAGTACTATTCTTCTACAAGTTTGCAACTTGGAATTGTTAATTCCCAAGCAGATCTAGTCTGCTATGATTATAAAAATCTTTCAGCAGATAGTAGTTTAGCTGAGGACCTTTCTGTGAACCACAGAGATCGTCTTTTCCCAGTGTGAAAGGACATTTGCTAGCTAAAACAGTGCTGCAAGTTGCCTTGGATACTTTAGCCTTGGCTGCCTACCCTGGCCACTACAGGAATCATGACAAGGTTTTTGTGGCATGAACCTTTCTCCCCTGTCCCTGCAAAAAAGCCAAATAACTGTGGTGGATTTTTCTTTTGAAGAGCCAAATCTATTTACTTCAAAGACCAGTGAGGTCCTACACATCCTCAAGGATTCACAGAAGACCTTTCATTTCTTTATGTCATATCATTGTTGGCTCCCACAGGCACTTCTGACTTTCCAAGTGCCTTTATTCTCTAAGTGCAAGGAGACATTTGAGATGTAAGATGTTGACTGTACCCAGAGTATTTCACATTGTGACTCTTCTAGGTAGAAGGGAGCTTGATGGTACAGCTAAGGGATGCTTATATCCTTTTCATCCAGCTGTCTTCCAAGACTTCCTGGTATACTTCTACCTGCCTAGGCTCAGATAGTCATAGTAGCCTGTGGTTACACCATCCACTACCTACTCTGAACTCCACTTCCATTTCTTTTGAGAAGGTTTGCTCGTTGTTGGTCTTCGGAGCAATAGATAGGGTTCCCCCACATCTTGAGGGTGAGAGGTTTTCCAACAACTATTTCCTGATTCCAAAAAGGAAGGGAGTTCTGTTTCACCCTGGACTGAAGAAAATTCATGAGGCTCATCCACAAGTTCAAGCTTAAGACAAAGACAATGACAATCTTTACATTATACCTGCTTCAATGGGACTGGTTGGCACCTCTTAACTTACAGGGCACTTATTTTTATATATCAGTTAGGCCCTCTGATCTCTCACCACTTGCTCAATGCCAAGAGAGCTCTGGTTTTCTATTTAAACAAGGCCAAGCCTTCCCAAAGATCTCCATGGCTATTTGTTCCCATAGCCAAAAGATCTAAAGGCACAGTAATATGAGTGGAGACTCTCTGCCTGGACATTGAGCTGTATGGAGTTATCCTATAAGATACCAAAGTGGAGCTGGCCTCTCTGAATCAGACCATCAGACCCCAGGCTATTTTCATAGACACTATGGGCAGTGTGGTGGGCCAGTAGGGGGCGCGCCTGCATTAAGCCACCCACCTCACTGGCCTGACCACCTTCCAGGCTCTGGGTGCCTCCCTGGGGGCGCCTCACATGTGGCTAACCCCCTTCCTGGAGCACACCCACTAGCCTGGGGGTTCCACTGCCACCACCCAGGGCAGAACTTGATTCTGGCCCTGTGCACCCTGGGAAACACAGGCCTAGTAGCCCTCAAGGGTACTTGATTCACTTCAAGAACTTGGGATGCTTTCCTCAGTCAGAAACACAAGTAGTCAGCCGAACCAAGGGGACCCCAAGACATAATCTAGACCTACTCCCAATAAGTCTCCCACACTAGGTACAAAGGAGAACTTTATTGGTTACAAGGGGTAGGGTTAGAATAGGGTACAGGATAGAGCAATATCAGAGAAATCCCATAGAGCAAACTCCCCTGGCTGGGTAGCCTTTGATCATGCATCTGAGTTACTGCAAGCTATATATCTAGTTAGATCTCAGGTAGATTACTCACAAGTATCATCCAGAGGTAGATGGAGATTCCATCTGGAGGCAGGCAGTTCCTTGATCATGAGTTTTGAAAGAGAGAGCAAGTTTCAGATGGTCCAGCCCTTCTCTCTCTCTGAGTCTCCTTCATGGCTGCTGCCCCCTCCTCCTGGGCAGTCCTTGACTTATATAGCCCTTATGACCTCATTTACCTGGTCCAATGGAGGCCAGCACCTGTTGGCTGTCAGCCAACCAATTTGAAATACATCACTAGTTGCTGGGCAGACTGGCAGTTCCTAGCTGCCCAGGGAGCAAGCCCCTCACCCAGGTGTGTGATTCTAGTCACGTAGGCAGAGGGAGCAGGTTTCTCCCCTCCCTCAGGAATGTATCCAGCTCAGATAAAGAGATAGGGTAAGGTGTGTATTCTCTGCTGGGCCCATCCTAACCAAATTGTCACAGAGCAGAATTTTTAGGGAGAAACAGAGGTGGCCTTCTGCTACAGGCAGTGTCTCCATAAGTGGTATTTGCATGGCAGCCACCTGGAGCTTGAGATACTCGGAGCTCTATATTAACTTTTACTGAGCACTATGCCATCACAGAAGTCTCAAAGGTAGATACTGCATGTGGGAGAGTGGTCCTTCAGTTTCTGTGCACCTAAGGGACTCTGACATCCATTTGTAGGTATGTGTGGCCACTGCTTTGGTGTCATCTACAGCGTAATATGTATCTGGATAGTTCATCCCAAAGAATTTAGGTTACTGTGGCAAGGCACTGTTTGTGCCTGCCACTTTAAGGGCCTGAAGACAGCAGCCAGCAGGTGCCTGATGAGGGCAGCCATTTTGGATTCAGTGTTGCCAATATAAGCAGGACATTTTGCTGCTACAACATCGCCTGGCTGCAGGGCTGTTGGTATCAACTGGAGGTAAGGGAGGAGCTGTAGGGCATGGTTACAAAGCTACTGGTCCTGGGCATGACCTAAAACTGCACCCTGCTGGGAGTGGGTGGCCTGGTGGGTCTCTCAGTGGTGCGGGAGCCCCCAGGAAATGCCAGGCCAGTTACCACCCTGGTGAAAGGTGAGTTGCGGCACCTCAACCCCAGCTCCCAGAACCGGTTGGGTTACCCCCTTTTTAGGGTCTGGAAGGTGGACCCCAGAGAGAGAGAGTTGGGCCATAGACTCAACCTGTCTTGACATCCCCTGACTGGTCCAAGCTGGGGCCAGGACTGGAAGGGTCAAAGGGCCAGGGGCCCACCGCAAGGAACACCCAAGAGCTGCGGGCCTGGGTTTCCAACTGGCCTGGAGGTGGGCCAGGGCCAGTAGAGCCAAAGGTCCCGGGGGGGACCACACCCATAAGGGGGAAGCAGCTCAGGGAGCTATGCAGCCTGGAATGAAGGTGGAATAGGCTGCCAGAATGGAGGAATCCAGGTGGGGTTCAAAGAGCAGGATACTGAGGCCCAGTGCGGGGCCAGTGATATTGATAACATCTGGATGCTATCTACGAGGCTTGGGCTGTAGTGTAGGGGAGGAACAGAGCTGCAGATAATGCCCCCTGGCATTGGGGCAAGAAATGGGCAGCCTCCCACTTAATTAACATCAATTAATTCATGATCATCAAGGCATGGTGGGCAAGAAGGCAGGCAGTTAGCCCAGAAACAGGCGGGCGGACCATAGGAAAATTGACCCTGAGAAGGCCCCTGTTACAGTTACTGAGAAGTAACTTGGTTTTCCTCGATTGGCAGAGCAATGGAGTCACTTATTGTCCCAACCCTAGGTGCAGCTGGGTCGGTCATTGGCCTGTGGGTCAGGCAGACCAGCTTTACAAAGCAGGTGTTTCAATGTATATTTCAGATCAGTATAAGAGTTAGTGAAGATGAGTAGGCTGTGGGTTCTTCAGTATGTGGACAAAACTCAGTCCTTCTCTTTTTTTTTTTTCTTTTTTTTTTTTTTTTTTTTTTTTT
>NW_017729006.1:33337946-33340974 GCF_001723915.1 Gavialis gangeticus | reverse complement strand
TTTTTTTTTTTTTTTTTTTTTTGTTTCTTCTGATTCAGGTAGTGCAGTTGATTGCCTCTCCCAGTATCTCACTGTGATTGGGGCATGGAGGAGAGCCAGCTGGCTGAGGCTCAATCATGATAAAGCAGTGTTGATGTTAGTGTGCTCAAGGAAGCAATCAGAAGAGCTGGCAAGGATTACATCTCTCCCGCCATTGTAACTCATTTTTTATCTAGGGAATCTGGTTGCATTTTCACTTCTTGCTGGATAATTAAATGGTAGTGTTAGCTAGGAAGGATTCTTTTCATTTATGTCTGGCTCTACTCTGATGCAGACCTCACTACTGTGATTCATGCCTTTGTCACCTCTAAACTCACTTCTGCAATGCGCTCCACTGGAGGCTTCATCTTAAATCTATTTGGAAGCTGAAGCTGGTACAAAATGCGGCAGGCTGCTTGTTAAGGGGTAACTTACACTGAACACAATACACTGTCATTGGTTTTGATCTATAAAACCCTAAATCTCCTGATGCCTGCCTACCTGAGTGAATGACTCTGCCCTTGTGCCAAATTGCTGCTTACCATCAGCAGAGTCTTTTCAGCTGACACTCCCTCAGCATTAAAGAGAGAGAAACTGTCTGAGCATTCCCTGTACTACCCCTCAATGAGGATCACTTACATTTTCCCCAGTTCCCAGATAGCTGAGATTTGTTGAGCACAAGGACATGCTGCAAAGTGCAAAGCTCATCTTTTATAGAGTTTGGAAAGGATATGGGGAATCCTTACTATTTGCGTAGGGTAGGCTATTCTTTTAATTCTGCTTTCCGGGATAGTAATTTATTGTTGTGTATGGCAAAGGTTATTGCTGATTTGTGTTTGTTTTGATCTGTGGTTTTAGAGAATCAGCAGGGCTGCCTGGAACCCTGGGGAAGGTGTCTTTAGTTTCTTACTGTAAATCAAAATACATTTTAAAAAAGATAAAAAAACAAACAAGGGGCCAAAACAGGATGTCTAGACCCATATTCAGTCACTCTTTGCTGAGGCAGAGCTTTCACTGAAGTCACAAGCAAGTGATGAGATAACTGAATTAGGACTTCAGAATATGACCCACTGCTTTTTATAGATTTCATAGACATTAGGGCTGGAAGGGACCTTGTAAGATCATTGGGTCCAGCCCCCTGCCCAAGGGGCAGAAAGTCAGCTAGGGTCAAAGGATCTCAGCAAGATAAGCATCCAAATGTTTCTTAAAAGTGTCCAGAGTAAGTGTTCGCACCACCTCTGGGGGGAGTCTGTTCCAGGCCTTGGGGGCTCGGACAGTAAAGAAGTTTTTCCTTATGTCCAACCTAAAACAGTTTTGCAGGAGTTTGTAACCACTGGACTTTGTCATCCCTTCGGGTGCTCTGGTGAAGAGGCATTCCCTCAGATCCTGATGCACACTCCTTATGTACTTATAGGCTGCCACCAAGTTACCCCTGACCCTGTGCTTCTCCAAGCTGAAGAGTCCCATACCTCACAGCCTCTCTTCGTAAGGCCTGTTCTCTTGCTCTGTTTTAACCAAGAAACACACCAGTTGATCAGAATTTGACCCCTGAAGTAATAAAAATGCCCCAGTAGAGTAAAACAAAGTAAACTGAGTTGGAAGCCAATGTTGGGGTTTTTTTCAGAAAACAAGCTGGAAAATAAAATAAAGATGCACAATGCTACTCATTGTGCAGTATTCAGAGTGCTTACACTGAATCCAAAAAATTCACAATGAACTACACTGAGCTGTAGTCACTTATTTTGTATTTTATAAATCAGTCTTCGAAACAATACAGGTTCATCTAAGGCAGTATACCATACTGATAGTACTGGCAGTCCATTGGGCTGCTATAAAGTTCTTTGCACAAGGTGATTTATGGGAGTAGCTGCTTCCAGAAGCTTGAGAGTGAATAATATTAAAGAATACTTACGCATTTGCATTGATTTAACTTTATGGGACAAATCAAAATTTCAGAACCAAAATTATGCTTTGGCCCACAAAACAAATATTTTGGGGCATAACCTTAAGGTATACATCGTCCTTCTTCCTAACCCACCTCAGGATAATCATGTCTCTAATACTGCCAATATATGTCATCTACATTCTGCTGCCACTTGATTTAGCTCCATGTTTGTGAATTTCTTTTTTTCTGTTTAGATTGTATAACAACTAATTAAATAGGCACTCAAACCTCATTCTAGTCACGTTTGCTAATTTCACTTGCATAGTGTAACCAATTATTTAAATTGTATTAGAAGTTTTATAATATCTGGTGTTTTCCTAAAGCCCTCACTCCTAGAGTCATGTGAATATGTGAATCTTAGATTTCTACTTTCAAAACAGTTGCACATGAAAACTTGAGCATATGAGCCCTACTGTGGCTTACGTAGGTCCTAATGTATTCATTATTGAAGAATCTGATCATCCTCCAGACTTAAAAATCAGGGATCTGAAAAAAGAAAAGAAATTAATGTAAATGAAGAGCTTATGTTTTTAAGCTAACCTTGTGATATTTTGAAACCTGATTTATCATTTTTAGAATACTTGGGCTTGACAGTACATCATTTTCTACTGGTTTGCATCCTGTGCACCGTTTATACTTGTACAAAGTACCAGCAGGCAGCATTTTATAACTGCTTGATATTCAGTTTTGACAGAATACAAATAAATAGTAGAGTGCAGGGCAAGGAAGAATCAGGCTTATGAACCTGACATAACTTAGTTCTAGGGGTGGATGTAGGGGGAGAGGGGTGCAGTTGTGTAGTTTCATTACCCTTTGATTATTCCTCTACTGAAACTTTAAACCCAACAGCCTGGGAGGGGCAATAGGAATCAGAACTCGTGGTAGAGGTGATATCTTTTATTAGACTAACTAAATTTTTGCAAAAAAAAATTCTTTAATAGCAGGATTTTGGGCACAAGTACCCTTCTTCAGGCATAGCAGAAAAGATTGTAAAGTTTTCCCAGGTAGAAATAAAAGTTCATATTTCATAGGAGAGTTAAAGGTATGGTAAAATCTCCTGTTTGG
>NW_017729006.1:33336936-33337621 GCF_001723915.1 Gavialis gangeticus | reverse complement strand
CCCCCCCCCACCCGAGAGCACTGGCCAGGAAGTAGGGGTGCCAGGAAAAGCACTGCCCCTGGCACTTCCAGGTCTGTCCCCCCTGCCTGGTTGGTTTGATCGGCCATAGGGGAGTCCCCCCCGGCCGCTGACTGACCGCTGGGGGGGAGTAAGTGCCCCCTGACTCAGGAGGCACCAGTAGCCCATGAAGTCCTCATGAAAAAAATGGGAAAATGTGGCTTCAACTACTATGTATGTCAACTAAATGTGGCTAGGTAACCGGTTCCATGGTAGGACCCAGAGAGTATTGATTGATGGAACTGAGTCATCATGGTGGAAGGTGACCAGTGGCATCCCTGAGGGTTCAGTACTTGGACTAGTGCTTTTCAACATGTTTATCAATGACTTGGATTCGGGTATTAAAATTGAACTAGCAAATTTCACTGGCAACACCAAACTATGGGGGAGCATGGTCATGCTCGAAGACAGGTTGGCAATACAGGCTGACCTGGACAGGCCCACAAGGTGGGTAGACCTCAATTAGATGTCATTTAATATGGAGAAATAATCCACAACACACTTACAGGCTTGGCAGTGCTATGCTTGCTAGCACCATATGTGAATGAGACCTGGGTGTCGTGATAGATAACAAAATGAACATGAGCCACCAATGTGATGCCATACCTGGCAGAGCTAATCAAACAGT
>NW_017729006.1:33324053-33331936 GCF_001723915.1 Gavialis gangeticus | reverse complement strand
TGGCACAGTTAATTTTATGCAGGTTAGGCATGAGGTTGATGTCATGAACCTGGACTTCAAAAAGGCCTTTGACCTGGTCTCCCACAAAGTCCTCCAGTGGCGATGCATAAAGGGTGCACGTGAACCCCCTCATAGCCAGCGTTTCCTGCTTAGCAATGGTTGGGAGGCAGGCGGGAGTACTGGTGCCCCCCCCGAGAGGACCGGCACCCCCCCCCCACCCGAGAGCACTGGCCAGGAAGTAGGGGTGCCAGGAAAAGCACTGCCCCTGGCACTTCCAGGTCTGTCCCCCCTGCCTGGTTGGTTTGATCGGCCATAGGGGAGTCCCCCCCGGCCGCTGACTGACCGCTGGGGGGGAGTAAGTGCCCCCTGACTCAGGAGGCACCAGTAGCCCATGAAGTCCTCATGAAAAAAATGGGAAAATGTGGCTTCAACTACTATGTATGTCAACTAAATGTGGCTAGGTAACCGGTTCCATGGTAGGACCCAGAGAGTATTGATTGATGGAACTGAGTCATCATGGTGGAAGGTGACCAGTGGCATCCCTGAGGGTTCAGTACTTGGACTAGTGCTTTTCAACATGTTTATCAATGACTTGGATTCGGGTATTAAAATTGAACTAGCAAATTTCACTGGCAACACCAAACTATGGGGGAGCATGGTCATGCTCGAAGACAGGTTGGCAATACAGGCTGACCTGGACAGGCCCACAAGGTGGGTAGACCTCAATTAGATGTCATTTAATATGGAGAAATAATCCACAACACACTTACAGGCTTGGCAGTGCTATGCTTGCTAGCACCATATGTGAATGAGACCTGGGTGTCGTGATAGATAACAAAATGAACATGAGCCACCAATGTGATGCCATACCTGGCAGAGCTAATCAAACAGTGGCATGCATCTACTGAGGCATCTCAAGCAATGCTAAGGATGTCATCTTCCCTTTCTACTCAGCCTTAATGAGACCACAACTGGAGTTCTGTATCCAGTTCTGGGTGCCGCACTTCAGGAAGGATGTGGAGAAGCTCAACAGAGTCCAAAGGAAGGCCATGTGCATGTTTAGAGGCTTGGAGACCAGGTCATACAAGGAGAGGCTGAAAGGCTTGGGATTGTTCAGCCTGAAGAAGAGAAGACTCAGAGCGGGTTTGGTGGCAGCCTGTAAGTATATGAAGGGCATACACACCGGGGTCTGGGGGAGCATCTGCTCACCAAGGCCCTCTAGGGGAGGACAAGAAATAATGGGCACAAGCTGATTTGAGGATAGCTTTAGGCTACACATAAGGAAAAACTTCTTTACAAGTCAAGTGCCAAGGGTTTGGAACAGGCTTCTCACAGAAATGGCTCTCCCTAGGGGGTCTCCCTACAGCCAGTCTCACCAACTGGGGGAGATGAGGGGTTCCTTATGGCCAATCTTGCCAACTGGGGAGGGGGCGGTCCCCCACGGCCGATCGTGCCAACCGGGAAATGGTTCTGGTGCTCCCAGAAGTGGTCAGGACGCTCCCACTCCCCAGCCAGTGCTCACAGGGGGGTACTGGTGCTCCTGCCTACCCCCTCCTTCCCATTGCCTAAGCGGGGAGCGCAGCCTGTCAGGAGGTCCACCAGTGCTCTCAGGGGGGGCACATGCACCCCTGTGCACCCCCTGCACGTTGCCACTGGACATTCATAAAACCCAAGGCAGAATCAATCTAAGTTACGTGGTTTTCTGTAAGCATCATACTCTAGCTCAGTAGAGAACAGAACACATGTTCACGCTTTGGTGGGAGGAGCAAATTGTAGACCAGATTGTGCCAATTTTAAACAAGTCTGTGTATGCTGAACTTCTGTTATGGGTATAGATTGGTTTTTGTGTGCCAAACTTCTGTTCCATTATAAATATAGACCAGTTTCTGATCATGTATACTGGAAAAGTTGGATGTCTGTACCTGTCCTGAGATTGCTAATCTGGTTTGATTTCTGACCAGATCCAGATTTGTACCCACATGGCCAAAAAGAGTAAACCCACTGCACCAGGAGTCCTTCAGAATTTTGTAATACATATGGAATGCTATTTTATTACAGACTCTATTGTCAGAACTTGGGTCAAACAGGTCTGATAAGCTTCATTATATTCATGCACTAGTACAGTGCATTAAGGCTGTACAAAAAAGTGTTGTTAGAGTACATGCACTCATATATGTCCAGTGCAAAGCTTCAAAATAGAATTACTTGGTTGTTCACTTCCTCTCCCTGCTGCCACTTAAAAAAAAAAAAAAAAGAAACCCTGTAAATGCAGTTAACCTATATTATGGACATTCACTAAATATGATAAGTAAATAAAGAAAAATATTAGTTAAGAGGCATTACACAGGTTCAAGTGCCATACACTTATAATTAATTTGACAATTCAAGCATCTACAGAATTATAGAAAACGTGTTTTATTTTGTTTTGTTTTTAAGGAAAAGCAATGAGTTGTCTCCCAAGGCGAATTTTAGAATAACATATTTCCTCCAACAATGAGCAGTTGTAATTCACTGCAACAGTGACTAAAAAATTACATTCTGACAGATCCTTTCACAAGGTGGTATCAGCTGGCACTGTGGGCAACATTCTCATCTTTCATCCTCATAGTGATCTGTTGTTCCTGTATAGGAAGATCTCCAACTGCATTCTGCATAGGCAGGGTAAAATTCACTGCTATACCAAAATTTAGAAAAAAGCTATGCGTTGAGGCTTTTTGCTAGTTCACTCTCTCCATAGTATAAATTTCACCTGTACAGAGTGATGAAATAGCATTTGGCAATGAGATTCAAAATCTAGTTTTAATGGTAGAATTCTGTTCTAATTCTGTACTTGACTGGCCAGTTAATTACTTTAAAATAATTAAAATAAATCAGTAAATAAGAATCGCTTACCAATTAGTACCAGTTCCTGCTGTGCTGCCTTTGACAGACAAAATTGTGGTTGGCTTCGGTGGGAATGTTGCCACAACAAGCCTGCACAAGCTATTCCTAAAAATAAAGGAATAGACTGTCAGATGGGGTAAACCCATTTAGGTCAGTATAATTATGTTGATTTTACTCCAGCTGTGGATCTGGCCTAAAAGGAGTGTTTTGTGAGTTTGCAGGGCTACTATGTTTCTTGTAGAGAATTGTCTAAAAAATAATCAGATTCCTTTCCTTCCCACAGTCACCCTCACAGTTGCTGCACTATTTGATCAGAAGAAAAAAGACCCAACAGAGAGAAATAAAGGAAACTAAATATGAATTGGGAGCCCAGCCGAGTTTGCTTGAAAGGTGTGAACTGCCCTATATCAGTGATTCTTCTGGCTGGCTTTCCATTTCTTTTCCAATCTAATGTTTTCTTGTTTTCCTATATCTCTTTAATTTCTTTGTTCTTGTGTTAACTCTACACTGTAGTGTACTCAGTTGGACTTTTTAAGGCTCTAAACTGTGGAGATATGCATGAGTAAATTTACTAATGCAAGTAGTTCTATTGGCTTCAACAGACCAATACCATGAATCTACCTCCACAAAGGCTAGGACTTACAGCTGATTCTGACCAAGGAAACCCCAGTGCCAGAGTGTATCCATTTAACCTCAAATCTGTGCAGGATCAAGCCTTAATTCTGGACTTACTCATGAGTTGACAAGAGAGAAAGAAGTCAATTTTTTAATTAATAGTTTGCCCCCTTTTGACAAAACCATTTTAAAATCTACATTTTCTTCAGGCAGCTTTTTTAGATATATTATGTATTCTGTACAGTGGTTTCCAGGTCAGGCCAAGTTCACCTGCTACTGTAATATACAGTAGATGGTATTACCTGCAGCTGTTAACATTGAGTGCTGGGTGGTTGCTAAATAACCTGGCAGCCTCTAGAGTAAGAATGGCTTCAGGCAGAAGAGCACCTTAGAGAGGAAATGCTGTCAAAAATGAGGTCCACTCCATGATAGGATAGACCGAGCTCTTTAACCCTGGTTGGCAGCCAGTCTAGGAGTGGAGCCCTGATAGACAGAAAAATGGATAATCTCCTTTGCTCCAAGAGCTCCTGCAGCTAAGATGGTTCCAAGCATAGTGGCACTTGTCTTTCCTTTGGATCCAGCAAGACCAAGAGGGTGCGTGGTCTCTATATGTACGGCCCAGCTTTACTTATTTTTCAGATAAGGATTCAGCCTTGGAGGCAGCACTTACAAGTTATAAGTCCAGCTTGTTTGGTGAAGCGAGGGACGCTATGGGTTCCCTTTTCTTGTGGGAGAGATTATTAGATATCGTTGATCAACTATTGCCCACCTAATGCTGGGCAGCCCTCAGCCAGTAAACTGCTGATCCAGCAAGGTCTGCCTGCCCCAGTAGGTGTTTGGGGATAAGAGCAAACTCTAAAAGCAGATTGCATCACTGCACCAGAAAAAAAAAGAAAAAGAGAAAACCAGTACTCCACATTTCAGCCTGGAATGTTAGGACCACATATACTGGCCTGGCTTACAGTCTTGTGAATATCTCTGATGCTCATAAGACAGCTGTGATAGATACAGAATTAAATAGGCTGAATACTGACATTTCAGCACTTCAAGAAACTTGCCTGGCTTCAGATGGCTCTTTAAGAGAAAAAAGACTACACATTCTTCTGGCAAGGGCAAGCTCCTGAAAATACACATGAACTTGGAGCAGACTTCACTGTTAGAAACAGCCTTCTCCAAATGACTGAGAATCCATCCAGTGGTTCTGAGAGGATTCTTACACTTCACCTTTATATTTCAGAAGGCAGAGTCACCTTACTGGATGTCTATACTGCAACACTCTTCTGATGAGGTTAATGACAAGTTTTACTAAAAATTGGCTAGTGTTATTGGTAAGATTCCGAACACTGAGAAGTCTCCTGGGGGGGCTTCAGTTCCCAAGTTGGTGCTGACTGTGAATCCTGGACTATTTGCCTGGGGCTCACATAACACAGGAAGCATGAATAATAATGGACAAAGGCTGTTGGAATTTTGCTTCTATCATAACTTTCGCATCACCAACTCATTTTTTAAATGAAGCCATGCCATAAGGTATCATGGAGACACCCAAGATCCAGCCACTGACACCAGCTGGATGTCATTATCAGTAGGTGGTCCAGTCTCAGTAATATCATCCTTAGCTACCATAGTGCTGACTGCAACACTGAGCATTCGGTGGTGGTCACTAAGATCAAACTGGCTGCATCTATGTGAGATGCTACTCCACAGTGGTTACTGCACATTTATAATCTGCACTTGTATAATCAAGTACTAAATAAGCATGCAGTAACTCACTACACAGTAGCCTAATAATAAATGTGCAGTGTCTTATTAGCATGGCTGGTGCGGTGATGTGTATTGCACAGTATTATATTATTTGGCTACTGCACAATCAGCGTCTTGTGTAGACACGGCCACTGGAAACCAAAGAAAATCTTCTGCTGTACGTATCATATGCCATGCATTAATACCACCAACACATCTGATAATCAGAAAACCTTGCAGTTTACGGAGGCTCTGGAGGAGGCTACTTCAGAGTTGCCTTTGTGTGAAACTACAGAAGAGAAGTGGGAAAACTTTAAAAAAATTACCTATGTCACAGCTGACTATTCAGCAAACAGTCCAGAAGAAACCAGGATTGGTTTGAGGTACATTTAAATGAATTGATTCCATTTATCAAGGCCAAACAAACTGCTATGTTAAACCACAAGAAGAACACCTTAGATGGAACTTTGAGGGAACTAAGGAAAGCAAAGAATGTTATCCATCAAGACCCTGTGCCTGTGCAAGGGAATTCAATCCATGCTTGCCACTGGAAACATCAGAGGCATGTATGATGGAACTAAAAAGGCAATAGGTCCAACTGCAAAGCCAGCTTAAGGAGAAGTCAGAACAGAGTGAAAACAACAGATGGAAAGATGGGTAGAACACTGTCTTGAACTATATTCAAGGGAAGATGATGTTACTGAGACAGCCCTTAACTTTACTGAGTCTGTCTCTCCTTGAAGGGGTTGATGATATGCAAGTTATAGTGGACCTAAGTAAGGTCATAGACAATCTGGCCATTGGCTTAATCTGCAAGGCCCCTGGAAAAGACAGCATTCCTGTGGAAATGATCAAGTCTGAGGAACTTTTGCTTCTTCTCCACCTATATGAACTTCTTACTCATCACTGGATAGTTTGGACAGTGCCACAAGATATGCAAGATGCCAAGATAATCACTCTGTACAAGATTAAAGGCAACTGCATTGACTGTACCAATGATTGTGGCATTTCACTACTAAGCATTGCTGGAAAGATCATTGCTTGGGTGGTGCTCAGAAGACTTCATGTTTTTGCTGACCATGTTTACCTTGATTCAGTGTAACTTCAGAGCTGGTAGGTTCACCACAAATATAATCTTGTCACTCCAACAAATCCAAGAAAAATATAGGGAACAAAGAAGACCTCTCTATATCACCTTCATTGACCTGACCAAGGCCTTTGTCCTTGTCAACAGAAAACACCTTTTCAAATTATTGGAAAGATTGGCTGTCCACCAGAACTCCTCAGCGTAATCCACAATTTACATGACTGAATGTGGGAAACAGTCAGCTATGATGGATCAAAGTTTTAGGTTTCTGAGATCCAAAGTGGAGCCAAGTAGGACTGTGTCCTTACCCCAACTCTGTTTGGTATTGTCTTTTCTCTCTCTTTGACATATGCTTTTGGGATCACCCCCAAAGACATTTATCTACACCTATACTCAGATGGAAAATTATTCAATCTTACATGATTTAAAGTTAAGACTAAAGTACAGAGTGTTTTGATTTGTGAGCTGCTGTTTGCTGATGACACTGCACTGATAGCCCACAAAGAAATTAACCTTCAGAGCCTCACCAGTTGCTTCGCTCATGCCTGCCACGAGTTTGATCTTACAATAAGCATCAAAAAGACCAATGTTATAGGCCAGAACATTGACTCACCACCAATGATCATAATAGGTGAAAACGTATTAGATGTCATTGGTAAATTTAGGTACTTAGGCGTCATTGTTACCAACAACCTGTTGCTTGGGGCTGAACTGAATACCCATATTGGTAAAGCATCAGTATCATGAGCATGCTGAGCAAACAAGTGTAGAACAACAACAAACTGATTAAGACCAAAGTCAAAGTATATCATGCTTGTATCATCAACACTCTTTTGTATGGCAGCAAATACATATCACATATTTAACTCAAGATAAGCACCTCAGCAGCTTTCACTTATTTTGTCTTTGTCACATTCTAGGGATTTCCTGGTGGGACAACTTTGCATAGTCTGAGGTCTTGGAATGTGCCAACATTTCAAGCACCCATTCTCTTCCCAGTCAGCACTGACTTAAAGGACTTGGGAAGTGAGTCATATGAAGAGATGCTGAAGAAGCTAGGCACGTTCAGCTTGCAGAAAAGGCACTTAAGAGGGTACATGATAGCAGTCTTCAAATATCTGAAGTGCTGCCATAAAGAAGAGAGAAAAAACATCTTTTCTGTCTTCCTGCACAGAGGAGGATGTGGATCAATGGCTTAAAGTTGCAGCAAAGTAGGTTTAGATTGGGTATCAGGAAAAACTTCTTCATTGTTTGAACAGTGAGGCAGTTGAATAGACTGCCTAGGAAAGCTGAGAACTCTCCATCACTGGAGATGTTCAAAAAGAGGTTGGACAGGCACTGGTTGGGGATGATCTAGGCATAGTTATGCCTATGTTCTACTATGGGCATTTCCCACGCTTCTGGGCTTTGCTGGTTCTTCCCACCCATCCCCACTCCCCTGATGCTACATGTGTCAGGATTTTTTTTAGACCTTTCATAGAGGCACTGGAAGTTGGCTGCAGCCAAGACTTGGGATTTTGACTGAGGTGTGCCAGCGGTCTTGCTGGGACTGAGATAG
>NW_017729006.1:33318097-33319053 GCF_001723915.1 Gavialis gangeticus | reverse complement strand
TTCTTCATTGTTTGAACAGTGAGGCAGTTGAATAGACTGCCTAGGAAAGCTGAGAACTCTCCATCACTGGAGATGTTCAAAAAGAGGTTGGACAGGCACTGGTTGGGGATGATCTAGGCATAGTTATGCCTATGTTCTACTATGGGCATTTCCCACGCTTCTGGGCTTTGCTGGTTCTTCCCACCCATCCCCACTCCCCTGATGCTACATGTGTCAGGATTTTTTTTAGACCTTTCATAGAGGCACTGGAAGTTGGCTGCAGCCAAGACTTGGGATTTTGACTGAGGTGTGCCAGCGGTCTTGCTGGGACTGAGATAGTTATGGATTATGAAGGTTTTTGCCTTCCTCTGTACTGGGGGCAGGGGGGCATGGTCGTCTTCCTGGGATTTATGAGCATATATTAACAAGCTTTACCTCCATGCTTTACCTGTGACAGGTTAGGGTGCTATGTCTTGTGTTGTGTTAGGGTTGACAGTGTAGTTTTGCTAAGAGGTTAGATTATGGGTTTGTATAAGATGGCTTGAATAGGGAGGATTTTGCATCAGGCAGGGGCTTGGACTAGATGATCTATGGAGATCCCTTCCAGCCCTACATCTGCATGATTCTATGACTTAGATGTGTTGGCTATATGCAGAGAATGGACAATGGCTATATACCCAAGGATCTCTTGTAGGGAGGACTCTTTATAGAAAGAATACCACACAGGCATCCTTATCTCCATTTCAAAAATGTTTGCAAGAGAGATATGACAGCAGTGAACATTGAGCCAAACAACTGGGAGAAAACAGAATCGAAACTCTTGGAAACAGTCTATTAAATGTGGAATTAAGGCTTTTAAGAAAAGAAGAGCTTAACATGGAAAGGAAAGAAGAAACCTCAGGAAGAACCCCACACCACTTTTAGGACTGTTAAATATAAACTTAGTTTCATAGTTTCATAGTTTCTAGGGTCGGAAG